>NC_141000.1:116192846-116544639 GCF_052327205.1 Somniosus microcephalus
TCTCTCTCTGTCTCTCTCTCTCTCTCTCTGTCTCTCTCTCTCTCTCTCTGTCTTTTCCTCTGGGTGCCGGCCCTTGCGACCGTTTGACATATGCGGGCATAGCCAATGAGTGACAGCACGCTGCTGAACTATGGAGGGGACAACACTGAAGGGGTCCTCTCATGTCTTCAGCCGAGGTCCACACATATCCACAGCTGAAGTCATCGGATTCCAATCAGGAGCAGTAACCCTGGACGATTGATCCTCTTCCTAACCCGGGGGCGCTGAGGCCAATTGCAGCACCACAACTTTGATCAGCTAATTTTGCACAGACCAAGGCTCAAACTTTGGTTCTCTTGCCTCCTTATTCATCAGCATGAGAAGTAACGTGCATCAGTAGGAGTTGGACTTCTCAGGCTCTTTGAAGAATAATTTGTAGAGGGCTGGATTAGAGTAACTTGCAAAAAGTTGAATTTGAATGATACCTTTAAGAATCATAGAATCATAGAATAGTACAGCACGGAACGAGGCCATTCGGCCCATCAAGTCTGTGCCAGCTCTTTCGAAGAGCAATCCAGTTAGTCCCACACCCCCGCTCTTTCCCCAAACCCCTGCAACTTGTTCCCCATCAAGTATTTATCCAATTCCCTTTTGAAGGCTACTATTGAATCTGTATCCACCACCCTATCAGGCAGCGCATTCCAAATCCTAACCACTCGTTGCGTAATTAAAATGAGGGAATCCCCAAGTAGGGAGGCTCTGGAAGTATGTCGATATGTGCAGGCCGTGTCAACATTTGCAAATAAATTCCCCCCATACAGAGGGGGTGATTGTCCCAGCCCCGAGGAGGTGGGTTTGGAGGCGGGACAGTTGGCAAAATGGCAAAAACTGAGGGCGGTTTCGGAACCCGCCTCCAACCCACCTCTGCGCAATTTTGCCGGAGGCAGGTTTGATGGGTGCGGTTCGGTCCCGCCTCCATCAGTCGGGAGAGGTAGTTAAGACCCTTAAATAGTAGTTAAGGGTCTCTATAATCCTATTTTGACAGGCCTTCATTATATTACCACATTTTCAATGTGTTGCACGACCCTCCTAAACCACGCCAGCTAATCCTGGCGGGTTGACAAGTAGGGGGCCTCCTCACAGCTGCAGCTCCACCATTAAAACGGAGCTTTCATCAGGGAGCAGTTGCAGGTGGCAGAACTTTTGTTCCAAAGGTCTTTCAGCACCTTTAGAAGGCCTACCGAAGTCGGAGGTGCTGCAGCTTCTATCTCTCAACTGTGGGACCTCCTTGGAAGACCCTCTCCCCGCTTGGACTGAGAGCTTCCCCAACCGAGGTATCTGCCAGCAGCATGGGAACCATTTATTTCCATTCACCATGGACCTCAGATACGGATGAGGAGCAGCCACAGCAGCAGCAGAACCAGGCAGCTCAGCAGCAACAGCAGCAGGAGCCCCAACCTCCTGCTCACCCACCTGATGCTGCACAGGGCATAAGGCGCCAGCGCATGGAAGCATGTCGTGCAAGGAATGCACTCATCCTGGCCAGATTTGCATAGGTTGCCCATTGTGGCACATGTGCTTGCCTCCTTCTTAACACATGATAGACAAGGGACATGACTCTCTGGCCTCCTTTCACTTTGACCACCAACCTGACCATGCAAGTGTCGCGGAGCCCGCAATGTGGAGCTGCCTAAGCCGAAATAACAGATGTCATCAACATGACTGCAGCTGTGCTCACAATGTTTGCAATCACCTAATTTTAATACATTCCCACAGGGATTGCATTTCATCAATAAACTGAAACAATCACCCAATCTGCACACAGATCTGGAGGTTATATCCCTTGCCATCTGGACCCACACAGCCTTGGTTTCTTTGGGAGGTCTCTTCCTCCCAGATGAGGGGAAGAGCACCTCCCTGCTAGCTCTCGGCCCCTCAACCAGCATTCCCAGTGCCTCATCCGAGAACCTCGGGGAGGCCCTTGCCTTGGAGCTGGCCATTCGTCAAGGAGATAACAGTTTGGAGGTGGTGCAGCATCGACCAAAAACCAGTGGAATGAGCCAAGGCAGCAAGCAGCCCTTAAATGAAGCTGGGTACGTGACGTCAGCAGAGGCGAGTTTCAGTCCCAAAACACCAATTGGCCCAGGGGAACCCACACCTCTGAAATCAACTGCCCCATTAGGGGAAAATAGCAAATTTTTCCTACCCCTCAGTGGAGGCGGGTTTGGAACCCACCCAAACCGAAACCCGCCTCCAACCCACCTCCATTGGGAAAATCGCGCCCACAGAGTTTGAAAACTGCTGATTTAAAGAGTCATTTCTATTCTACCCCTTTAAGAATCAATAACCAAGAGATAGATTTGAAATACCAATTGTAAACATCTGGATTGATACTTTATAATAAGCTGCACTTGGCATGCACTTTCAGTTTCTTTCAAAACATCTGGCATTGACATGCCCCTTTTAAGTTGTACATCTAACGAGCAGAATGTGGCAAGCCGAATTAACAACCCCTTACACAGACCTGGATTCTGCATTCCCCATTAAAAGTTACTTCCTGCCTTGCTGAAAATGCTACTTCGAAGTTCACTTGCAAAGAGTTTGTCCTAAAAGGCTCCTTTAAGGGTTCCTTACAAAAAGTCTGGCTATGACACGCCCCTTTAAGAAAAAAGACATTGCGAGCACAGCTGCAGTCATGTTGAATTGAAGGAAGGTGCCCAGGGAAGACAAATTGATCTAATTCACCTGATTTTATATGGACAACTTAAATCAACCCCTGTGTACTGTAAAGTCTGTGGGTTGTGCAGTTAATAAATACACAGACTTCAGAAGTAACAAACAAACAGGTCTTTACTATTCGAAGGTCCGGGCGAATCTGCCCCAGAAATCCTGCTACAACACTTATATACTGGTGTGGTCACTATCGGTATTACAGTATACAGAAGCCAAACAAATAGTGCCACACCTAAAGTAGTTCCCTTAAAGGTGAACGGTTACATTCAATAGTTCCCTTAAAGGTAGACGGGTACATACACTACAATCCTCCCTTTTTAGCTTATTACTTACAGGGTCCCCGTTAAACATACATATCTTCAACTTCCTATAAAACAAATTACAGCTATAATCTCGGTGGAGTCAATGTCATATAAAACAATTTACAAATATAATCTCGGTGGAAACAGTTCACAGGTTCCGTCTCTGCGGAAACAGTTCATAGATTCAGTCTCTGATCTTGACTCGTTCCGAACAACATTTCTTTGGGGTAGCCGGTTCACCTGGCTAGCGTGACTCCTCCATAGCCTTTTTCTTGACGTAGCAGCTTGAACTTTCGTCCTGTTGAACCAGCAGTGCGGAATTTGACAACCAACTGGCTGTCTTGACATTTTCCAGTTTTTCAACTAATTTAGCTCCTTTCGTAATGTCCCGCCTGGAATGGTAGAAGTGCTAATATTTTAGACAGTTATTATCTTCTGCTTCTTCTTTTTCTTTTCTGCCTTTTTGAAACTCTCGGAGCTCCTTTCTCAGCTGCCAGCTGTAGCGCCACCAACTCTCTATGTTCCTTAGACCTTAAGTGCTTCATCCGGATTTCAGCACTTTGAGAGTTTTCATCACAAGCTGGGCAGACCACATCCTCATAATATTCAGTGTCACTCAACAGGTCATGGTAATATTCAGGTTCGTCCTGAGTTAGGCCAGCGAGAGAGACTTCTTCTTCCTCCTCACCCGTCTGGACGTTAGCTGACGGTGGTTCCTTCCCTAAACATCTTTCTTGAAAAGCCTTCTTCATGCATTCATATTCATCCCGCTCTTCCTGGGTTATCTGCCATTCCTTCATGACGGACCTCATTTGTGAGTTCAATACCTTCCTTTCCACCGGTAATTGCGTTATCAGGCTATTTAACCCTTCTACTGAAGTAACGGTTTCCACCTTCTTCTGTTCACCTTGACGTGATTCAACGTACTTTTGGCATCCTTGTAAAATTTGTGTTGCCACCTCAGCTATCTCCGTGACTTTTGAGAGCTCCGAACTCGTTCCCCCTGAAGATTGAAGCTCGTGTTCAGATTGTTCCCCTTGTAGAGTCTTGTCCTTCAGCATATGAAGGAGTTGGCCGACCGTTAACTCTTCCCTGGGAACACGGTGGATCAGAGTCTTCTCCATTTCATCCACCTCTTTCTCCAATACTTCCACCTTACGTTCCTCTTGAACTTTGGCTTTCAGTGCTCGGAAAAGTTGCACCCTGATGCTCTCTAGTTCATGTTCAGGGACCATTCTTACAGTGTCCTGTTCTTCCACTGAAAGGATTCCCAGTTGAATCTGTTCTTCAAGTTGTTGAACCTCAGACATTGCCGCCTCATATTTGTCTTGGGTGTCCTTCAATGTTTTTATAAGTTCTTGGACATCCTGTCTTTCATGCTCTGCCATGATTTTCACCTCTAATTGCTCATCTATGGATGGAGCTTCTATCGATGAGTCTGTCTTGGCCTTGAGCTCATCAAGAATTTCCTGCAGCCTTTGGACTTCTTGCTCATGTTCAACCTTTAGTTGTTCATATGCTTCTACTGAAACTAGCTTTTCGGAGGCTGCCGAGTTAACCCCCTCCTGAATTGTAGCCTGGGCCTGTTCATACTGTTCTTTCAACTTCTCACACTCTGCTTGTAAGGAGTCGTAAAGAAGAACTGGAATAAAATCCTGGCTCCCTGAAGATTCCTCTTCCTTTGGTTCATTCTGTAAATATTCTAGTTCCTGAACAGCATCAGGGGAATGTGATTGGTATTTGACCATGATGGCTCTATGGTCGCTCTCTGCTTGAGCTAGCTGTCTCTGTAGTCTTTCCAGGTTCCCCCATTCGGTGTCCCAGAACTTTTCCATATTTTTCATCTCCTGTACGAGACGATCACTCAACTGTTCTAATTGTTGTCGTACTTTGACATAAGTTTGCGTCCAAGCTCGGTGTTCTTCCGTCATGGATGAATCCTTTGCTTGAACAGGCTCAGAATTCTCTGTCAACCTGGAGTTCTGCTCTGCAGCTTTATTCTTCTTGGTACCATAAGTCCTTCTGCCTGTCTTCGTTTTCGACTTGGTCTTATCATCATCCATTTCAGAATCTGAGCTAATAGCTTGCACCGAGTCCTCCCTCATTATGGCTTTTAGGTAATGCCATTCCATGTCTATTTTCTTAATCCACTCCCGTCCTAGAAGTGGTGGTCCTCCCTCAGGTAATACGTACAAGCTCATTCTTGGGTGTTCTTTACCCCTATCTCTCACCTTGACTCTTATTTTCCCCACGGGGTATACGTTATGCCCCATGTATGTCTGTAATACGAACTTGGTATTTCTTAAAGGTATGTGAGAGAATAGCCGGTGGTAGTCCCTTCGGTTGATGACTGATAGAGCTGATCCAGTGTCCAGCTCCATTCTTATTTGGACTCCAGCTATTTTTAGTATGACCCAGATGGCCTGTAGATCCGTTTCTTTACCCACATTGTGGATTCTCAGACTACCCAGCTCCTGGTTGTTTGGGTCTGAGTCTGAATTCTGTTCGTCTGAACTCTTCTCAGCCACCTTGTGTACCTTGTTGTACTTTTCTGGTGGTGGCTTCCTTTGATTATTGATCTTTTTCCCGGACCAGCATACCTTCGCGATGTGACCCAGTTTGACACATTTCCTACACTCTTGGTTCTTAAACCAGCATTGATTCTGGTCATGCGTTGTCTTCCCACAACGGTAGCATTTTGTTGTGCTTGAAGTAATTTGGTCCACCCCGAGTGCCGCCGCCTTTAGTTGCATTTCTGCCGTTCCTTTCGCTGCGGCTTCGTGCGATGCAGCTATAAGGACAGCCCTGTCCAGTGTGAGGTCATTCTCTTCCAGTAGTCACTTCTGCGTCCCTTCTTTGGACAATCCGCATACGAACTTGTCCCGCAGCGCTTCTGTCAGATTCCCTCCGAACTGGCAGTATTTCGCTAGCCTACGCAGTTCGACCAAGTATTCCGCATTGCTTTCGTCTTTCTTCTGCGTTCTTGCGTAGAATTTGAATCGTTCAGCCAGCATCAGCGGTGTGGGGTTCAAGTGGTCCTTCAGCACAGCCACAATCTCTTCGAAGGTCTGATCCACTGGTTTATTTGGTGCTATTAGATGCTTCAAGAGCCCGTATGTTTTTGCCCCCATCGAGTTTAGCAATGTTATCGCCTTGTCGTCTTCCTCTATTTTGTTGGCTTCGCAATAGATCTCTATGCGTTCCACGTACGTGGCCCAGTCTTCTATTTCAGAATTAAAGTCGTTAATATTCCCTCGCTTAGGCATCTTTCTTCCCTTGGGAGCAGCACCAGTATTTCTTATTTATTTATTTGTTTCTAAGATGGCGGTTTTCCCGCGAAATCGACGGTTTCCCGCTCTTTCCTTCTCTCCCCGCCCACTTCAATGGCGGTATGTCAATCAAGATGGCGGTTTTCCCGCGAAAATGGCGGTTTCCCGCTCTTCCTTTCTCGTCCCGCCCACTTCAATGGCGGTTTCCCGCTTCTGGCGTCTTCTCCGCCTAATGGCGGCTTCCCGCGTTTCTTCCCGGTGGAAGGGGTACGCTTCCCCCTCAGCGGACAGGTACAGCCGCTGGCTGGCTAGCGCACAGCTCCCCTTACTCGGCTATGTCTTTTCCTCCCGCCAGCACGGTTCTACCGGCGCTGGGTACACCCCGTTAGCGGAGGACAGTTCAGCCGCTGGACTGGCTCTCGCGCAGTCTCTCTCTCTGTACCCGGCTCTGTCGCTCTCACCCGCACGTTCGATGCTACCGGCCCTGGGTACCCCATTGGTGGAGAACAGCTCACCGCTGGACTGGCTCTCGCGCAGTCTCTCACCCCGTTTTCGGCTGTGTCTCTCACCCACTCCCGCACGTTCGGTTTTGCCGGCTCTGAGTACCCCGTTGGTAGAGAACAGCTCAGCCGCTGTACCGGCTCCTCGCAGTCTCTCTCTCCGCACCCGGCTCTCACCCGCACGGTTCCCGTTCGCCTCCCCAGCCCTCTCGCAGACCGGTGTTTCCCTCCCCGGCTGCGGCTGGGTTTCTCTTCCCGCGCCTACTCGCAGGCTCAGCGCTTCGTGGCTGCGGTCGCTGCCCCGATTGTCCCGCCGATCGCGGTCCGGCTGTCGCCCGACGCCGTTGGACCCGACTTTTGGCCGGCACAGCTCCCCCTCGACCGAGGTCGAGTGCTCTGCCCTTATCCTCCGGATGCTTCTACACCTTCCCCCACTCACAGTCTCTTCGGCCGCCTTGTTTCTTGCTGGTCGGCTCACTCCGCACCGTGGCAGAAGGGTAGTCAGTGCCTGTTGCTGATACAGCTTTTGTTGTTAGTCTTCCTGCTTTCTGTTGTTGCAGCCTCGTGTTTTCTTTTGGTAGCACGACGAGGGCGGTTGTCTCTCTTCGACGCTCTTCGTTGCTTTTGGTAATCTTGCCGCAGGGTACGATCGGACTCGTCGCCACTGTAAAGTCTGTGGGTTGTGCAGTTAATAAATACACAGACTTCAGAAGTAACAAACAAACAGGTCTTTACTATTCGAAGGTCCGGGCGAATCTGCCCCAGAAATCCTGCTACAACACTTATATACTGGTGTGGTCACTATCGGTATTACAGTATACAGAAGCCAAACAAATAGTGCCACACCTGAAGTAGTTCCCTTAAAGGTGAACGGTTACATTTAATAGTTCCCTTAAAGGTAGGCGGGTACATACACTACATGTACCAATAAAAACATTCCTCTATGGCAGCGTGCACATTCAAATCATTTCCCTAAGGGGAGTCTTTTTTAAAAATTCATTCCCAGGATGTGGGAATCGTTAGCAAGGCTGGCAGTACCTTCACCACACGGACTGCAGCGGTTCAAGAAGGCTATCCCTAATTGCTCTCAAGGGCAATTAGGGATGGGCAATAAATGCTGGCCTTGCCAGCGACGCCCACATCCCATAAACTAATAAAAAAAAGATATTTGAGCTACCGGAGAATCAATGGTTATGGGGAACAGGCAGGGAAGTGGAGTTGAGGCCAAGATCAGATCGGCCATGATCTTATTGAATGGCGGAGCAGACTCGAGCGGCCGAATGGCCTCCTCCTGCTCCTATTTCTTATGTTCTTATCAGCCCCCAAAAAACCTCATCCATGTTAACCATTTAATCATCTAGGGGGTAGAATTTCTTTGGGGGGGTTCCATGATTTCCCACCATAACACTGGCAGGAATCCCTCAGAAAGGGTGCGATCAGCCACTTACGCCGTTTCTCCTAGGTTTCCTCCGATCTTCTACTGAAGTTATAACAGATATTTGGGAGAACGTCTGGGAAAATTACTGGGGAATGTTTCTTACTTACTGAAAAATCCTTCCAGCCGAATATAATCCTATGTGATTCACTCTAGATTGTGATGGGGGCAGAGACTTAAGCTTGGAAACTATTTCCACTGGCAGGAGGGTTGGTAACCAGAGTCACAGATTTAAAATAATGACCAAACAAGGCAGAGAGGAAAGGAGAATTGTTTTTACTCAGCAAATTATTATGAAATGGAATGCATTACCTAAAAGCAGATTCAATAGTAAAGGATTCAAAAATTTCATACATCTCTCCCCCACCACCAAAAAAAATGTATTGGTTTTTTAAAAGAAACCCTGGTCAGACTAAGTTTTAAAATCCAGGGCACAACAAAATGGCTGTGGTCAGACCTCGTGACCAAAAGCCTGTTGGTTTCAGTTGGACCCTGGCAAGATAACAGCTTGTGCATTTCAATGTCTGCAGCAAGGAGATCATGAAACCAGACAAGACTTTTGCATATGCATTGGGGACAAACCCAATTACAATCAGACCTACGCATAAAGGCCATCAAGGTGTTTGCTCAAACAATCAAAATAATCAGCAGGGCCATCGAGACGGGGCTGGCCCCCATCAAAGAACCTGTTGGACAAAAGTGAGCAGTTGCAGAACCGGCAGGAACCAATTACCGGCCATCCAAGTCGATGGGCCAAGATCGATACCTTTTGTTTAATTCCAGCCCGCTCAAATCAGACAAAAGAATGAGCTGATTGAACGTAGAGATAAGGGCTACCGAGGGGGGTATAACTAGCTTCTCGAGAAGCCATTCGCTCTCTCGCCTCGCCTCCTGGGCCCTGCCTCGCCATCAACCAAGGAAGAAGACCATCGAAGGAGAGCCCGTCCAGAGAGGTAGGATACCCTGTCAGAGGCCTTTTAATTACTGGGGTATCTCTACCTGGACGGTGAAGTCTGTGCAACAGCGGGACCACGTGACATCGGCAGTCAACAGGGAAAAGGGGCAAGGCTTTTCTTTCAACATCTCAGACCGGTGAGCATTATACTTCTGATAATCTAGCTAGGTGTAGAGGGTGGGAGTTAAGGGGATTGCTGAATTGTCATTTTAGCCATTTTCCCTCGATGTGCCGTTTCTCCTCCCCTGTTAAGTGTAAGTGTACTGCATTCATATCATCCTTTTGTATAGTATTGTTATCTTATTTTCTCTGTTAATAAATTTTGGTTTTCTTTGTACCAAACCACTGGTCTGCTTGTTTGTCTATATTGCTATCTGCCAATAAGTCCGGGGATCAGAACTAAGGGGTGAGTGATCCGAACTGCTCAGAGAGAAGGCAGCCGGAGACATAACCAACTGGCCAAAGCAAGTAGCAAAACCCCCTACAGAATGGCAACCGACGGCAGGACCCCGGCAGCAGTGTGGAATATAGCAGACAGTGGTGCAGACGAAGGAGCCGTAATGTAAGAGAGGTTGTCCGATTATGTGTTTAGAAAGGTGAATATCACCAAGAAGTGGATACTCACCCTATTGCAGGCTGAGCGTCCCATAGATGCAGCCACCCAGTGGACGGCCAGTAAACAACGTAAGGGGTCAATAGAGAAAGCAGTGTGGCTTATGTGCTACAAGAAACAGGTCCTACTGTTGGACGGAGTTGTAGCAGCACAGGCTGCCAAGCTTAAGAAATCGGCTCTAGAAATCCAGGACAAGGAGATAGAGATACAGGATAAGGTTTTAGCAGAGGAGAAATTGATAGTGGCACTTCAGGCGCTAAACCAAGAAAGAGTGCAGACGGCAAAAGAACACCAGGCAAAAATAGAGCGCCTGGAGAGCCAGGTCGCTGAAGTTAAGAATAATACAAGAACAAAAATAGAGCGCCTGGAATGCCAGACCGCCGAAGTCAAAGGTAGCGCAAGGTACAAGGTGGAGTGTTTGGAGTTCCAGGTCAGAGAGGCAAGAGGTAGTGAGATAAGGTTACAGGACACAATTGCCCGCCTAACCCAAGAGATAAGAGAACAGGAGGAGAAGGTTAAAGAAGTAAAGGCAGCATATAGGCTGGCTTGCGACCGAGGCTTTGAGGAAGCAGATCATGGCCCCTGTAGGGAAGAGATAGAAATCTTGAGTATGGCTTTAGCGAGGGTTAAGGGGATGATATGCCTTATCAGCCCAAAGGCAGGCCAGTGGGACTTTACCGGCAACCCAAGCAGAACAGTCCCACAGGCAGCGCAAAGAGATGAGCCAGCAAGGGAACCAGAGGTTTCACGGCCACCACCCATAGCTCCGAGCTTTCAGGAGGTCTGGCAGCATAGGGGGGTGGAAGGTGAAGTGGTAGGGGAGGTACAGCAGCCCCAGCTAGATAGGCCGGGACCGGGACCGGTGTACCCCCTCCGACAATGGAGGTACGGCCCGCCAGGCGATGACGACGAACAAGGAGCCGTCCAAAACCAGTTTGTGGTACCGCATGGCACCCAGCAACTCAGAGCCATGGTTAGTCACATCCCCAAGCTCTCCGAAAAGGGAGATCCCTCACTGCATTTTAGAGAAATAGAACAGGCAGCTTGCGTTAATGACTGCGATGACGCAGAGCAAGCCAAGATGCTGCTGTTTTCTCTGGAGGGTAAGCTCCTCCAGACCCTATCAGATGAATGTAAGAAGGGGCAGAAGGGATACGATGACTTAAGGGATGAGATATTGGGTATGAATCACAGCAGCCCGTTCGCCCATGTAGAAAGAACGGTACAGCTCCCAGGGGAGTCCCTGCAGGCGTTCGCAGCCAGGCTGTGGCCAGTCTACCGGAGGGCGTGCCCAGGAACGCCAGCACGAACGTTGATGGACCAAGACCAATTGGCCCACTGGCTCCGTTATCTAATGACAAACTGCCTGCCCCAAATCCGAGCCCAGGCTGCGGCCTGGTTTGACCCCCGTAGCCCCCAGACCACCAAGGAAATGGTGATCCGCCAGCTCACGATAGCATTAAAAAATATAAGGGGTATCGAGATGCCCCAACCCAAGGGGAAAGTCCATGAGGTTAAACCTGGGGGCCAGAATAAGAAAGAGTGGCACCAGGAGGGAAACCGTCCCTCCCAGACTAAGCTGAACTGTTACGGGTGCGGGAAGGACGGCCACTGGCGAAAGGATTGTAAGAATCCCTGGAAGGAGAATAAGGGGAGGAATTCACCAGCCTCAGCCCAAAAGGCAGGGCCAGGTATCCCTCCCGCTGCGATCGAGCCACTCCTGGAGTCGATACAGTCCCTATGATCTCTCCTCCTGGCCAGCCAGGGGAAAATAGCAGCCACCACCGGTGCTTTGACCCCGTCTGCCCCATCCAACTCCCAGCAATGACTAGAACCAGCGCAGCCTGTCGACCTGTGTCCCCGCAAAAATGCTGAGGGGAGCAGGCCCTATGTTAAGATGGGGGTGAAAACGGTGCAGGGGAGATATTCGGTGGACACTGGAGCTTCCAGCATGGTGGTCCATTCGGAAGACCTGACCAATTCACCCCGGTCTAACAAGGTCCCATTTAGCTTAATGGGATCCACAGGGAACAAGCAGGCTGGGGAAAGGTCAAAACCTTTGGCCATAGATTTAGGATCCCTCCATACCACGTGGGAGGGTAACCAAAAGACCGATGAGGTGGCCAAGCAGGGGGACAGGGAAGGAGAGTTCTGGGACCCCTGTAGAGCAGGCCCGGTAGCAGCAATCCGGGACAAGGGAGGCACACAGGGCGTAGCTTTGGCCCCGGACCAAAAGCAGGTCTACGAGCAGGCAGCAGGGAGCATGGGGAAGCAGCATCGGAATAACCGATTGCTGCTCGAACCTAACAAAAGTCACCAGTGGGAGGTAGGGGACCAGGTAATGGTGAGGAACTACGCCCGAGTGGGGAGTTTAGAGCCACTGTACATGGGACCCTATAGCATAGTGGATAAAGCCAGCCCCATGGTGTATGCAGTAAAATTGCCCCGGCGCACAAAATGGTTTCATGTAAACCAATGCAAGCTGTTCAGGCCGGAGGCAAAGAAACAGGCAGCCGGGATCCAACCTGAGGTTAAAGATCCCCAGCCCGCAGCAACTTCAAGTACAGAGGCTGTGCCAGCAGGCGCAGTCGCGTGCGTCAGGGGAGGAGTCACCCAGCCCCCTGTTCAGACCACTCCTCCCATCTTCTGGGATTCAGGTGGGAAGGAGGAGGAGCCCGAGCCAGATGACCCCGCCTACAACACAGGTTTTGAACCTGAAGGCGGAGACCCTCAGCCACCGGCAGCCGGCAGCAAGGGATTACCTGTCCCCAGCTTAGGTTTGGGAGGGGTGGGACTCAAGGGAGAGGAACCTCAGCCAGTGGTCATGGGAAACCCACAGGCCGTGCCCACAAAGGCTGGGGTCCGAGCAAAAGGTCCACTCACCAAGGTGGCCGCACCAGTAGACCTCCCTAGAAGGTCCCCTCAGACACCCCAGCCCAGAAAGGTATGGTCACCGACTCCCCAGCTTAAAACGACAGCCTCCTGAGCCAGGGAGAAGCCGAAAGACAAAGGTCCCTAGCTAGCAGCTACAGACTGCAAGGGACCGGAAGTGCAGGTCAGTGCAGCCACGCTGCAGGGAGCAGCCTACAACAGCCCAGACAGGAATTAGGTTGGCGGCTCGGAGACGGGCGGCAGATGTATATAGCTTTAGTAGTTTAAGTTTATAGTGTTAAATTTAGAGTGTTTAATTTAATTCTAATTAAGGTGATGGCTAGCTTTAAGTAAGCCATCTCAGAGTATTGTCCATGTGAGTCGAGGTCGCGGGACCCGACCATACGTCACCCGAGCCAACGAGTCTCTAGGGAACCTGGCTGTATGCTACTATATCTGTTACAGGACAATTTCAGAATGTACGAAGGCATAATCCTGCTTGCCCTGCTCGGGCTGAGCATCGGTAGGAGAGGGGACATCGAGGACCACCACATCTTCGGGTGCTCGAGGAACAGGGCGCCGGTGGCAGTCGACGGTAGCGGCGTACGGGAGGCGGAGGAGACAACCGCTCACTTCCACGAGGGGACGTGGCCGAGGTGGCTGGGATTCAATTCGTCCCAGTACTCCAGCCAGACCGGGATCACCTACGGGGAGGCCTCCCTCCTTTGCCCCAGGATACGGATCGTCACTCCCAGGATTAGCGTCACCGTGGGCAAAAGGATATGTTTAACATGCAAGGGACACGTTCCCCTGGACAGGTGGTGGTGGCTCAGGAAACTAAGTAAAGGCATGGGGAACCCCAGGGTTGAGTGGGAACGGTTGGGGAACAACACTCATCGGACTATCACAGGGACCCACGGGGGGTTAAGTGTGTGCTGGGATAAATGGTGGGAACAGGATCAGGGGATCTATGTCTGTATGTGGGGATCAGAGAAGGCCTGCCCCACAGGCATTTCCATCATTTTCCGCAGCCAGTGGCAAGATAACGGGAGGGGGATGGACTGGGAGTCTCGCCTGGACGCATGTGCGATCCCATACTCCCCAATCTCAGTTAATGCCACTGAACTAGTGATCCGCCCCCGACAGCCCCTGCCCACGACCGCAACGTCACGGACGATAGTGAATGCTTTGAATGGCTGTGTAAACAGAAGCAGTTTCAAATCGATTGTCCTGCGGTCATTCTCAAGTGGGCTAATCTCTAAAGTAAATAAACAACATCAAGTGCTTCGAAGGGAACCTCCCTTTGATTGGTAGGTCTGACTCACAGCCCCTGTATCCTCCCACTTTTTCACACAGACAACTCGCTGCAAGCTGTTTTGCTGCTTTGTCCTTTTGGCCAAGCTTTCTGTGGCCATTTTAAAACCTTTTGTGATTGCCCAAACTCCAGGGAACAATTTTATTACTAAAAGCACTGTCTTAAGGTGTGTGAATATTTTCCACAGAGCTCTACGACTCCAGTGTTGTCCACGTTCTGTCCATCTCAGAGCAGTCTTTTGCGGTTCTTGGCACATTTTAAAACACTGTAGACCAGTCACATCACCCAATTCTTCATCCACGATGTGGACCAATCTTTTCAATCTTCAGGGAAAAATAGGGGAATTTTGCGAAACCCCTACATTCCTCCCTTTTGATACTCCCAACTTCACTGAAGTATCAACTCGAAGGAGTGAGCAAAATTTTCAGACCCCCTTGCAAGCAACCCTCCCCTATATTTACCTAATAGCTATCTGCCACTGATCCCCCGAACTGTCTTTTCCCCTAAAATTCGAGAAAAACCGTGGTACGGTAGGCATCCTACAGATACATCAGTTTATAATAAGGGGTCTCATACCCCTACACGCTTGTAAAATTACAATGCAATCAAAATTTACAATCACTTTTCACATTATAACTTATTACAAAATGTTGCAATCTTAGTTACACAATGTAATCAAAATGATCCCAAGCACAGAGAGGGTCCTACGCCTCTGCTCAACTTGGGGCTGTAACATAAAATACAAAAAAACTTGAACAACATGCTTAAATAAACCCCGACCATCATGTGCCAATGATGGGTCGCAAAATTCGAGTGGGTATTGCTCCTCCCACCCAGGCAGTAAATGTACCTTCCACCCCCCTTTGATCGTCTTAAACTTTAAAACAGACAGAATGGATTTACAGGCCAGCCTGCTCCGCCAGCCCCGAGCCGTTCCCTTGTCCCTGTGTGGAGGCGGGGTACCCCTCATGTTTAAGATCACCTTGGCACAGACTGAGACCGGGGAGTATGGGATCGCAACTCCCAGTCCCTCCCCCTCCCGTCTTCCCTTGACTGGCTGCAGAAAATGATGGGTGCCTGTGTGATGGCTCTCCCTGGCCCCACACCGAAACTTGGATCCCAGATCCGGCCACCCACTCATCCTTCGCAGCCACACTTACACTAATTTTGCCCGTGGGCCCCCGGGTGAGTTCCTCCCTCCCCCGAATGCACCCACGCAACTCTTGGGCCTTCCCCTCCCCTATACAATCTTTCCCGGGCCATCACCACCCACCCCCGGGGCACGCGTCCCTATCTGACAAGGCGCCCGTGCTTCCCCATCATGACTCCTCAACAGCGAGGTCTCCCGCAAGTGAACTTCGGTCAGGATAGTGCTGGGTTGGGGGCCGTGCCCCACCCAGCTGGGGCCATCTCTTCCGCGTAGGAGGAGTAGGCAAGTTCCTCCGGACCCTGTCCGGTTTTTCCCAAAGGTCACTGCGGGGTTTCCCTCTGGATTCGGCCGGTGGCGAGGTGATCCCCAACATTCTGTATTCATATCTTCATTCGATGCCCAGCTCGGGCTGGCTGAACGGGGCTCCTTCTGGGGCCAATCTCCTGCAAAACTTAAAAGGACATGCAGCCAGGTCTCACTGACCTGCTGCCATGGTCGTGTCCCTCGACCTCGGACCAAAATACAAACATTTGGCACACTTATAAACTTAGGGCTAGATTTTCAGTTGCTTGCGCCAGCAGTTAGCGCCTTAAGAGAAGTGATTTTCAGGCGCTATTCGTGTAGCGCCCGGGCGCAGCGCAGTTTGCGCCCCGCCCCAAATTAAGTTGCCCGTTAGCGCCGGCGCAAAGTTTAGCGGCCGCCCGGATGCGCGCGCAGAAAATGACGTCACATCCTCGTGCAACGCCCTTTGGCCGCCCCGAATCCAAACTTCAGTCGGACCGCCCCATTCTGCGGCTGGCGTCCAGAGCGTTTGTAAAATGGAACGCAACACACCCTGGGGAGCGCAAATTAAAGGGCACTCCTCCTGCACTATAAAAGGCAGTCTGCGTGTGTTGTGTGGTCTGAACAGTGTATTTATGTTTCCGTCCTCCTCCTCCTCCTCCTCCTCCTCCTCCTCCTCCTCCTCCTCCTCCTAAAAAAACACATGCACCCTTCCCCTTTAAGAGCTCACTGGCACCAGAGTGTCTGCCGTGCGCTGCGCCCGAGCTCAGGCGCTGCGCTCTGCACCGCCGGCTTAGCGCCTAAAGATAGTAGTGGAACGCCTCTTTTAGTGCTCCACCAACCTCTTAGGGCGAAGCCACTGAATTTCCAGCAACGGGGCGCTACTTTGGGGCGGGCGCTAACTTCGGGCGGGCGCTAAGGTTAGCGCCCCAAAACTGTCTATACTGAAAATCTAGCCCTTAAACTTTAAACTTAAACTTACAAAACTAGTTATATCAAACTAAAATATACCTTAAAAGCACGCTATATTCACACCAAAGCTATAATACAAATGCCGCCCGTCTTTGGATGGCCAGGCTAATCTCTGGCACTGTCACAGACTGCTGCTGGCTGCAGCGAAGCTGGACTGCCTCCTGTCTCTGGTCCCCCGCAGCTTATGGCTGTTGAGTGGGGACCCCTGCCCTTTGGCTTCTCCCCGGTTTGGGAGATTGCTCTTTGTGGCAGGTACCCTGGTGACCACCTTTTCTTGGGCTTGCGGGCCTGTTGAGACCTTCTGAGGGGCGTCTCAGTGGGGGAAACTTTGGCTGGCGGGCCCTGAGCCAGGGTCGCAGCCCTAGTTGGCTGGGAACCTTCTCCCCCATGTCCAAAACCTGTTACCAGCCCCCCTGCAAGAGGAATTGCTATCCCTGCGCCCCCCCCCCCAGGGTCCCACATCATGGGGGGAACCATTCTAGAGGCTGGCTGGGAAGCTGGTCCCTTTAAACAGGCGACTGCGCCTGCGTGAACTTCCTCTTTGGAGTCCCTCGGCAGAGGCTGTGAAGCCTCTGTATTCAAGCAGGCGGCTGCGCCTGCGCAAACCTCCTCCTCGGAGTCCCGCGGCACAGGCTGTGAAGCCTCTGGCTTCAAACAGGCTTCTGCGCCTGCGCGTTTATTCTGGGAAGCGGGGATCTTTAAACGGCCGATTGCGCCTGCGCGCTCGGCCTCGCAGAGGAAAGGAGTCGCTGGGGGTTCCGGGTCCGCGACTGCGCCTGCGCGAACCTCCTTTTGGCAAAACTCTCCCCTCAGGCGCGCAACGGTGCCTGCACAGGAAATCTGAGTAAAGGCCTCTCGGAGTTCCAGGTCCGCGACTGCGCCTGCGCAAACCCAGTGTTGGGGAACCTTTTCCCTCAGGCGCTCGACTGCGCCTGTGCGGGAAAAGTTAAAATGATCCGCTGGGGGTACCAAGCTCACGACTGCGCCTGCACAAGCCCAGTGTTGGGGAACCTCTTCCCTCAGGCGCGCTACTGCGCCTGTGCGAGAAGAGTAAAGAAGATCCGCTGGGGGTACGGGCTGGGGAACCGCGTCTGCGCAGGCAGTTTCTGTGAATGGATGGGCAGCAGCCTGCTGATTTCTAATCCCAGGCTGCTGTTTCTCCATTTTTAAGCCACCTAACTTGCTCAAATTCAAACTTTGAGCAAAACTAGGGTCCCACTGGGGTAGGGAAGTGTCCCAATTTGTGGGCTGGACAACTTTTCCCTGGAAGCAAGCCACAGTGCCTGTTTTTACAGGCTGTGAACTTGCACTTGTCTGGTGGGCAAACTCATGTACTCTTACCTGGGTGGCTTTAAATGGGGAATTTTGGAACCGGACCCGCCTTTGGTCTGGGTCCAAAACTATCCCGTGTGCCTCCCTTGTCCCGGATTTCTGCTACTGGACCTGCTCTACAGGGGTCCCAGAACTCTCCTTCCCTGTTCCCTGGCTCAAACAGCTTACTCTGCCCAGGAATGGCTCCTCCCCCCACACAAGCCACAGCACTTGCCTGTGAACTTGAACCTACTGTGCGCTGAGGATTCCTATTCTCAGGCTCACTCCCAGCTGCCTTGTTGGGGTTGATTTTAAACCCCTTTCTTTCCAGTCCTTATGGGGAGGCAGAGGTGGGCGAGGGGGCTGCAGCACCACTGATGGCTGCTCCCTTTCCCTGATTGGCCCTCATGAGAGATTTTAACATCTGCAGGACAGACTCGATTGTGTCTGTCTCTGCCTTCTGAGTTGGGGCTGCGGAGTTCCTGGCTGTATCATCTCTCCCAGGATTTTTACAATCCCTGCACCAATGGCCCTCCTCCCTGCACTTGTAACAAGTGACCTTGTTCTGGGAGGGATGGCTCCCCTCCTGGCGCCACTCTTTTTGATATGGAGCCCCAGGTTTATCGAATTCCCTATTCAGCACCGTTCTGGGTGCTGCCTGTGGGATGGTTTGATTCGGGCTGCTGGTAAAATCCAGCTGACCTGCCTTTGGGCTGATCACACAAATCGTCCCCTTTGCAGCTTTTAAAGCCACGTTGAGGCTTTCTATCTCTGCCCTACAGGGGCCATGATCTGCTTCACTAAACCTTTGGGCGCAGGCCAGCTTATAAGCTGTCCTTACTTCTCTAAACCTTTCCTCCTGCTCTGTAACCTCTGACATGAGGCGAACATTCTCTTCCCGCAGTCTCATCTCGCTATCTCTGGCCTCAGTGACCTCCTGCACAAGGCGCTCTATCTCTGCATGGCATTTCTCAAACTGGGACTCCTGATTCTTGGCCTCTTTAAACTCCTCCTGCTCCCTCATCTCACCCTTCTTAATCCAGCCACCTATACCATGATAGGTCAGCCTACACGCTGCTGCTAACATCCGCAGGGCTACCCACATACCGAAAATGAGAGAAACAAGAGCTGATGCTTTCTCCAGATCCAGGTCACTTATCAAATCAAAAACGGCCTGCAGTCCTGCCGCGGTCGCCATTTTGTAGGGGGGCTTCTTTTAACTGGTTTAAGGTAATTTTCCTGGTCTTGCAGCCTTTGCCTGCAATCTGACCAATTCCAATCTTTAACCTGGATTACGGTAATTCACCTGGTCAGGCAGCCTGCTGCTACACTGTAAACCAATTTCCAATAAACCAATTTTCAAACAGCGGTTTTGAATCGCTACCCCACCTTCCAGTTCTGTCTGAAGGACTTATAATTAATGATATTAAAATGGACAAATGGTCTAGATGAGAGAAAAATCAAGTTTTATTAACTAAAAGAAACTATAATCAAATATCAAACTATACCACACGAACACAGTAATTACAGTAAAATTGCTTAAATGGAGGAATGCAGACGGCAAAAATGAGGGGTAAGTGGCTACAATGTTGATTAAACAATCTTAGCAATATCCCCTTAATTACCATCCCCCAACTCCTCACTAGGTTGCTTTGCTGAGGAGCCAGAAACTCTGCTCACCTGTGGTCCAGCGAAGTGAGTGAGAGAGAGAGAGAGAGAGAGGCTCACCTGTGGTCCCAGGAAGTAAAGAGAGTGATAGCTTCTCAGGAGCTATCATATATACCTGGTGAGCCCCCCCCCCCTCCTGCTGTTTGCCTGTCTGGAAAATTTGCGCCCAAAAAGTTCCAATCCACAAGAGAAAAGCTGTGATTGAATAACTCAAAGTGGTTGGACTGGGTGAGTGTGTCTGCACTGTGGGGCCAAAATGTTCCCGCCCACATCCGGAGCCCACCTGGGCTAGAACAAAAGGGAATGCAAGGCCCTATTGTCCAGAATGATGGGTGATTTAAACCCATTCAGTTCTTAAACAGTTGCAGATCAAAATCCGTTCCAGGGTTTCAATCTATCATTGTCTGTGAATGCTTTGAATGGCTGTGTAAACAGAAGCAGTTTCAAATCGATTGTCCTGCGGTCATTCTCAAGTGGGCTAATCTCTAAAGTAAATAAACAACTTCAAGTGCTTCGAAGGGAACCTACCTTTGATTGGCAGGTCTGGCTCACAGCCCCTGTACCCTCCCACTTTTTCACACAGACAACTCGCTGCAAGCTGTTTTGCTGCATTGTCCTTTTGGCCAAGCTTTCTGTGGCCATTTTAAAACCTTTTGTGATTGCCCAAACTCCAGGGAACAGTTTTATTACTAAAAGCACTGTCTTAAGGTGTGTGAATATTTTCCACAGAGCTCTACAACTCCGGTGTTGTCCACATTCTGTCCATCTCAGAGCAGTCTTTTGCGGTTCTTGGCACATTTTAAAACACTGTAGACCAGTCACATCACCCAATTCTTCGTCCACGATGTGGACCAATCTTTTCAATCTTCAGGGAAAAATAGGGGAATTTTGCGAAACCCCTACACAGACTATACACCCACGAGCTTTTGGACGGGATTGGGAGACAAAGAAGGGGTGCTCTTAATGATGTTTTAACTGGTTTTAACACGGGGTCTTCTGTCATCAACAGCTTAGATGACATCGAGCTGCAGACCCAGATTAATGGTTTAAAAACGCAATTAAAGAAAATATTAATCGATGAGAATGAGATGGTGGGTTCCGAGTTGCATGAGGACCAGGCCATGACACTCCACTTAAAGGAGATCATAGCAGAGCTGGAGGAACATGCCAAAACGGTTAATACTCTCATTAGGGAGGACAGAAACGCTTCTGACCAAGATGCGCAGAATGAAGTGTGCATGAAGTATGGGGCATGGTTGCTGGGTGAGGGCCGCAGCAATCTGGAGGATTTAAAGCAAGGTTTAGTCCCCTCCTGGATCAGCAACAAACACCTCGCAGCCCTCCACCTTTTTGAGAATGCATTAAGCCCGTGCCAGCTCCGGCTAGCTTCGGAGGCCTACCCATTCCCAGTGGGATAGTTGTAAGAATGCTGGTCATGGGCGGGACGGCCCGACCCGTGCTGGTGTACTGGGTGGAGAACATTGGAGTCATTCAGGGGGGTACACACATTGGTTTTACAGCGGTCCCGCCCTACGTCATAAAGTGGGAGCATGTTATGATGGGCACTGACCTCTCGGGGTGCCGTAGCCGGGGAGCACACATCATCGTGTGTCCCCAGCACTTGAATGCCTATTCCAAACCACAGTGCGGGTTCACAGCTGCTGGCACGAAACCTATAAATTGCACCATGGAGGCAATGGCACAAGGCCATGTTCCCCCCCAGGTAGCATATATAGGAGGTGGGACATAGTGTGTCACCACAGGAGTGCCTCACTACCAGTACGGACAGCATAGCTGGTGTGCGGTGAGTGACAGCAGTTTTTGTTTCAAACCCGAGGCAGAAGTTCAAGTGGCACAACTATGAATTGTCCCCATTCCTGAACCCTCCACTGTTCACCTCACTGTGAAAGAGAATTTCACCCACCTGCAGAAATATGTTGCGCATTTCGGTTATCAGATTCCCCCTCTCCCAGAACACCTCACCAAATTGCTAAAAGCCATTTTAGTGTCACAAAAACACTTCTATACCCTGGAACAGAAGACTGTCCAGATAGGGGCCGACATTTTAGATATTACGACCCCACCCTGGTGGGACGTTTTTGAAAATATAAAGGTCCCATCCTGGATCCGTATGGCATCCCACATCCTGGTGGTGTGTCAGTTAGGGATAGTTCTCTACCTGGTGTGCATCCAGTGTAGGAGAAAGGGTCCCAGATTAGAGTTTAAAACTAAAAAGGTGTGGAAGGAACATTATGCCCGGGTGGAAGAAGAGTCACCCGTTTGAGTTTTGCGTCGCATCACTTAAACGTAATGGTCGTTGTTTGTTATTTTTAATAAAGATTGTTTCTTCGTTTCATTGTGTTATTTTAATAAAGATTGTGACTGTTTGATACAACAGAATAAACATTTTGTAAAGTACCAAGTGGTGCAGGGGTGTTGGACCCCCTCCACGCTTGGATTGTTTGTAATAAATCGTATTTGCCATCTGTAGATGCTTGTCGTACACCGTGTTTTCTCTAAGTACGGGGAATGTGGGCTGAGGGATTATGGATAGGTAAATACAGGGGAAGGTTATTTGTGGGGGGTCAGAAATTTTGCTCAACTTGGTTGGACACCTCAAGCAAGTTTCAGTATCCTGAAGGATTCGAAAATTTCATACATCTCTCCCCCCCCCCCGCTCCGCAGATTTATTTGGTTTTTTAAAAGAAACCCTGGTCAGACTGAGTTTTAAAATCCAGGGCACAACAAAATGGCTGTGGTCAGACCTTGTGACCGAAAGCCTGTCAGTTTCAATTCGGACCCTGGCAAGATAACAGCTTGTGCATTTCAATGTCTGCAGCAAGGAGATCACGAAACCAGATAAGACTTTTGCATATGCATTGGGGAAAAACCCAATTACATTCAGACCAACGCATAAAGGCCATCAAGGTGTTTGCTCAAACAATCAAAATAATCAGCGGGGCCGTCGAGACGGGGCTGGCCCCCATCAAAGAACCTGTTGGACAAAGGAGAGCAGTTGCAGAACCGGCAGGAACCGATTACCGGCCATCCAAGTCGATGGGCCAAGATCGATACCTTTTGTTTAATTCCAGCCCGCTCAAATCAGACAAAAGAATGAGCTGATTGAACGTAGAGATAAGGGCTACCGAGGGGGGTATAACTAGCCTCTCGAGAAGCCTTTCGCTCTCTCGCCTCGCCTCCTGGGCCCTGCCTCACCATCAACCAAGGAAGAAGACCATCAAAGGAGAACCCGTCCAGAGAGGTAGGATACCCTGTCAGAGACCTTTTAATTACTGGGGTATCTCTACCTAGACGGTGAAGTCTGTGCAACAGCAAGACCACGTGACATCGGCAGGCAACAGGGAAAAGGGGCAAGGCTTTTCTTTCAACATCTCAGACCGGTGAGCATTATACTTCTGACCCATCGCAAGATAATCTAGCTAGGTGCAGAGAGTGGGAGTTAAGGGGATTGCTGAATTGTCATTTTAGCCATTTTCCCTCGATGTGCTGTTTCTCCTCCCCTGTTGAGTGTAAGTGTATTGCATTCATATCATCCTTTTGTATAGTATTGTTATCTTATTTTCTCTGTTAATAAATTTTGGTTTTCTTTGTACCAAACCACTGGTCTGCTTGTTTGTCTATATCGCTATCTGCCAATAATTCCGGGGATCAGAACTAAGGGGTGAGTGATCCGAACTGCTCAGAGAGAAGGCAGCCGGAGACATAACCGACTGGCCAAAGCAAGTAGCAAAACCCCCTACAATAGTAACTTTCAAAAGGGAATTGGATAAATACTTGAAAAGGAAACATTTGCAGGGCTATGAGGAAAGAGCGGGGGAGTGGCACTAATTGGAGAGCTCTTTCAAAGAGCCGGCACAGGCACAATGGGCCGAATGGCCTCCTTCTGTGCTGTAAGATTGGAAGAGGGGAGGTGAAAAGCTGATTTAGGTTTCCCTGCTTTACATAGCTTGGTGTGAATATATGGAATAGACTACAGTCCCCGCCCCTTATAGCAACAACAACTTGTATTTATATAGCACCTTTGACGTAGTAAAACATCCAAGACGTGCTCGTGCAATTTGCCTGTTATACGCGATGGGCGGTAGAAAGGGGCAGCGCTATAATATGGGCAACCCTGTACACTGCAACAACTCAAATTGGATTATCGGACTCTTTTGAATACTCTCCCTGTTGTGACTATACGAAGCGGCACCTGGTGTACATTACCACGAAAGTGGTGCAAGTCCCGATTAAACTAAAGCATAAAATAAAATGACCGGACCATACTTCCACTTCATATCCTCGCAATCCTCATGCTTCTCAATGGGTGTGGTGTCATTCCGGTTGCTTTCGGAGATATGTTTTCAAAGTGTACATGTCACCTTGACAACGTCACTGTTCTGGACCGATGGACATTATGTGACATTCTGGACATTTCTACATGCAATAGCACCCTCTGGTGGCGGTTATTGTGTTAACAGTTTGTATGCTGGAAAGGTCATCTGATCTTTCTTCCTGTGTGAGGTCATTTGACCTTTGTTCCTTTCTTCCTGTGAGTAGTCATTTGACCTTCCTACCTTTCTTCCTGTTGACCCCAGGAAGCAGTTTTGCCAGGAAGAACCTGACTTGAGTAATGGACAATTTGCTATGAGAGGTTCCATTACAATCCAGTGTAATCTGACTTCATATGTTAGGCCAAGCGCAATATCTGTGAGTATCTTTAGTTCTTAGCATAATAGCAATGTTGTCAGAGTAATATTTTGATAATACTATGTTTATAAAAGGTTAATATTTAATAGTTACAGAAGTTAGTTCAAATGTTAGTTAGTTATACAATTAGTCTATTCTACTGTTGTAAATATGTTGATATCTTATGTAATATCGAATGTATAGTACTCAGTTTATGTACAAAACATACTTTGTCTTTGTTTACAGTTTCACAAATTTGTTCAAGCAAAAGCTTCAAAACAGCAACCGCTTCAGGAAGAATTATTTTGAATGAGTGTTTAACTTGCTGGATAGTTAGATAGGAGCACGTCTAGCGCGGCCAGTACAGTGAAAAGATAGCAATACGGCTAGCTGTGAAGAGCGGAGCAGGAGGAGCCCAGAGTAAGCCTTAACCTCGTAGAGCACATCTACCTCACATCAACATGTCAGAAGATAATAACGAAAATGCTTTGCAGCAAGTAGAAGACCTTAAACAGGCAGACGAAACTGTAGAACGTGACAATCGGTCTATAAGCACCGGTTACTACAGGTTGCAAGTTGGCTCACGGTCATCGGGTGGTTCTAGAGTAAGCATAGCCCTCGCCAAAGCACGGGCTAAACTAGTAGCAGCTCAAGCCAGAGCTGCGCATACGGACAGTGAAATAGAAATAAAAGTAAGTCAGGCCCGTCTCCAAGCTGAACCCCAAGCAGAACAGGCCCGGCTCCAAGCGGAACAGGCCCGACACCAAGCGGAACAGGCCCGACACCAAGTGGAACGCCAGGCTGAACAGGCCCGTCTCCAAGCCACATTAGAGGCTCTGCAGCAACAAAAAGAGATAGATGCTGCATTAGCCGAGACACAAGTATTCGAGGCAATTTTGGAGGGAGCTGATCCCGAGACAGCTTACAAACCTTTAATTCCCATTCCATGGCAGAGCCCACGACAGCGCACCATAGATTACGTGAGCGACCATGCCGACGTACAGTTTACAGGAGAAAGGGATGGAGGCCCGCACATCTCTACAGACGCAAACACTTTGTATAACATGCCACAAGTTGCCAACCAAGGTCAAAGCAGACGGCATGCCTCAAGCCGCAGAGTCTCCGCCAGCAGAACGGAAGACACGGTGCAAAGGAATAGGACGGTGAATAGAGAAAGTCAGAGGCAAATCCCCTCTCGGTTCCTTGAGACCCCCAACAGAGCCCCCAGCCAAGGCAACCCTGGCACAGGTCCCAGCACCTACGACCTCGGCAAATACCTTGCACGCACCCAGCTGGTGACTTCGGGGTTAATCAAGTTTGATGACAGGCCGGAGAATTATCGGGCTTGGAAGTCCTGCTTCCACGATGCCACATCGGGCTTAGACCTGTCGGCTGGAGAAGAGCTCGGCCTCCTTATCAAATGGCTCGGCCCAGAGTCCGCCGGACAGGCCTGCAGGATAAAAGCGGCCAATGTGGGGCAGCTGCCAGAAGGGTTGAAGAAGGCTTGGGTGAGGCTGGAAGAAAGCTACGGCTCGCCCGAAGCCATTGAAAGGGCTCTCTTTGACAGGTTGGCGAACTTTCCGAGGTTGACGAGTAAGGAACCCCAGAAGCTCCGCGACCTTGGAGATCTGCTGTCGGAACTCGAAGCCGCAAAGCAGGACGGCTACCTACCCGGTCTATCATACTTAGACACTTCCAGAGGGGTAAGTCCCATCATTGAGAAGCTTCCATTTAACCTGCAGGAGAAGTGGATAACGTTTGGATCAAAGTTCAAGCTAAAGCACAACGTGGCGTTCCCACCATTTGCTGCGTTTGTTAAATTCATCCGTAAAGAAGCCAAAGCCAGGAACGACCCCAGCTTCAATTTCTTCTCCTCCCAACCAGCACTTGCCAGAAGAGACAAGTTCGACAGACATGGAAAGACACCAATATCTGTCCACAAAATGCAAGTGTCCTCAACTGAGCACACAAAGATTCAGAAGAAACCTGAGGATATGAGCAAACAATGCCCTATCCACAACAAGCCCCATCTTTAAAGAAGTGCAGAGGCTTCAGGGAGATGTCCCTGGAAGATCAGAAACAATATCTTAAAGAGAACTCTATGGCCTAGAAATTGAGTTTGGGGCGGCCAGCTCGCTCGCGCCCAGAAAGTACCGCTGCGCGCGGAGCCACTTGTGCCCGCCGGAAATTCAGTTTCAGCACCCCAAGTCGAAGCCGGCCGCTATTCAAGGGTTTCGGCGCCCCCGCTTGGGGCGCTGAAACTGAATATCGGCGCGCTAGGTGCCGCAGCGCCACCCGCTGCGGAGCGGCAGGCTGCGGTACTGCAGGCCTTCCTCCCTCTCTTAAGGGGGAGGTGCCTGCAACAGCGAGATCGCCGCTCGCTAGTGCCGGCAAATGAGCCCGGCACCACGGAGAAGTGCCGGGCTCCCGGAAAACAGCCGGCATGAACAAAGCAATCGTTCTCTAGCAAGATCCGAGTTCTTCAACATCTTCAAGATCAAAGGAAGTCCGTCGCCTTACACGCTGAAGACGTGTGCTGGACTTTCAGAGACAGCCGGCAGGAGGGCCTGCGGTTACGTTGTTGAGTCAGTCGACGGGAAGATTAGTCTCCCCCTTCCTACACTCATCGAATGTAATCAAGTCCCCGACAACCGTTCTGAGATTCCCACTCCGAATGCAGCTCGTCATCACCGTCATCTGAGACGCATTGCAGATGAGATCCCACCTCTTGACCCAGATGCAAGCATACTTCTGTTGTTGGGAAGAGACATCCTGAGGGTACATAAGATAAGGGAGCAGATCAACGGTCCACATGACGTCCCTTTCGCCCAAAGGCTAGACCTCGGCTGGGTCGTTGTTGGAGATGTGTGCCTCAAGGGCGCTCACAAACCATCTCAGGTGAGCACACTCAAGACTTCCATCTTGGAGAATGGTCGTCCAAGCTACCTTACCCCATGCAGTAGACAGATCCGTGTGGTGTTTGACTCCAATGCACCATATCAGGGCATCTCTCTCAACGACGTACTCCTCACAGGGCCTGATCTTAACATCAGCCTCTTGGGAGTGCTCATGAGATTCAGGAAAGAGCCCGTCGCCATCACTGCTGATATCCAGCACATGTTTCATTGCTTCGTGGTGAGAGAAGACCACAGAGACTTCCTCCGCTTCCTGTGGTATCGGGACAATGACCCCAATAGAGACATTGTGGAATACAGAATGCGTGTCCATGTCTTTGGGAATAGCCCATCCCCTGCTGTCGCCATATACGGACTAAGGAGGGCTGCCAAGGAAGAAGACGACGACTTTGGCAGTGATGTGAGAGGGTTCGTCGAACGAAAGTTCTATGTCGACGACGCACTGAAGTCATTCCCGACCGAAGCAGAGGCCATCAGTACCCTCGGACGAGCCCAGGAACTACTTGCACTATCCAACCTCAGGCTGCATAAGATAGCCTCTAACAGACCAGCAGTGATGGAGGCATTCCCCCCTGAAGATCGTGCTAAGGACGTCAAGGACCTAGACCTCTTCACTGATGACCTCCCCCTACAGCGTAGCCTAGGGGTGTCGTGGAACATAGCAACAGACACGTTCACGCTCCAAGTCCTAGATGCCAAGAAACCCTTCACACGTAGAGGAGTGCTCTCTACAGTCAACAGCCTATACGACCCTCTCGGCTTCTTAGCCCCTGTCACCATACAAGGCAGGCTGCTCCTCAGGGAACTCTCCACACGCGCTGAAGAGTGGGATTCACCTCTCCCTGAAGAGATGGAAGCAGAGTGGGACAGATGGAGAGACTCACTCCAAGACTTACAGGAGATCCGAATACCTCGCTGCTATTCGTCTTTCTCTCCCTTAAATGCCCAATTCAAAGAGCTTTGTGTCTTTGCAGATGCATCCGCTAAGGCCATTGCAAGTGTGGCTTATCTGAAGGTCACCACTCAAGAAGGACAAAGCAAAATCGGCTTCGTCTTTGATAGAGGCAAGTTGGTGCCCCAGCCAGACCTCACCAAACCCAGGCAGGAACTGTGCGTAGCAGAACGCAACCTACCCCCTCACAGCAGTCTACGGAAGCTGCATCCTATCATCAACACCAACGGACCGTCTCTGAGGTGGTTCTTCTTTTGTCGCCAGAGGACTCCAGTGACAAGTAGAGTTCGGACTATGTGGAGTCGTTAATGACCCCAGACGGGGAGTGTTCTGGACCGATGGACATTATGTGACATTCTGGACATTTTTACATGCAATAGCACCCTCTGGTGGCGGTTATTGTGTTAACAGTTTGTATGCTGGAAAGGTCATCTGATCTTTCTTCCTGTGTGAGGTCATTTGACCTTTGTTCCTTTCTTCCTGTGAGTAGTCATTTGACCTTCCTACCTTTCTTCCTGTTGACCCCAGGAAGCAGTTTTGCCAGGAAGAACCCGACTTGAGTAATGGAGAATTTGCTATGAGAGGTTCCATTACAATCCAGTGTAATCTGACTTCATATGTTAGGCCAAGCGCAATATCTGTGAGTATCTTTAGTTCTTAGCATAATAGCAATGTTGTCAGAGTAATATTTTGATAATACTATGTTTATAAAAGGTTAATATTTAATAGTTACAGAAGTTAGTTCAAATGTTAGTTAGTTATACAATTAGTCTATTCTACTGTTGTAAATATGTTTATATCTTATGTAATATCGAATGTATAGTACTTAGTTTATGTACAAAACATACTTTGTCTTTGTTTACAGTTTCACAAATTTGTTCAAGTAAAAGCTTCAAAACAGCAACCGCTTCAGGAAGAATTACTTTGAATGAGTGTATAACTTGCTGGATAGCTAGATAGGAGCACATCTAGCGTGGCCAGTACAGTCACAAATATCTGTTTTGATGTTTCGAATGTTAGAAAGACTTGCATTTATATAGCGCCTTTCATGACCACCGGACGTCTCAAAGCATTTTACAGCCAATGAAGCACTTTTCGAAGTGTAGTCACTGTTGTAATGTAGGAAACGCAGCAGCCAATTTGCACACAGCAAGGTCCCACAAACAGCAATGTGATAATGACCAGATAATCTGTCTTTTGTTATGCTGGTTGAGGGATAAATATTGGCCAGGACACCGGGGATAACTCCCCCTGCTCTTCTTCAAAATAGTGCCATGGGATCTTTTACGTCCACCTGAGAGAGCAGACGGGGCATCGGTTTAGCGTCTCAACAGAAAGACGGCACCTCCGACAGTGTGCCCTCGAGAAGGTGGTGGCGAGCTGCCTCCTTGAACTGCTGCAGTCCGTGTGGTGAAGTTACTCCCACAGTGCTGTTAGGGAGGGAGTTCCAGGATTTTGACCCAGCGACGATGAAGGATCGGTGATATAGTTCCGAGTCAGGATGGTGTGTGGCTTGGAGGGGAACTTGGAGGTGGTGGTGTTCCCATGTACCTGCTGCCCTTGTCCTTCTAGGTGGAAGAGGTTGCTGGTTTGGGAGGTGCTGCCGAAGAAGCCTTGGCGAGTTGCTGCAGTGCATCTTGTAGATGGTACACACTGCAGCCACGGTACGCCAGTGATGGAGGGAGTGAATGTTTAAGGTGGTGGATGGGGAGCCAATCAAGCAGACTGCTTTGTCCTGGATGGTGTCGAGCTTCTTGAGTGTTGTTGGAGCTGCACTCATCCAGGCAAGTGTAGAGTATTCCATCACACTCCTTACTTGTGTCTTGTAGATGGTGGAAAGGCTTTGGGGAGTCAGGAGGTGAGATACTCACCGCAGAAAACCTAGCCTCTGACCTGCTCTTGTTGCCACAGTATTTATGTGGCTGGTCCAGTTAAGTTTCTGGTCAATGGTGACCCCCAGGATGTTGATGGTGGGGAATTCGGCGATGGTAATACCATTGAATGTCAGGGGAGGTGGTTAGACTCTCGTTTGTTGGAGATGGTCATTGCCTGGCACTTCTGTGGTGCAAATGTTATCTACCACTTATCAGCCCAAGCCTGAACGTCATCCAGGTCTTGTTGCATGCGGGCATGGACGGCTTCATTATCTGAGGCGTTGTGACTGGCGCTAAACACTGTGCAGTCATCAGCGAACATCCCCATTTCTGACTTTATGTTGGAGGGAAGGTCATTGATGAAGCAACTGAAGATGGTTGGGCCTAGGATACTGCCCTGAGGAACTCCTGCCACGATGTCCTGGGGCTGTGATGATTGACCTTCAACCACCACAACCATCTTCCTTTGTGCTAGGTATGACTCCAGCCAGTTGAGCGTTTTCCACCCGATTCCCATTGACTTCAGTTTTATTAGGGCTCCTTGATGGCACACTCGGTCAAATGCTGCCTTGATGTCAAGGGCAGTCACTCTCACCTCACCTCTGGAATTCAGCTCCTTTGTCCATGTTTGAACCAAGACTGTAATGAGGTCGGGAGACGAGTGGTCTTGGCGGAACTCAAACTGGGCAACCATGAGCCAGGTTATTGGTGAGTAAGTGCCACTTGATAGCACTGTCGATGACACCTTCCATCACTTTGCTGTGAGTAGACTGATAGGGCGGTGATTGGCCGGGTTGGATTTGTCCAGCTTTTTGTGGACAGGATATACCTGGGCAGTTTTCCACATTGTTGGATAGATACCAGTGTTGTAGCTATACTGGAAGAGCTTGGCTAGAGGCACGGCTAGTTCTGGGGCACAAGTCTTCAGCACAATAGCCGGGATGTTGTCAGGGCCCATAGTCCTTGCTGTATCCAGTGCGCTCAGCCATTTCTTGATACCACGTGGAGTGAATCGAATTAGCTGAAGACTGGCTTCTGTGATGGTGGGGACCTCAGGAAGAGACTGATATGGATCATCCACTCGGCATTTCTGGTTGAAGATGGTTGCAAATGCTTCAGCCTTGTCTTTTGCACTCATGTGCTGGGCTCCACCATCATTGAGGATGGGGATATTCATGGAGCCTCCTCCTCCCATTAGTTGTTTAATGGTCCACCACCATTCACGACTGGATGTGGCAGGACTGCAGAGCTTTGATCTGATCCATTGATTGTGGGATCGCTAAGCTCTATCTATAGCATGCTGCTTCCGCTTTTTAGCATGCATGTATTGCAGCTTCCCTAGGTTGGCACCTCATTTGCAGGTATGCCTCGTGCTGCTCCCGACATGCTCTTCTACACACCTTATTGAACCAGGGTTGGTCCCCTGGCTTGATGGTAATGGTAGAGTGAGGGATATGCCGGGCCATGAGGTTACAGATTGTGCTGGAATACAATTCTGCTGTTGCTGATGGCCCATAATGCCTCATGGGTGCCCATTTTTGAGCTGCTAAATCTGTTCTCAATTATCCCATTTAGCACGGTGGTAGTGCCACACAACACGATGGAGCGTGTCCTCAGTGTGAAGATAGGACTTCATCTCCACAATGATTGAGCGGTGGCCACTGCTACCATAACTGTCATGGACAGGTGCATCTACGACAGGTAGATTGGTGAGTACGAGCTCAAGTAGGTTTTTCCCTCGTGCTGGTTCTCTCACCACCTTTCACAGGCCCAGACTGGCAGTTATGTCCTTCAGGACTCTGGCAGCTTGGTCAGCAGTGGTGCGATCGAGCCACTCTTGGTGATGGACATTGAAGTCCACCACCCAAAGTACATTCTGTGTCCTTGCTACTTTCAGTGCTTCTTCCAAGTTGTGTTCAACATGGAGGAGTACTGATTCACCAGCTCAGGAAGGGCAGTAGGTGTTTATCAGCCTCCTCCTCCTCCGGAGGATCTGGAGTCAATGTCGAGGACTCCCAGGGCCACTCCTTCCCAACTGTATACCACTGTGCCGCCGGTGGGACAGGACATACCCAGGGATGGTGATGAGCAGAAAATGCTGGAAACACTCAGCAGGCCGGGCAGCATCCGTGGAGAGAGAAACAGGGTTAACATTTCAGGTCTGGGACCCTTCATCAGAACTGAAAAAAGCTGGAGATGTAACAGATTTTAAGCAGGTACAGAGACAGGGAGGGGTGTTCCGCAGGGGTCAGTGCTGGGTCCCCAACTCTTTACAATCTATATTAACGATTTGGAGGAGGGGACCGAGTGTAACATATCAAAGTTTGCAGATGATACTAAGATGGGAGGGAAAGTAGTGAGTGAGGAGGACATAAAAAACCTGCAAGGGGACATAGACAGGCTAAGTAAGTGGGCAGAGATTTGGCAGATGGAATACAATACTGGAAAGTGTGAGGTTATGCACTTTGGCAGGAAAAATCATAGAGCAAGTTATTATCTTAATGGCAAGAAACTGGAAAGTACTGAAGTACAAAGGGATCTGGGGGTCCTGGTGCACAAAACTCAAAAGGTTAGTATGCAGGTGCAGCAAGTGATTAAGAAGGCCAATGGAATGTTGGCTTTCATTGCTAGGGGGATAGAATATAAAAATAGGGAGGTATTGCTTCAGTTGTACAAGGTATTGGTGAGACCGCACCTGGAATACTGCGTACAGTTTTGGTGTCCATACTTAAGAAAAGACATACTTGCTCTCGAGGCAGTACAAAGAAGGTTCACTCGGTTAATCCCGGGGATGAGGGGATGGACATATGAGGAGAGGTTGAGTAGATTGGGACTCTACTCATTGGAGTTCAGAAGAATGAGAGGCGATCTTATTGAAACATATAAGATTGTGAAGGGGTTGGATCGGGTGGATGCGGGGAGGATGTTCCCGATGATGGGCGAAACTAGAACTAGGGGGCATAGTCTAAGAATAAGGGGCTGCTCTTTCAAAACTGAGATGAGGAGTGATGCGCTTCAGTAGCATGCTAGGTGAAGCTAGGTGAAGACACAGGCATCTTTTCTTTGCTAATAAAATTGATGTGCCTCAATAACTTCAAGACTCAAAGTTAACTGAATAAAACAAGGCTTTTATTAGCAAAGAAAGATGCCTGTGTCGTCACCTAGCATTCTGCTGTTCTGCTGCAAGACAAGCCTGGGCTTGTCTTAAGTAGGGCCAGGCATGGGCAGAGCCGACACACCCAATGGGGAGAAAGGGGGCGGTGCACTATATACAATACAAGGTAAAAACACAGGAGCAGGCAATACAATACATGTAGTTAAATACAGAGTCTGATGAATGACATATTTCATCACAAGGAGGAACTACTTCACTCAGAGGGTGGTAGGTCCATGGAATATGCTGCCCCAAAAAGCTGTAGAAGCTACATCATTACATAAATTTAAAACAGAAATGGACGGTTTCCTAGAAGTAAAGGGAATTAAGGGTTACGGGGAGCGGGCAGGAATTTGGACATGAGTCTAGGTTCGGATCGGACATGACCCTGTGGGTAGCAGAGCGGGCCCAGGGGCTGTGTAGCCTGATCCTGCTCCTATTTCGTGTGTCTAATTCTGTTAGATTCAGGAGATGGTTCTGTGATAGTAGATTGGCGGTTAGGATCAGATCAGCCATGATCTTATTGAATGGCGGAGCAGGCTCGAGGGGCCGATTGGCCTACTCCTGCTCCTATTTGTTATGTTCTTATGTTCTTATGGGTGGGGGGGGCGTGGGTGGGAGGGGAGGAAGGAATTGGTGCCGGTATTAACAAGCCCTGTGTGCCAGTGCCCGAGGTCAGTAATGTAGCACTAGATTGCCATTATTTGGTAGGAAAGTACTGGGTTTTGGCGAAGGAAAATTATTTAGCAGGTGTGCTATGCTGGCTCGCTTTACGATGCATGATGCTATGCTTCTTTGAGTAGCTTGCATACCATCTTACTGAGTGCCTTCCAGCTCTATGAGCAGGCCCAACGCCAGCTGTTTAAACACGGCAAGAGTGACATCACTTTTAATTCCGCCGAGCTTTACTGCAGAGTAAAATCAGGGATATACTGTGGCAAATACACTTTATCCAACTGTCTCCCAATAACCAGCTTACTCATCTTTTATTAATTTTTTCTTTCCCTATACTGTACCAGTTTTTCTAATCCCTTCCTCTCCTGAAAGCTCGGACTCAGGCCAGGGTGAGACTTCCGCAGGTGCCTCTCGTTATCTCAGCCATCGGTCCTTCTTCACTTGTGAGCTTCAACCCAGACAGTGAATGTTGGTAGGTTATTTGGTCTTCACAGCTGAATCCTACTCTTGATCCTTCCCTCTCCCAACATCCGACATGTGCTCTTCCCAGTTGGGGATACTGGAAGGCAATGACGAGAGGGAGCCTTGGCCCAATTTGACCTTCTGTAGACCAGGGCGCTGAGGTCAATGAGCGACCCTCCTACTATTAATCCAACTGAGCACAACAAAAGGAAAGACTTTCATTTATACAGCACATTAAGAGTGTCAGCCAGTGGCACAGTGGGTAGCACTCTTGCCTTTGAGTCAGAAGAGGTGTGGGTTTAAGTCTCACTCCAAAGATTTGAATGCAGAAATCTAGCCTGACTCTCCAGTGCAGTATTGAAGGAATGCTGCACTGTCAGAGGTGCTGTCTTTTGGATGAGACATTAAACCAAGGCCCCTGTCTGCTCTCTCAGGTGGGTGTAAGAGATCCTGTGGCAATATTTCGAAGAAGAGCAGGGGAGTTATCCCCGGTGTCCTGGCCAATATTTATCCCTCAATCAACATCACTAAAACAGATTATCTGGTCGTTATCACATTGCTGTTTGTGGGAGCTTGCTGTGCGCAAACTGGCTGCCGCATTTCCCACATTACAACAGTGACTACACTTCAAAAGTACTTCATTGACTGTAAAGCGCTTTGGGACGTCCGGTGGTTGTGAAAGGTGCTAAATAAATGCAAGTTTTTCTTTCACAACTTCAGGACACACCAAAGCACTTTACAGACACTGAAGTACTTTTGAAGTGCTTCGTTGATCCCACTGTTGTAATGTTGGAAACGCAGCGGCCAATTTGCGCACAGCAAGCTCCCACAAACAGCAACGCGATACTGACCAGATAATCTGTTTTCAGGTGTTGATTGAGGGTTAAATATTGGCCTGGACCCCGGGGAGGACTCCGCTGCTCTTTGAAATAGTGCCAGGGGATTTTTGCACCCAACTTAGAGAGTAGACGGGGCCTCGGTTTAATGTCTCATTTGAAAGACGGCACCTCCAACAGTGCAGCACTCCTTCAGTAATGCACTAGAGTGTCAGCCTAGATATTTGTGCTCAAGTCTCTGTGAGTGGAACCCACAACCTTCTGATGCCGAGGTGAGCCACAGCTAACATCGATACTGAACTCTGGGCTTTTGGATCAGTGTAGCTCAGCTACATACTGTACCGTTGGGAGTCCTGGGCAACCTTTTCTGTAAACCTAGCATTAATCTAATGAAATGTAAATGTTTTGGAAAGTATTTCCCAGGTTGCAGTGCTGGAATGTACGCTGGTCGTTGCTGGATGTGTTTAAAAGGAGCAGCGCTGATCCCATCGGCACTTTCACTGCTTTGTTTAAACAAACCAGTAAATGTCTTGGAGCACGCCCGAGCACTGAGCTCCTCATCTTTATTTGAATCCCATTCGGGCTTTACGCAGCTCTCTCGGCAGCAGTAAAACCGTTGCTGCAGCTCCAGGGAGGGGCTGGCATTAGTGTCATTACATCAGTACTGACCGAGTAGCAATGGGCATGGCAGTAGAGTCACCAGCAGTGACATAGACGGGCATAGGATTACATCGGATATACGGCACAGAAACAGGCCGTTCAGCCTAACCAGTTCATGTCGGTGTTTATGCCCCACTCGAGCCTCCTCCCGTCTTTCCTCATCTAACTATATCAGCATAACCCTCGATTCCCTTCTCCCTCATATCCTTGTCTAACCGCCCCTTAAATGCATCGATACTATTCACCTCAACCACTCCCTGTGGTAGCGAGTTCCACATTCTCACCACTTTTTGGGTAAAGAAGTTTCTTCTGAATTCCCTATTGGATTTCTTGGTGACTATCTTATATTGATGGCCTCTAGTTATGCTCTTCCCCACAAGTGGAAGCACTCTCTGTATCCACTCTATCAAAATCTTTCATAATTTTAAAGACCTCTATTAGGTCACCCCTCTACCTTCTTTTTTCAAGAGAAAAGAGACCCAGCCTGTTCATAGTCACTAACGCAGGCCTGGCTGCGTGATTATACAGTCTACTCCTTTTAAGACAGTCAGTTCATGCAAATTATCTGATCATTTAATATCTTTGCTCTACATTCCCACTTTGCCAGATTATTTGCGTTGTTTACTTTGAATGATTCGATAATTCGAATAGATTCACCACAAGGGTTCCTGCTCCACCTCATTCCTTCCCAAGAACCTTACACCTGCGGATTCACTTGACTTTATTTTAGTCTCCCCTTCCTCTATATTTTTTTTCATTCAGTTTAACATCTGAAAGACGGAACCTCCCACAGTGCAGCACTGGGAATGTCAGCCTAGATTTTGTGCTCTAGGAGTGGGGCTTGACTTTCTGACTCAGCGAGAGAGAGGTGTTTATGGACTTAGGCCACAGGATGTTAGACCACTTCCAGGTGGTCTACCCACTGAGCCACGACTGACGCCTAAAAGAAAAAAGCAGCTATCAGTTTCTGAACTGTGTGCATGGAATTAGCCAGAGCAAAATAATATAATGTTAATTGGGATGGAACACAATTTGTATCATTGAGTTCCTCAGTGCAATGGTGGGCTCCCTGGAAAATCAGGCCTGGAAGCCTGAGGCCTATAAACAACCCAAGACACTCAGCCCAGGAAGCAAGTGCAAAAAGGGTTGGGAGAGTGTGCACAAGTTGTCTCATTGGGCCATGAAAACAGGAGGCAGCCATCCCATAATGCGGCTGGACTTGCTGAACACCAGCCCAGCTGTACAGTGCTTATTTTGGAATGAGTGACGAACTGGAGGCTGCCATAAAAATCAATATAAACATAATCAATTTGGTCAGGACCACCCTTGGCCTCCTCGGCACCCCTCCCTCCTTGCCCGTTACCCCGATGCCTGCTGGCGCCTTGTCCTTCCTCCCCCCGCCACCCAGTATCTTCCACCACCGCACCCCGCTCCCCCCACCCCCCACATTGGGAAAATGCTCAGTGCAAAAGGTCTCGCAAAACTTATCTCTGTAATCCTCAAAACTGATTCTTAACAGTTCATGATCTTGCTCCTGTGTATATTGACCTGAATCAACCACCCTCTGTGGGAATTTGCTATCCTGTCAGAAAAATAGCTCTCTGTAATCGCCAACCTGGATCAAAGCACATGCGTATCTGCTGGGGCCCTAACCCTTGAACCCTGGACTCATAGAAACATAGAAACATAGAAGATAGGAGCAGGAGTAGGCCATTCGGCCCCTCGAGCCTGCTCCGCCATTCAATGAGATCATGGCTGATCATCCAAATTCAGTACCCTGTCCCTGCCTTCTCCCCATATCCCTTGATCCCTTCAGCCTTAAGAAATATATCCAACTCTTCCTTGAATATATTTAATGAACTGGCCTCCACTGCCTTCTGTGGTAGAGAATTCCACAGGTTCACCACTCTCTGGGTGAAGAAATTCCTCCTCATTTCAGTCCTAAATGGCTTACCCCTTGTCCTTAGACTATGACCCCTGGTCCTGGATTCCCCGGCCATCAGAAACATCCTTCCTGCATCTAGTCTGTCCAGGCCTGACAGAATTTTATAGGTTTCGATGAGATCACCTCTCATTCTTCTAAACTCCAGTGAGTATAAGCCCAATCGACCCAATCTCTCCTCATATGTCATTCCTGCCATCCCAGGTATCAGCCTGGTGAATCTTCGCTGCACTCCTTCCATGGCAAGAACGTCCTTCCTCAGGTAAGGCGACCAAAACTGCACACAATACTCAAGGTGCGGCCTCACCAAGGCCCTGTACAACTGTAGCAAGATATCCTTGTTCCTGTACTCGAACCCTCTTGCTACGAAGGCCAACATACCATTTGCCTTCTTAACCGCCTGCTGCACCTGCATGCTTACATTCAGCAACTGGTGCACAATAACACCCAGGTCTCTTTGCACTTCCCCTTCTCCCAATCTATTGCCATTCAAATAATAATCTGCCTTCCTGTTTTTGCCACCAAAGTGGATAACCTCACATTTATCCACATTATGGTCGATATCGCTCAGCTCCGCACTATACCAGCCGAACCTTCTCTGTACAGCTTTCTAAAGTGAGAGCTATGCACCTCATGTTGAAGCCAGCTTCAAGTTCAGATCATTGCAATACCAGTTGTAATAAAGCTGCTTTTCTCTCCATACAGAAGCTCTCTTGTGATGGGAGACACTAGCGTGGGACGACTATCCAGACCCACAGTCCTGTGCATGGCAGTGTACAGTCCCATTATTATGATCAAAGTGCATTGGGATACTGCCCAGCCCACTCGATTCGGGTCACAGGCAAGGCAACAAACAAATTTATTTAACTCAGAAGAAGGGCCTTTTTGTCGATGGATTCACCTCCGCATTTAATGCCAGCTGCCAGATTTAAAATGAGTTCGGCCGCCGCTGGTTTTCTGCAGTCTTTGCTGGAATGGCAAGGCACGGGTTCCTGGGAGGTCACGCCAGGGTCGCGTTCACAACAAAGACTGACGGCGCCAGCTCGGGTTGCCAAATCGGGCTGGACTTTCTTCTCGGAGGTTTCGTCACATGATCTCCGGCCTCCAACCACCCCGCCCCCACACTCCAGCCATTGGTTGCCCGACCTGTCCATCTTGCATCGCACCGCCTCCCCCACACCAAATGTAAAGTGAACGGACGCCATGTTACCCGATTGGATGAGTCTGGCCTGACAGTCAAACAGACGTTTTTTCCCCACCCTCCCATCTCCAATATTTTTACAATTAATAAATGAAAGTGCTCAAAGAAAATGCAAACAACACGCAATTTTTTTTAAACATCCCTATGATTTTTCTCCCGCAGTGGCGTCCTGGAGATTAATCTTTAGTTCCCAGTGACTCCAGGCCAATCCCAGAGGGTTGGCAGCCCTCGTGCCAGCCTCGGTTTGGCCGGGGAGGGCCGACAGGCCGTGGACGACCAACTGAGCCTCGCTTGTGGGTAACCAGAGTTTTGGCCTCTCCGCATTGACCTCTTAACCGAGTTAGCATCACGTTTCTGGTTTTAAGGAATGAAGGAATGTCATTTAACATTAAAGTTACATCACGGCCATAAAACAGACTGAAACCGATTGCACTGCTCAGAAAAAAAAAACGTACGGCCGGGGAATTTCCTCGGAGTTGCTCCCACTTCACCAGAAGTATGCCTCAGCACTATCGGACCACCCGAAAGTGGTCTAACATCCTGTGGCCTAAGTCCATAAACATCACAAGATTCAAATATTTTCTTTCCTCAGCAAAGCCACATGGAAGGTGCAGACTCACACCCCATCGGGCTGTGGTTATGACAGCGGCTGGGATAGTAGTCCTCAGCAAAAAGTTAGCAACTGATATAAGAAAACCATTTCCTCAATAGTGCAATGGTTTAAAGAGACTGGGTGCTGTACTGAGTTGTAGATATTTTGTAGTATTCTGGGTTAAAGGCACAGTTGGCTATGTGGGAGCTGGAATGATCTAGGTGACCATGTTGGGTTCTGGGTGATGGTGTGTCCTTTGACCCTTGGCATCTGGATTTAAATCCAGCACAGACTCCAGTGATGAGAGTTATATTTCTCCGATAGCATGTGGGGGTCCTAACTAATTGGCTTTGAGCAGTTTCAACCTAACTCCTTGTGGTCACTATTGCCCCCTCACTATTGCCTCTGAAGCCCCCAATGAATCCATCCTTGGCCCCCTCCTCTTCCTCATCTATATTCTGCCCCTTGGCGACATCAGCTGCAGACATGGGGTCAGCTTCCACAGGTATGCTGACAACTCCCAGCTCGACCTTTCCACTACCTCTCTCCACCTGTCCAGCGCCTCTGTGTTGTCAGACTGCTTGTCCGATATCTAGTCTTGGATGAGCTGCAATTGCCTCCTGTTAAACATTAGAAAAACTGAACATAAGAACATAAGAAATAGGAGCTGGAGCAGGCCATTCGGCCCCTTGAGCCTGCTCCGCCATTTAATGAGATCATGGCTGATCCAATTTTGGCCTTAACTCCACTTTCCTGCCCACTCCCCACATCCCTTGACTCCCCTGTTGCTCAAATATCTGTCAATCTCCGCCTTGAATATATTCAATGACTCCGCCTCCACAGGCTCTCTGGGGGAGAGAATTCCAAAGATTCACGACCCCCTGAGAGAAGAAATTCCTCCTCATCTCCGTCTTAAATGGGCGACCCCTTATTCTGAGACTATGCCCCCTCGTTCTAGATACCCCCTCGAGGGGAAACATCCTCTCAGCATCCACCCTGTAAAGCCCCCTCAGAATATGTTTCAATAAGATCCCCTCTCATTCTTCTAAACTCCAATGAGTATAGGCCCAACCTGCTCAACCTTTCCTCATAAGACAACCCCTTCATCCCAGGAATCAACCTCGTGAACCTTCTCTGAACTGCCTCCAATGCAAGTATATCCCGCCTTAAATAAGGAGATCAAAACTGTACGCAGTACTCCAGGTGTACTGAAGCCATTGGGGGAAATTTTAAATGCATAAAACGGGTGGGTTGGGCTCGGGTGGAAGGTTGAAGTGTTTATAAATCCAACTCCAACCTGCCTCCAATCCGCCCGCTTCCAGTTTTAAAGGAGGCGGGATGGGGGCCGAGCAGCCAAACCATTCCGGGGGCGGGTCGTCCATTTAAATATTATAATGAGGCTACTGTGCCTCAAGGTGATCCACATTACAAATTTAACTCTGGCTGGTCGGGTTTCCCCGGGCCTCGGGGGAGCCGCCAGCTAAAGGCAGGCGTCGCCGCCTCACTAGCCCTCCCCGAGGCCTCCAGACACACCCCGACCTCCCCCGACCCAGGGCCTCCGAGTCCCCCCCACCACCCCCCCCGAGGCCTCCGGTCACACCCTGACCTCCCCCGGCCCGGTGCCTCCAAGTCCCCCCGAGCCTCCGAGTCCCCACACCCCAACCTCCCGAGGTCTCCGACCTCCCCCACCCTGAGGCCTCCGAGTCCCCCCACCTCCAAGGCCTCCGGTCACACCCCGACCTCCCCCGCCCCGGGGCCTCCGACCTGAGCCCGACCTGCCTCCCCGGAGGCCTCTGATCACCTTCCCGGCCTCGCCGCACCAGCCCCGATGCTCCGGCCCCCAACCACCGTGCCCCCCCCCCGCACTCCCGGCGATGCTCCTCTGGCCTCCCCCACCCTGATGCTCCTCTGGCCCCCGATTGTCCTCCAGTTCCCGACACCCACTCCCCCCACCACCACGCCCCCGATGCTTCTCCCATCCTGATCCTCCTCTGTTCCCCGACCACCACCCACCCCGATCCCTCCCTCCCTCCTCTATGCGGCCTGGTGCCGCAGGCCTACCTGCCCACAGCCAGCCAGCCCCTTCATCTGCTTGGCTGTGGGTGGGAATCGGTGCTTTGAAATGCTAATCAGACCCTGCCGAATTTATCTCCCGGGTTCTCTAGCTTTCTCGCTGCCCCGCTCCCGACCCGCCTCCAGATTAAAATTCGGGCCATTGTCTTCGGCCTCTGCCACAAACTCTGCACTCTCAACACAAATTACATCTCCATCCCTGCCTATTGTCTCAGGCTGGACCAGACTGTTTGCATCCTCGGCATCTTACTCAACCCTGAGCGGAGTTTCTGACCCCATATACTCTCCATCACAAAGACATCCATAGCATAGCCCTCCTCCACCCCTGCCTCTGCCCACCTCATCCGAACCTTTATCACATCAACTATTCCAATGCTCTCCTGGCCAGTCCACAATTCTCCGCCCTCCATAAACTTCAGCTCATCCAAAAATCTGCTGCCTGTGCCCTAGCCCACACACAAGTCCCGGTCACCTATCAGTAGGTATTTGCTGACCTACAACGTCTCAAATTTAACATTTTCACCCTCATGTTTAATGCTTCATGGTCTTGCCACTCCCTCCTCCAGCCCTACGCCTCCTACCCAGAACTCTCCATTCCCCTGGCACCAGTCTTTTGTGCATCCCCCTCTTTCACCCCAACATTGGTGGCTGTGCCTTCATCTGCCTCGGGCCCATGTTCTGGAAATGCCTCTCTAAATTCCTCTGCTTTTGAACCTCCCTCTCTACTTTTAAGAGCTTCCTTAGAGCCAACCTCTTGTACCATGCTTTCGGTCTCTCTCCTAATATCTCCTGCTTTGGCTCAACATCCACTTTTTTTTACCGATTACGCCTCTGAAGCACCTTGGGACATTTTTCGACGTTAAAGGCGCTATATTAATGCAAACTGTTGTTTTCTCCCTTTTTTGTTTCATCCACTTCCACTCTTGATCTCTCTTTTCTTATGCTCTCCATTTCCTCATTCGTCTTTTTCTCTTTACTTTCTCTCTCCTCTCTAACCTCTTGCCTTCCCCTTTCCTTTTCTTCCCCTCTATCTCATCCTTTTTCTCTCTCCCACTCACCTTTCTCTCTGCTCCCTTCTTCACCCCACCTCTCCCTCCTCCCCTCAATTGCCACTTTCTCTTCCTCACACCACAAAAGTAAAGTACTTGAAGCTGGTGACTTACTGGTAGAAAGCCCGAATACTCTCTAATTCAGTCTCTGTCCACTCCAAGAGGGCTGCGGGGGGGGGGGGGGGGCGGGGAGGGAAAAAAGGCACTCATTATTCCAATTTCCTGTTGGTTCGCAAGGCCTAATGCTCTTTGTCTTCAAACACAAGCTCTGTTGTTAAGTCTACATTTCAGACTGGGTTGGCATTCGAAAGTCTAAGCAATGAGATATTGCATTATCGCCAATGTCATTATCCATTGCAAAGCATGAGGACATTAAAAAACACAACATCCTATGAGCAAATGACCGACAAAGACATTTTGTTACTCTTTCTTTTAATCTTTTCCAGACATTAATTAAATATTATTCAGACAGGCAGGACGAGGCTGTTAACGTTTGAAAGAAGTTGTGGTATTTTGTTATATTGGATTACCTCATGGATAATCATTAAAAGCCCAATGCCTGTCAAATTATAAATATTTTATATGCCTCTGTTCTTTCTAATTGGACAGATGGTGAGTCAACTGAGGTGTCTGCCTCTGAATGGGGTCATGTCTGTCAGTCTTGTAATTCCATTGTTCGGCTAGACTGACCACTTTAAAAAGCCAAAATATCACCGAGTTGTTTTTCTCATTACTAAACCTTACCGCCAATCTAAACCATTCTGAGTAAGACATTTAACAACTTTAGCGCAGTGGTGCAAAGCAAAATATTTGTAAAATAACAATCTTCTTTTCAATCAGTTGCCCATTCCCTCTGTTGAGTGGTTACTGCTGGCCCTTCAAACGGATTTAGACTTTGCTTTGTTACGGCGTCAATGGAAAGAAACAATTTGCATTTGTGTGGTGCCTTTCATGAGCTCAGGACGTCCCAAAGCGCCTTACAGCCAGTGAAGTACTTTTTGAAGTGTAGTCCCTGTTGCAATGTAAAAACGTGGCAGCCATTTTGCGCACAGCAAGCTCCCACAAACAGCAATGAGAAAATGACCAGATAATCTGTTTCCAGGTGTTAGTTGAGGGATAAATTTTGGCCAGGACAACAGGGAAAACTCTGCTGATCTTCCTTGAAATAGTGCCATGGGATCGTTTATGTCCACCCGAGAGAGCAGATGAGGCCTCGGTTTAACATCTCATCAGAAAGACGGCATCTCCGACTGAGGGAGTGCTGCACTGGAGTGTCAGCTTAGATTTTGTGCTCAAGTCTCTTGGAATGGGACTTTGAACCCACAACCTTCATGACTCAGTGACTAGAGTGCTACCCATGGAGCCACGGCTGATGCTGAACCGACTGGTCAGACCTCACTTGGAACACTTTCTGCATTATTGGTAATCACACTTCAAAATGACCCACAGCCATTGGAGAAAGTGCAGGGAAAAACAGCAAAACTGAACTCAAGAGTTGGAGCTATGAGGAACGATGATAATCACAAAATCTTCTATGTAGATCCCATTGAGGTATTTGAGCATCAAAGGGCAGTGATAAAAATGAACCTAGAATATTGCTTCAGGCCACAGTCTACACATTCAGGAAAAATACATTTAAGATCAGACCGCAGAAAAAAGATATTCATTCAAAAAGTGCTTGAAATAATATATGAAGTAAGGCAATGGAGTCAGGCTCTAAAACTACTGAGGGAGTTCATCCCTAAGCTGAGTTGGAAGACCAAACAGACGGGTACTGAGGTCAATAGTCTTTTTCATGCTTAACATTTCTTTATGTTCTTTTATCAAATGTAATGTTGTGGCGGAGCCACTAAGGGACTCCGATCAAATGTATTTAATTCCCTTTAACAACATGTTAGCTGCAGCCTGAGTCTGTATCTTTGTATATACTGTTTGCATGTACATAGCGCGGTTCCTTTAAGAGCGCGGGCAAACGCGATGACGCCACGCCGTTCATCACGTGATCCCCCACCGGTGGGAAAAACGTGATGACGTCATGATGCCAGCCACGGGACCGCCCAAGCAGTCCTCGTGGAGCCTCCGAACTGACTAGACCTGTATTCGTAATTCTCTTGCAACTGTTTGTTAAACTCAATGGCCTAGAAATTCAGTGCCCTTAGTACCGATTTTGCGGCGCTAGAGGGCCTAGCGCTGCAATTGGCGCCGGCGCCTAAATTGCCTGGGGCCCTTCCGCCGCGGTAGACCGGTAGCGCTGCGCCGGCACCGATGACGTCATCGGTGTGCGCAGCGTCCCGGTTGCCATGGTAACCCGCCCGAACTGGGAAATTGACTTGCGGCCGCCTCGCCCGTGGCAGCCGCAAGCAACGTTCTGGCAGAGGTGCCTTGCACAAGTTTGCGCCGGCGCATTAAAGGCCCCGCGGCGGCCGGCCGCTTTCCCGCCGCCCGCCTGGCCGCAGCTCCCTCCCCGGACTTCCCCCCCCCCCCCCCCCCGGAACAGAAGCAAGCCCGGCACTTGTCCGAGGTGCCGGGCTCATTTTTAATAAGATTATCGCGGGCCGCGGCCGGGTGCAGGCAGGTCCTCCTTAAGGGAAGGAGGAGGCCTGCACTTCCCGAACCTGCCGCACCGCAGCGGGCGCCGCAGCGCCGGAATAGCGCCGAAATTCAGCGCATAGCGCCAGTTTTCAGGCGCTAACAGCTTTCAGCAGCACCGGCAGCCGTTTGGGCGCAGAAGTAGTGAATTTTTGGCCCGACCAGCGCGACTTAGCTCCGGCACTAACTTCCGGCGCTAAAGCCGTTGCTGCGCCAAAACCCAATTTCTAGGCCAATTAGTTTTACATTAAACATCGTTTGTTTGATCGCCTGAGTCAACCTCAGTCTCTTGATAGGAACTAGACATTCCTACATGGTCATATTTGAAGCAAATCAAAACGTGTTGTAGTGAGAGGTATGGGCAAAGTCGGTTATAATGAGGATTGTGTATTTTCTCAGGGTGTAGGAGTGAGGAGGTGATGCTATTCCAGAGACTGTGGCATGAGGGGTTGCGGGTATATCAGAGTGCTACAAAGAAAGGGTATGGCTATATCAAAGTGTGTCATACTGATAGAGTGTGGCTATATCATCTTACAACAGTGACTACACTTCAAAATTACCTCATTGGCTGTAAAGTGGGGACGTTCTGAGGTCGTGAAAGGCGCTATATCAATGCAAGTGTGTCTTTTTCTTTTTTTTTCCTTTTGTTGTACTGAGGGACAATGGGGGAAAAATTCAGTATCGCCCATTTTGGGATGCTAATATCGGCTGGGCGCAAAGTTTAGCGCCCGGCGCTAATTATCACCTCCGACTGCAAAATTCGCCTCTATCGCCCTTGGAGGTGATTTGAGCACTAAAGCAGGCCCTACACACCTCTCTTAAGGTGCTAACGTCGGGGAGCGAGGCGTTACCTCAGAACGCTACCGAAGCTCAGGCGATACCAGTTACCGTGGAAGCCAGACAGACTGGCGCCGTCCAGTTCTTAAAGGGGAGGGGCCATCTTGCTGGCCAGCCACTCCCTGCTCATTGCAGCCTTGAATCTCAGCCTGGAGAGACCTCAAAAACAATTGTGTTGGAAGCACTAATGGATAGGCCCAGGGAAAGAGCTCGGCGCTTAGGAATCTCAAAAGTGGTGCTGAGAGCCAAAACTCCTTAGGACAGCATTAAAACCAAAAACTTTGCCAACAAGAAAAGGCAGGAAGCGCCCGTCTTTAAATAGCGCTCCCCCAGCCCCTTCCCGACTTGAAAACGTGAAACTAGAACTAGGGGGCATAGTCTTAGAATAAGGGGCTGCCCATTCAAAACTGAGATGAGGAGGAACTACTTCACTCAGAGGGTGGTAGGTCCATGGAATATGCTGCCCCAAAAAGCTGTAGAAGCTACATCATTACATAAATTTAAAACAGAAATAGACAGTTTCCTAGAAGTAAAGGGAATTAAGGGTTACGGGGAGCGGGCAGGAATTTGGACATGAGTCTAGGTTCGGATCGGACATGGCCCTGTGGGTAGCGGAGCGGGCCCAGGGGCCGTGTAGCCTGATCCTGCTCCTATTTCGTGTGTCTAATTCTGTTAGATTCAGGAGATGGTTCTGTGATAGTAGATTGGCGGTTAGCCATGATCTTATTGAATGGCGGAGCAGGCTCGAGGGGCCGATTGGCCTACTCCTGCTCCTATTTCTTATGTTCTTATGTTCCCCTCTACCTGTCGTTCCTAGCGGCAGGCGCTAAGGCAGGGGCCGCGACTCAATATCTGGTCCAGGGCGTTACTGGGGCCTTGCACGCTTGACTGACGTCACGATCTGCGGGCGCAGGAGATCGTGGCGGTAGTGTTAAGCACCGCCGCAAAACAACTGGTAAATTTCACGAGCGGCGCTAAAATCGCCGCGTTTGGACGCTAAGTTCCTAGGAACTAACCAACTGAATTTTTCAATGTTCCCTCCAATTAGATTTTGGCCCATTTGATGGGCTATGCAGCCCATTCAAAATTCCAGGCCTGCGTGATTTTCTTCCCTTTTTAAAGCTGGTGAGCCAGCTGTGCAGGAGCTCCAGAGTGCCTAGCAGCTTGAAGGGAAGATTGCTGAGAGGGTGTGACTGCATGAGTGTGTTATAGTCAGGAGGAGTGCATATATTTCTCAGTGCTGTAGTCAGGGGGAGTGGCATTCTCAGAGCTCATTGCAATGAAAGTGTGTGAAATATTCAGAAATATTGTAGAGAGATCAGGTGTTTCTATATGAGATTGTTGTAATGAGAAGGTATGGCTATATAGAGAGTGTTGTAGCGAGGGTGTGTGGCTATATTAAAGTTCTTCTTCTCAGGCAGTCCCTCGGAACCGAGGATGACTTGCTTCCACACTAAAAATGAGTTCTCAGGTGACTGATGAGTCCAATGCGGAACCTACAGTCCCTGTCACAGGTGGGGCAGACGGTGGTTGAAGGGGCAGGCGGGTGGGGTGCTTGGGTTGACGTGCGCTCCTTCCACTGTTTGCGCTTGGCTTCCACTTGCACCCGGCAAAGAGACTTGAGGTGTTTGGCGCCTTCCCGGAGGGAAATTAGGGATAGCATAAGATCCAAGGAGAAGACATATAAATTGGCCAGAAAAAGCAGTAAACCTGAGGACTGGGAGCAGTTTAGGATTCAGCAAAGGAGGACAAAGGGATTAATTAAGAGGGGGGAAATAGAGTATGAGAGTAAGCTTTCAGGGAACATAAAAACTGACTGTAAAAGCTTTTATAGATATGTGAAGAGAAAAAGATTGGTGAAGTCAAGTGTAGGTCCCTTGCAGTCAGAATCAGGGGAATTTATAATGGGGAACAAAGAAATGGCTGACCAATTAAATACATACTTTGGTTCTGTCTTCACAAAGGAGGACACAAATAACCTCCCAGAGATGTCGGGGAACATAGGGTCTAATGAGAGGGAGGAACTGAAAGAAATCAGTATTTGTAGGGAAATGGTGTTAGGGAAATTGACGGGATTGAAGGCAGATAAATCCCCAAGGGCTGATAATCTACATCCTAGTGTACTTAAGGAAGTGGCCCTAGAAATAGTAGATGCATTGCTGGTCATCTTCCAAAATTCTATAGACTCTGGAACAGTTCCCATGGATTGGAGGGTAGCTAATGTTACCCCACTATTCAAAAAAGGTGGTAGAGAGAAAATGGAGAATTATAGACCGGTAAGCCTGACATCGGTAATGGGGAAAATGCTAGAGTCCATTATAAAAGATGTAATAGCAGAGCACTTGGAAAACAGTGACAGGATCGGACAAAGTCAACATGGATTTACAAAAGGTAAATCGTGCTTCACTAATCTACTGGAATTTTTTGAGGATGTAACTGGTAGAATAGATAAGGGAGAACCAGTGGATGTGGTGTATTTGGACTTTCAGAAGGCTTTCGATAAGGTCCCACATAAGAGATTAGCGTATAAAGTTAAGGCTCATGGGATTGGGGGCAAGGTACTGACTTGGATAAAGAACTGGTTGGCAGACAGGAAGCAAAGAGTTGGAATAAACAGCTCTTTTTCCGAGTGGCAGGCAGTGACTAGTGGGGTACCGCAGGGATTTGTCCTAGGACCCCAGCTATTCACAATATATATAAATGATCTAGATGAGGGAACTAGATGTAATATTTCCAAGTTTGCAGACGACACAAAGCTGGGTGAATGTGTGTGCTGTGAGGAAGATGCTGAGAAACTCCAGTATGATTTGGACAGGTTGGGTGATTGGGCAGAAGCATGGCAGATGCAGTATAATGTGGATAAATGCGAGGTTATCCACTTTGGTGGCAAAAACAGGAAGGCAGATTATTATCTGAACGGCAATAGATTGGGAGAAGGGGAAATGCAATGAGACCTGGGTGTCCTTGTGCACCAGTCGCTGAAGGTAAGCATACAGGTGCAGTAGGCGGTTAAGAAGGCAAATGGTATGTTGGCCTTCATAGCGAGAGGGTTCGAGTACAAGAACAAGGATGTCTTGCTGCAGTTGTACAGGGCCTTGGTGAGACCACTTCTTGAGTATTGTGTGCAGTTTTGCTCACCTTATCTGAGGAAGGATGTTCTTGCCATGGAGGGAGTGCAGCAAAGATTCACCAGACTGATACCTGGGATGGCAGGAATGACGTATGAGGAGAGATTGGGTCGATTGGGCTTATACTCGCTGGAGTTTAGAAGAATGAGAGGGGATCTCATTGAAACTTATAAAATTCTAACAGGACTGGACAGATTGGATGCAGGAAGGATGTTCCCGATGACCGGGGAGTCCAGAACCAGGGGTCACAGTCTCAGGATAAGGAGTAAGCCATTTAGGACAGAGATGAGGAGGAATTTCTTCACCCAGAGAGTGGTGAACCTGTGGAATTCTCTACCACAGAAGGCAGTGGAGGCCAATTCATTAAATGTATTCAAGAAGGAGTTGGATATATTTCTTAAGGCTAAAGGGATCAAGGGATATGGGGAGAAGGCAGGGACAGGGTACTGAAATTGGAAGATCAGCCATGATCTCATTGAATGGCGGAGCAGGCTCAAGGGGCCGAATGGCCTACTCCTGCTCCTATCTTCTATGTTTCTATGCTTCTCCTCCACTTTGTGTGGTCTTGGGCCAGGGATTCCCAGGTGTCGGTGGGGGTGTTGCACTTTTTCAAGGAGGCTTTGAGGGTGTCCTGAAGCATTTCCTCCACCCACCTGGGGCTCTCTTGCCGTGATGGAGCTCTGAGTAGAGCGCTTGTTTTGGGAGTCTTGTCTCGTGCGGATGATGTGACCCGTGCATCGGAGCTGATCGAGCGTGGTCAAAGCTTCGATGCTGGGGATGTTGGCCTGAGCGAGAACACTGACGTTGGTGTGCCCAGCCTGCCAATGGATTTGCAGGATCTTGCGGAGGCAGCGTTGGTGGTACCTTTCCAGTGCTTTGAGGTGCTTGCAGTACATGGTCCATGTCTCTGAGGCATACAGGAGGGCGGGTATCACTACTGATCTGTAGACCATGAGCTTGGTGCTGGGTTTGAGGTCCTGGTCTTCAAACACTCTCTTCCTCAGGTGACCGAAGGCTACATTGGCACACTGAAGGCGGTGTTGGTCTTCGTCATCGACGTCTGCCCTTGTTGACAGTAGGCTTCCGGGGTATGGAAAGTAGTTCACGTTGCCCAAGGCCTCGTCATGGATTTTGATAATCGGGGAGCAGTACGGTGTGGCAGGGGCAGGTTGGTAGAGGACCTTTGTCTTACGGGTGTTTAGTGTAAGGCCCATGCTCTCGTACGCTTCGGTGAGGGTGTTGACGATGGTTTTGAGTTCGGCCTCAGAGTATGCGCAGACGCAAGCATCATCTGCATACTGTAATTCAATGACAGAGGATGGGACGACCTTGGATCTGGAGTGGAGGCGACGGAGGTTGAACAGTTTCCCGTTTGTTATGTAGATTAGCTCCACTCCAGCGGGGAGCTTACTGAGGGTGAGATGGCCCGCAGTGGGGTAGGACCTTGGGTGCTTGGGCCGTAGATGGTCTTGACTGCGCTAAAGAATCCACGCACGTCGTGGTTGTCGGCTAGCTGCTGGATCTCCTGCGCTTTCCCCACTCACCATCTGTTCTTTTGGTTGCGAGTGTTTTGTTGGACCTCAGCCTTCAGGCGTCTGTAGAGCTGCTTTCTTGCTCTCGAGTTGTGTTGCTGTTTCCAGATCAAGAATGCCTTGCGCTTGCGGATTATTAGCTCCTGGATCTCCTGGTCATTCTCGTCGAACCAGTCTTGGTGTTTCCTGTTCGAGTGACCGAGCATCTCTTCACAGGTGCTGGCTATGGAGGCCTTGAGTGCAGACCAGGCGCTGTGGGCACTGTGGCCTAGAAATTGAGTGCCCTTAGCGCTGATTTTGCGGCGCTAGAGGGCCTAGCGCTGCAATTGGCGCCGGCGCCGAAATTGCCTGGGGCCCTTCCGCCGCGGTAGACCGGTAGCGCTGCGCCGGCACCGATGACGTCATCGGTGTGCGCAGCGTCCCGGTTGCCATGCCGACGGGCCCCAGCGCCGAAATTCAGTTGCGGCCGCCTCGCCCGTGGCAGCCGCAACTAAGACTCTGGCAACAGAGTCTTACAAGTCTTTGCGCCGGCGCATTAAAGGCCCCGCGGCGGCCGGCCGCTTTCCCGCCAGCCGCCTGGCCGCAGCTCCCTCCCCGGACTTCCCCCCCCCCCCCCGGAACAGAAGCAAGCCCGGCACTTGTCCGAGGTGCCGGGCTCATTTTTAAAAAGATTTTCGCGGGCCGCGGCCGGGTGCAGGCAGCTCCTCCTTAAGGGAAGGAGGAGGCCTGCACTTCCCGAGCCTGCCGCACCGCATCGGGTGCCGCAGCGCCGGAATTGCGGCGCGAAACGGCAGTTAGCGCCGATTTACCGCTGCAAAGACCCTTCAGTAGCGCCGGCAGCCGTTTGGGCGCGGCCCTGCTGAATTTTTGGCGCGCGCAGGGGGACTTAGTGCCGGCACTAACTTCCGGCGCTAAAGCCCTGGCTAAGCCAAAACTCAATTTCTAGGCCTCTGTGTCTCTGAATCACTGGGAGTCATCAGGCTGGTTGTGAGGCACAGGCTGAATAGGGCTTTCTTAGCAGGGTCTTTGAGTGCTCCAGCGTTGATTTTCCTGCGGCATTGCTTCTGTTGCCACCGCAGTTTTGGGGCTACATTGATGGGGGATGACAGAGCAGATTAGGCGGTGATCTGTCCAGCAGTCGTCAGCTCCTGTCATGGCGCGGGTGATGCGGACGTCCTTGCAGTCTCTCGCTCGGACGTTGACGTAGTGCCACCCGGCAGCAGAGTGGTGCAGCGGAAGCGTGCTGGGCCATAACCCAAAGGTCGATGGATCGAAACCATCCTCTGCTATTCAGTTACAGTGGTGCACTCAGTTAGCGAGCTTGGCTGTTAATGTAACAGTTGGTGGTTCGAGCCCACCCAGGAGCGAAGTTATCAGATGTTATATTAAAGTATTGTAATGACAGAGCGTGGTTATATCAGAGTGTTGTAATGAGTGTGGTTACATCAGGAAGTGTTGCCCTGCGGGGATGTGGCAATGTCAGAAAATATTGTAATGAGTGCGTCTGATTATATCAGAAGTGTTGTCGTGAACAACAGCATCTGCTTGCATTTATATAGCGCCATTAACATAGAACAAGTCCCAAGGTGCCTCACAGAGACATAAGTTTAAAAAAAGAAGCGATCAGGAGGGGGACCAAAAGTCAAAGAGATGGGTGTAAGGAGGGTCTTAAAAATGTAGAGGGGGGTAGAGAGGCAGGGATTCAGGGAGGGAATTCCAAAGAGTGGGGTCCATTCGACTGAAAGAACAACCACCAATGGCGGGGCAAAAGGAGAGAGGGATACACAAGAGAAGCCAAAATCAGAGGAGCAGGAAGGATCGAAGAGTTGGCTAAACACTTGAAGGGAAAATATGTACAGGGCTATGAGGAAAGAGCAGGGGAGTTGGACTAAATGGACAGCTCTACCAAAGAGCCGGCACAGGTACGATGGGACAAATGGCCTCCTTCTGTGTTGTATCATTCTATGGGCTGAATTTTAATGGGGAAGGCAGGTTGGGAGCAGGGGGTGTTCCGAGGCGGTTGGGAAACCCAGGAGAACGGGTTTCCCGCAGGCCCTGCTGAATTTAACGGCAACGCCGACTTTCCGTCACGAGCGCCAACTTCGGCCCTAGCGTTGAATTCAGCACTGGGTACCAAGCACGCCGGGTTAACCTGGTGTGCAAGCAGGCTGACAGTAGCCATATTAGTACCTCTTAAAGGGACACATACATTGTTCAGGTAAGTTTGAATTTAAGGTTTTGGACTTTTTTTTAAATTTTATTGAAGTGCTGGCTTACTGCAAAGTTTTTTAAGTCCATAGGGAATTGCTGCTGGACGCTTGCAAGGGCTCGGATGGTAAATGAAGGCCTTTGAGAAGATGTTACATGCTGCGAATACTCAGCAGGTGAGGCAACATCCATGGAGAGAAAAACAGAGTTCATGTCTCAAGTCGAGATGCTGTCTGACCAGCTGAATATTTCCGGGATTTTATGCTATCATTTCACAATTACAGCATCCACTTGCAGTGGGAACAGGAAGGCACAGAAGAGGAGGAAGCCGAAGAGAATGTAGCAGAAGAGGAGGAAGCAGGCGGAAGGGTGCATCCCAGACAGACCCTTTGTGGCCGGGATATCCAGGATGGAATCATCCGCCTGCAGTCCCAGTGAGCACAACCCCAATTCCCCTTCCAACATTAGTCCCACACCTTACCTTCCGTCTGTTACTGACCATCACAGCGTCCTCTTGGCCACGATGCTGAAATAAAAGCCACCACAAAGCATACTTTCCAATCCACCGATATACATCTATCCATCCAATGTGACAGCAAGAAATCAGCCCATCACCCGTATGCATTCTCTTAGTGACTGTCTTGTGTGTGCCTTTGCCTATCCTACTGATGTCACGCAGTGCTACCCCAGTGGCTGCAGCATAGCTGGTGGAAGGCTGCTGACTTTCAGTGGGGGACACTGCAAATGACCTTGCTGGTTGACTTTGAGGAGCTGGTGGCTGGGAGTGTGAAATCAATCTTCTTCTTCTTGTTCTTCACTCTCCTCTCCCGCTTCTTAGTCACCCACTGGCTGGACAGGCTGCACATCTTGGGTGTGTGAAATGAGGAAGGCACAAGGGTGGAGTTGTAGTGATGGGGGGGGTTGGGAAAGCATGTGGTGCATGCCAGAAGGAGGGTAACATATGAGGATACCAGCATCTTTTATCCTTTCAGCCTCGCTGCTGGCCAAGGGCTCAGCCATGCCCCTGCCAAGAATGGCCTGCACTGTCTCCTCCAAGGGGGTGAGGTGAGGCTAGGAATGGGAGATGTGCCTCATGATTGGTGCAGATTGTTGGTAGGTGAGTGATTGGGGGTCGTGCATTGAGCAGTGTGTGAGGCTAGTGATGCAGTTGGTAGGAGACGGCTATTGAAGATGCATTCACTGACCTTGACCAGTGGTCTGAGGTCATGAAGCTTCTTTGGACACTGGAGCCAGGTGGTGGGGGCGACACTGCTGGCAGTGACGGCCTCGGTGACGTGGTCCCACATCCTTCTTTCTGGAGGGCCTCCTGGCTCCGTGGGTAGAGGGCCAATCTTGCAGTGTTGACCCCCTGCACAAAGCTGGAGTGCTGTGTGTGAGACCCTGGGTGCCCCTTCCCTGGCTTGCTGAGCCATTTGTGTTAGTGCTGAGGCAGTTTTCCCATTTTTTGAGGTTAGGAAGGGAATTCAGCTTTAAGAGCTGAATATTCACATTTGGGAATTCTTTTTAACGTTAAATACTTTTTTTAAAGTCAGAAAGGGCTGAAAACTGCATTGTTTCACTTCATTTTATTTTGTATCGCTTCAGTGTGCGTGGCCCCTTTAATTCTCAGACCTCTTCATTACCCACAATTCCTCGCGAGCTCCGCAGCCTCGCTTCCAGAGGCTGTGCGAAGCTCAAATGCCGCACTGGACAGGAACATCACCTCGGATGCCTCCAGCAACGCCACCAGGACAGCATTGCATGGAAGGTAAGTGCTGCGCCAATAATCTCCTGCCCCCCAGACCAATATTGCCCAGTGAGCGTTGTGGCCATTTTCAGTGACCGTTAACCCCAGTTGCCGGCGACACCAGCAACTTTACTGGCGAACACGAATTTCTCCCCCAAGGAGGCTGGGGCTCCAACGCATGTGCCAAGAAACAGGCATCTGAATACAACAGTACCTTGGAAAGGGTGCAGAGGAGATTTCCCAGGGATGGTACCAGGGATGAGGAATTCAGTTGTGCGGAGAGACCGAAGAAGCTGGGATTGTTTTCCATAGAACAGGGAAGGTTAAGGGGAGATTTAATAGAGGTGTTCAAAATGTTGAGGGGATTTGATAGAGGAGAGAGGGAGAAACTGTTTCCACTGGCAGGAGGGTCGGTAACCAGAGGACACAGTTTGAAGATAATTGGGAAAAGAATCAAGGGAGATGAGGAGGCTTTTTTTTTACACAGTGAGTTGTTGTGATCTGGAACGCGCTGCCTGAACGGGTGGTGGACGCAGATTCAATGTTAACTTTCAAAAGGTAGTTGGATAAATACTTGAAAAGGATAACATTGCAGGGCGATGGGGATAGGGCAGCGGAATGGGCACCGGCATGATGGGCCGAATGGCCATTTCTGTGCTGTATGAACCTATGATTCTCTGAGTACCTAGACTCTTACGGCCTTTGCTGGCCCCATTCTGATGCTTCAGTTAGATCAGTGGACTGGCCCTCTTCCTCCATCTGTCTGTGTTATAGCAGCACTCCTGGCCCACTCCTGGCCCACTCCATCCCACTCCTGGCCCACTCCTGGCCCACTCCCTCCCACTCCTGGCCCACTCCATCCCACTCCTGGCCCACTCCTGGCCCACTCCTGGCCCACTCCATCCCACTCCTGGCCCACTCCCTCCCACTCCTGGCCCACTCCCTCCCACTCCTGGCCCACTCCTGGCCCACTCCCTCCCACTCCTGGCCCACTCCTGGCCCACTCCATCCCACTCCTGGCCCACTCCATCCCACTCCTGGCCCACTCCTGGCCCACTCCATCCCACTCCTGGCCCACTCCGTCCCACTCCTGGCCCACTCCCGTCCCACTCCTGGCCCACTCCTGGCCCACTCCGTCCCACTCCTGGCCCACTCCCTCCCACTCCTGTCCCACTCCTGTCCCACTCCTGGCCCACTCCTGGCCCACACCTGGCCCACTCCGTCCCACTCCTGGCCCACTCCCTCCCACTCCTGACCTACTCCGTCCCACTCCTGGCCCACTCCTGGCCCACTCTGTCCCACTCCTGGCCTACTCCCTCCCACTCCTGGCCCACTCCTGGCCCACTCCGTCCCACTCCTGGCCCACTCCGTCCCACGCCTGGCCCACTCCGTCCCACGCCTGGCCCACTCCTGGCCCACTCCGTCCCACTCCTGGCCCACTCCTGGCCCACTCCTGCCCCACTCCTGCCCCACTCTGTCCCACTCCTGGCCCACTCCTGGCCCACTCCTGGCCCACTCCGTCCCACTCCTGGCCCACTCCGTCCCACTCCTGGCCCACTCCTGGCCCACTCCTGCCCCACTCCTGCCCCACTCTGTCCCACTCCTGGCCCACTCCTGGCCCACTCCTGGCCCACTCCTGCCCACTCCTGGCCCACTCCTGGCCCACTCCTGCCCCACTCCGTCCCACTCCTGCCCCACTCCTGCCCCACTCCTGCCCCACTCCTGGCCCACTCCATCCCACTCCTGTCCCACTCCTGTCCCACTCCGTCCCACACCTGGCCCACTCCGTCCCACACCTGACCCACTCTGTCCCAGTCCATCCCACTCCTGGCCCACTCCATCCCACTCCTGGCCCACTCCTGGCCCACTCCATCCCACTCCTGGCCCACTGCTGTCCCACTCCTGGCCCACTCTCTCCCACCACCTCCCACTCCTGGCCCACTCCTGGCCCACTCCTGCCCCACTCCATCCCACTCCTGGCCCACTCCTGGCCCACTCCGGCCCACTCCCGGCCCACTCCTGTCCCACTCCTGGCCCACTCCGTCCCACTCCCGGCCCACTCCTGTCCCACTCCTGGCCCACTCCGGCCCACTCCCGGCCCACTCCCGTCCCACTCCTGGCCCACTCCGGCCCACTCCCGGCCCACTCCCGGCCCACTCCCGGCCCACTCCGGCCCACTCCCGGCCCACTCCTGGCCCACTCCTGTCCCACTCCTGGCCCACTCCTGTCCCATTCCTGTCCCACTTCTGACCCACTCCGTCCCACTCCATCCCACTCCTGGCCCACTCCTGTCCCACTCCTGGCCCACTCCTGTCCCACTCCTGGCCCACTCCTGTCCCACTCCTGGCCCACTCCTGTCCCACTCCTGGCCCACTCCGTCCCACTCCATCCCACTCCTGGCCCGCTCCTGGCCCACTCTGTCCCATTCTGTCCCACTCCAGGCCCACTCCCTCCCACTCCATCCCACTCCCTCACGCTTCGTCCCACTCCCTCCCACTCCTGGCCCACTCCCAGCCCACTCCGGCCCATTCCTGGCCCACTCCGGCACATTCCTGGCCCACTCCGGCCCATTCCTGGCCCACTCCGTCCCACTCCCGTCCCACTACCGTCCCACTCCTGGCCCACTCCTGTCCCACTCCGTCCCACTCCTGGCCCACTCCTCTCCCACTCCGTCCCACTCCTGTCCCACTCCGTCCCACTCCTGGCCCACTCCGTCCCACTCCTGGCCCACTCCGTCCCACTCCTGGCCCAATCCTGGCCCACTCCGTCGCACTCCTGGCCCACTCCTGGCCCACTCCGTCCCACTCCTGGCCCACTCCTGGCCCACACCTGGCCCACTCCGTCCCACTCCTGGCCCACTCCCTCCCACTCCTGGCCTACTCCGTCCCACTCCTGGCCCACTCCTGGCCCACTCTGTCCCACTCCTGGCCTACTCCCTCCCACTCCTGGCCCACTCCTGGCCCACTCCGTCCCACTCCTGGCCCACTCCGTCCCACGCCTGGCCCACTCCGTCCCACGCCTGGCCCACTCCTGGCCCACTCCGTCCCACTCCTGGCCCACTCATGGCCCACTCCTGCCCCACTCCTGCCCCACTCTGTCCCACTCCTGGCCCACTCCTGGCCCACTCCTGGCCCACTCCGTCCCACTCCTGGCCCACTCCGTCCCACTCCTGGCCCACTCCTGGCCCACTCCTGGCCCACTCCGTCCCACTCCTGGCCCACTCCTGGCCCACTCCTGCCCCACTCCTGCCCCACTCTGTCCCACTCCTGGCCCACTCCTGGCCCACTCCTGGCCCACTCCTGCCCCACTCCGTCCCACTCCTGGCCCACTCCTGGCCCACTCCTGCCCCACTCCGTCCCACTCCTGCCCCACTCCTGCCCCACTCCTGCCCCACTCCTGGCCCACTCCATCCCACTCCTGTCCCACTCCTGTCCCACTCCGTCCCACACCTGGCCCACTCCGTCCCACACCTGACCCACTCTGTCCCAGTCCATCCCACTCCTGGCCCACTCCATCCCACTCCTGGCCCACTCCTGGCCCACTCCATCCCACTCCTGGCCCACTGCTGTCCCACTCCTGGCCCACTCTCTCCCACCCCCTCCCACTCCTGGCCCACTCCTGGCCCACTCCTGCCCCACTCCATCCCACTCCTGGCCCACTCCTGGCCCACTCCGGCCCACTCCCGGCCCACTCCTGTCCCACTCCTGGCCCACTCCGTCCCACTCCCGGCCCACTCCTGTCCCACTCCTGGCCCACTCCGGCCCACTCCCGGCCCACTCCCGTCCCACTCCTGGCCCACTCCGGCCCACTCCCGGCCCACTCCTGGCCCACTCCGGCCCACTCCCGGCCCACTCCTGGCCCACTCCTGTCCCACTCCTGGCCCACTCCTGTCCCATTCCTGTCCCACTCCTGACCCACTCCGTCCCACTCCATCCCACTCCTGGCCCACTCCTGTCCCACTCCTGGCCCACTCCTGTCCCACTCCTGGCCCACTCCTGTCCCACTCCTGGCCCACTCCTGTCCCACTCCTGGCCCACTCCATCCCACTCCATCCCACTCCTGGCCCACTCCTGTCCCACTCCTAGCCCATTCCTGTCCCACTCCTGACCCACTCCGTCCCACTCCATCCCACTCCTGGCCCACTCCTGGCCCACTCCTGTCCCACTCCTGGCCCACTCCTGTCCCACTCCTGGCCCACTCCTGTCCCACTCCTGGCCCACTCCGTCCCACTCCATCCCACTCCTGGCCCACTCCTGTCCCACTCCTAGCCCACTCCTGTCCCACTCCTGGCCCACTCCTGGCCCACTCCGTCCCACTCTGTCCCACTCCCGGCCCAGTCCTGTCCCACTCCTGGCCCACTCCGTCCCACTCCGTCCCACTCCATCCCACTCCTGGCCCACTCCTGTCCCACTCCATCCCACTCCTGTCCCACTCCGGCCCACTCCCGGCCCACTCCTGTCCCACTCCCTCCCACTCCTGTCCCACTCCCTCCCACTCCCTCCTAATCCTGGCCCACTCCGTCCCACTCCGTCCCACTCCGTCCCACTCCATCCCACTCCTGGCCCACTCTGTCCCACTCTGTCCCACTCCAGGCCCACTCCCTCCCACTCCATCCCACTCCCTCCCGCTTCGTCCCACTCCCTCCCACTCCTGGCCCACTCCCAGCCCACTCCGGCCCATTCCTGGCCCACTCCGGCCCATTCCTGGCCCACTCCGGCCCATTCCTGGCCCACTCCGTCCCACTCCTGGCCCACTCCAGCCCACTCCCGTCCCACTCCTGGTCCACTCCTGGCCCACTCCTGGCCCACTCCATCGCACTCCTGGCCCACTCCGGCCCACTCCCGTCCCACTCCTGGCCCACTCCTGTCCCACTCCGTCCCACTCCTGGACCACTCCTGTCCCACTCCGTCCCACTCCTGTCCCACTCCGTCCCACTCCTGGCCCACTCCGTCCCACTCCTGGCCCACTCCGTCCCACTCCTGGCCCACTCCGTCCCACTCCTGGCCCACTCCTGGCCCACTCCGTCGCACTCCTGGCCCACTCCTGGCCCACTCCTGGCCCACTCCGTCCCACTCCTGGCCCACTCCTGGCCCACTCCGTCCCACTCCTGGCCCACTCCGTCCCACTCCATCCCACTCCTGGCCCACTCCTGTCCCACTCCTGACCCACTCCTGTCCCACTCCTGTCCCACTCCATCCCACTCCTGGCCCACTCCTGTCCCACTCCCTCCCACTCCATCCCACTCCTGGCCCACTCCGTCCCACTCCTGGCCCACTCCTGTCCCATTCCGTCCCACTCCTGGCCCACTCCTGTCCCACTCCGTCCCACTCCTGTCCCACTCCGTCCCACTCCTGGCCCACTCCTGTCCCACTCCGTCCCACTCCTGGCCCACTCCTGTCCCACTCCGTCCCATTCCTGTCCCACTCCCTCCCACTCCTGTCCCACTCCATCCCACTCCTGTCCCACGCCATCCCACTCCTGTCCCACTCCTGTCCCACTCCTGGCCCACTCCTGGCCCACTCCGTCCCACTCCTGGCCCACTCCTGTCCCACTCCTGTCCCACTCCGGGCCCACTCCTGTCCCACTCCTGTCCCACTCCGTCCCACTCCTGTCCCACTCATGTCCCACTCCTGTCCCACTCCGTCCCACTCCTGGCCCACTCCTGTCCCACTCCTGTCCCACTCCTGGCCCACTCCGTCCCACGCCTGGCCCACTCCGTCCCACGCCTGGCCCACTCCTGGCCCACTCCGTCCCACTCCTGGCCCACTCCTGGCCCACTCCTGCCCCACTCCTGCCCCACTCTGTCCCACTCCTGGCCCACTCCTGGCCCACTCCTGGCCCACTCCGTCCCACTCCTGGCCCACTCCGTCCCACTCCTGGCCCACTCCTGGCCCACTCCTGCCCCACTCCTGCCCCACTCTGTCCCACTCCTGGCCCACTCCTGGCCCACTCCTGGCCCACTCCTGCCCCACTCCGTCCCACTCCTGGCCCACTCCTGGCCCACTCCTGCCCCACTCCGTCCCACTCCTGCCCCACTCCTGCCCCACTCCTGCCCCACTCCTGGCCCACTCCATCCCACTCCTGTCCCACTCCTGTCCCACTCCGTCCCACACCTGGCCCACTCCGTCCCACACCTGACCCACTCTGTCCCAGTCCATCCCACTCCTGGCCCACTCCATCCCACTCCTGGCCCACTCCTGGCCCACTCCATCCCACTCCTGGCCCACTGCTGTCCCACTCCTGGCCCACTCTCTCCCACCCCCTCCCACTCCTGGCCCACTCCTGGCCCACTCCTGCCCCACTCCATCCCACTCCTGGCCCACTCCTGGCCCACTCCGGCCCACTCCCAGCCCACTCCTGTCCCACTCCTGGCCCACTCCGTCCCACTCCTGGCCCACTCCTGTCCCACTCCTGGCCCACTCCGGCCCACTCCCGGCCCACTCCCGTCCCACTCCTGGCCCACTCCGGCCCACTCCCGGCCCACTCCTGGCCCACTCCGGCCCACTCCCGGCCCACTCCTGGCCCACTCCTGTCCCACTCCTGGCCCACTCCTGTCCCATTCCTGTCCCACTCCTGACCCACTCCGTCCCACTCCATCCCACTCCTGGCCCACTCCTGTCCCACTCCTGGCCCACTCCTGTCCCACTCCTGGCCCACTCCTGTCCCACTCCTGGCCCACTCCTGTCCCACTCCTGGCCCACTCCATCCCACTCCATCCCACTCCTGGCCCACTCCTGTCCCACTCCTAGCCCATTCCTGTCCCACTCCTGACCCACTCCGTCCCACTCCATCCCACTCCTGGCCCACTCCTGTCCCACTCCTGTCCCACTCCTGGCCCACTCCTGTCCCACTCCTGGCCCACTCCTGTCCCACTCCTGTCCCACTCCGTCCCACTCCATCCCACTCCTGGCCCACTCCTGTCCCACTCCTAGCCCACTCCTGTCCCACTCCTGGCCCACTCCTGGCCCACTCCGTCCCACTCTGTCCCACTCCCGGCCCAGTCCTGTCCCACTCCTGGCCCACTCCGTCCCACTCCGTCCCACTCCATCCCACTCCTGGCCCACTCCTGTCCCACTCCATCCCACTCCTGTCCCACTCCGGCCCACTCCCGGCCCACTCCTGTCCCACTCCCTCCCACTCCTGTCCCACTCCCTCCCACTCCCTCCTAATCCTGGCCCACTCCGTCCCACTCCGTCCCACTCCGTCCCACTCCTGGCCCGCTCCTGGCCCACTCTGTCCCACTCTGTCCCACTCCAGGCCCACTCCCTCCCACTCCATCCCACTCCCTCCCGCTTCGTCCCACTCCCTCCCACTCCTGGCCCACTCCCAGCCCACTCCGGCCCATTCCTGGCCCACTCCGGCCCATTCCTGGCCCACTCCGGCCCATTCCTGGCCCACTCCGTCCCACTCCTGGCCCACTCCAGCCTACTCCCGTCCCACTCCTGGTCCACTCCTGGCCCACTCCTGGCCCACTCCATCGCACTCCTGGCCCACTCCGGCCCACTCCCGTCCCACTCCTGGCCCACTCCTGTCCCACTCCGTCCCACTCCTGGCCCACTCCTGTCCCACTCCGTCCCACTCCTGTCCCACTCCGTCCCACTCCTGGCCCACTCCGTCCCACTCCTGGCCCACTCCGTCCCACTCCTGGCCCACTCCGTCCCACTCCTGGCCCACTCCTGGCCCACTCCGTCGCACTCCTGGCCCACTCCTGGCCCACTCCGTCCCACTCCTGGCCCACTCCTGGCCCACTCCGTCCCACTCCTGGCCCACTCCGTCCCACTCCATCCCACTCCTGGCCCACTCCTGTCCCACTCCTGACCCACTCCTGTCCCACTCCTGTCCCACTCCATCCCACTCCTGGCCCACTCCTGTCCCACTCCCTCCCACTCCATCCCACTCCTGGCCCACTCCGTCCCACTCCTGGCCCACTCCTGTCCCATTCCGTCCCACTCCTGGCCCACTCCTGTCCCACTCCTGTCCCACTCCGTCCCACTCCTGGCCCACTCCTGTCCCACTCCGTCCCATTCCTGTCCCACTCCCTCCCACTCCTGTCCCACTCCATCCCACTCCTGTCCCACGCCATCCCACTCCTGTCCCACTCCTGTCCCACTCCTGGCCCACTCCTGGCCCACTCCGTCCCACTCCTGGCCCACTCCTGTCCCACTCCTGTCCCACTCCGGGCCCACTCCTGTCCCACTCCTGTCCCACTCCGTCCCACTCCTGTCCCACTCATGTCCCACTCCTGTCCCACTCCGTCCCACTCCTGGCCCACTCCTGTCCCACTCCTGTCCCACTCCTGGCCCACTCCTGGCCCACTCCGTCCCACTCCTGGCCCACTCCTGGCCCACTCCTGTCCCACTCCTGTCCCACTCCTGGCCCACTCCTGGCCCACTCCGTCCCACTCCTGGCCCACTCCTGTCCCACTCCTGTCCCACTCCGGGCCCACTCCTGTCCCACTCCTGTCCCACTCCTGGCCCACTCCTGGCCCACTCCGTCCCACTCCTGGCCCACTCCTGTCCCACTCCGTCCCACTCCTGGCCCACTCCTGGCCCACTCCGTCCCACTCCTGGCCCACTCCTGGCCCACTCCGTCCCACTCCTGGCCCACTCCTGTCCCACTCCTGGCCCACTCCTGGCCCACTCCTGGCCCACTCCCTCCCACTCCCGGCCCACTCCCGGCCCACTCTGGCCCACTCTTGGCCCACTCCGTCCCACTCCCGGCCCAGTCCCGTCCCACTCCCGGCCCACTCCTGTCCCACTCCTGGCCCACTCCTGGCCCACTCCCTCCCACTCCCGGCCCACTCCCGGCCCACTCTGGCCCACTCCTGGCCCACTCCGTCCCACTCCTGGCCCACTCCGTCCCACTCCTGGCCCACTCCGGCCCACTCCCTCCCACTCCTGTCCCACTCCCTCCCACTCCCTCCCACTCCGCCCCACTCCCTCCCACTCTCTCCCACACCTGACCCACTCCATCCCACGCCGCCCCACTCCATCCCACTCCCTCCCAATCCTGGCCCACTCCGTCCCACTCCATCCCACTCCTGGCCCACTCCTGGCCCACTCTGTCCCACTTTGTCCCACTCCAGGCCCACTCCCTCCCACTCCGTCCCAATCCCGTCCCACTCCGTCCCACTCCGTCCCACTCTGTCCCACTCCGTCCCACTCCCTCCCACTCCACACCACTCCCTCCCACTCCGTCCCACTCCATCGCACTCCTGGCCCACTCCTGGCCCACTCTGGCCCACTCTGGCCCACTCCTGGCCCACTCCTGCCCCACTCCCTCCCACTCTGGCCCACTCCCTCCCACTCCTGGCCCACTCCTGTCCCACTCCGTCCCACTCCTGGCCCACTCCTGTCCCACTCCCTCCCACTCTCTCCCACTCCTGTCCCACTCCCTCCCACTCTCTCCCACTTCTGGCCCACTCCCTCCCACTTCCTCCCACTCCTTCCCACTCCGTCCCACTCCCTCCCACTTCCTCCCACTCCCTCCCACTCCGTCCCACTCCGTCCCACTCCTGGCCCACTCCTGGCCCACTCCTGGCCCACTCCTGTCCCACTCCCTCCCACTCCCGGCCCACTCCCGGCCCACTCTGGCCCACTCCTGGCCCACTCCGTCCCACTCCTGGCCCACTCCGTCCCACTCCTGGCCCACTCCGTCCCACTCCCGGCCCACTCCTGTCCCACTCCTGGCTCACTCCGGCCCACTCCTGTCCCACTCCTGGCCCACTCCGTCCCACTCCATCCCACTCCTGTCCCACTCCATCCCACTCCTGTCCCACTCCGTCCCACTCCGTCCCAATCCCGTCCCACTCCCTCCCACTCTCTCCCACACCTGACCCACTCCATCCCACTCCCTCCCAATCCTGGCCCACTCCGTCCCACTCCATCCCACTCCGTCCCACTCCTGTCCCACTCCCTCCCACTTCTGGCCCACTCCCTCCCACTCCGTCCCAATCCCGTCCCACTCCCTCCCACTCCCTCCCACTCCGTCCCACTCCATCGCACTCCTGGCCTACTCCTGGCCCACTCCTGTCCCACTCCTGGCTCATTCCGTCCCACTCCTGTCCCACTCCTGGCCCATTCCGTCCCACTCCTGTCCCACTCCTGTCCCACTCCTGGCCCATTCCGTCCCACTCCTGTCCCACTCCTGTCCCACTCCTGGCCCACTCCTATCCCACTCCCTCCCACTCCGTCCCACACCCTGTCCATGACAGCATTGGTGGAAGTGACCACCGCACAGTCCTTGTGGAGACGAAGTCCCGTCTTCATGTTGAGGATACCCTCCACCGTGTTGTTTGGCACTACCACCGTGTTAAATGGGACAGATTTCGAACAGATCTGGCAACTCAAAACTGGGCATCCATGAGGCGCTGTGGGCCAGCAGCAGCAGCAGAATTGTATTCAACCACAATCTGTAACCTCATGGCCCGGCATGTCCCTCACTCTACCATTACCATCAAGCCGGGAGATCAACCCTGGTTTAACGAAGAGTGCAGGAGAACATGCCGGGAACAGCACCAGGCATACTGAAAAATGAGGTGTCAACCTGGTGAGGCTACAACACAGGACTACTTGCATGCCAAACAACGGAAGCAACATGCGATAGGCAGAGCTAAGCGATCTCACAACCATCGGATCAAATCAAAGCTCTGCAGTCCTGCCACATCCAGTCATGAGTGGTGGTGGACAATTAAACAGTTAACAGGAGGAGGAGGCTCCAAAAATATCCCCATCCTCAATGATGGTGGAGCCCAGCGCGTGAGTGCAAAAGACAAGGCTGAAGCATTTGCAACTATCTTCAACCAGAAGTGCCGAGTGGATGATCCATCTCAGCCTCCTCCTGAGGTCCCCAGCATCACAGATGCCAGTCTTCAGCCCATTCAATTCACTCCACGTGATGTCAAGAAATGGCTGAAGACACTGGATACTGCAAAGGCTGTGGGCCCTGACAACATTCCGGCAATAGTACTGAGGACTTGTGCTCCAGAACTAGCTGCGCCCCTAGCCAAGCTGTTCCAGTACAGCTACAACACTGGCATCTACCCAGCAATGTGGAAAATTGCCCAAGTATGTCCTGTCTACAAAAAGCAGGACAAATCCGACCCGACCAATTACCGTCCCATCAGTCTACTCTCAATCATCAGCAAAGTGATGGAAGGTGTCATCGACAGTGCTATCAAGCGGCACTTACTCAGCAATAACCTGCTAACTGACGCCCAGTTTGGGTTCCGCCAGGGCCACTCAGCTCCTGACCTCATTACAGCCTTGGTCCAAACATGGACAAAAGAGCTGAACTCAAGAGGTGAGGTGAGAGTGACTGCCCTTGACATCAAGGCAGCATTTGATCGAGTGTGGCATCAAGGAGCCCTAGCAAAACTGAAGTCAATGGGAATCAAGGGGAAAACTCTCCATTGGTTGGAATCATACCTAGCACAAAGGAAGTTGGCTGTGGTTGTTGGAGGTCATTCATCTCAATCACATGACATCACTGCAGGAGTTCGTCAGGGCAGTGTCCTAGGCCCAACCATCTTCAGCTGTTTCATCAATGACCTTCCCTCCATCATAAGGTCAGAAGTGGGGATGTTCGCTGATGATTGCACACTGTTCAGCACCAGTCGAGACTCGTCAGATACTGACGCAGTCCGTGTCCATCTGCAGCAAGACCTGGACAACATTCAGACTTGGGCTGACAAGTGGCAAGTAACATTCGCACCACACAAGTGCCAGGCAATGACCATCTCCAACAAGCGAGACTCTAACCATCTCCCCTTGACATTCAATGGCATTACCATCGCTGAATCCCCCACTATCAACATCCTGGGGGGTTACTATTGATCAGAAACTGAACTGGACCAGCTATATAAATACTGTGGCTACAAGAGCAGGCCAGAGGCTGGGAATTCTGCGGCAAGTGTCTCACCTCCTGACTCCCCAAAGCCTTTCCACCATCTACAAGGCACAAGTCAGGAGTGTGATGGAATACTCTCCACTTGCCTGGATGAGTGCAGCTCCAACAACACTCAAGAAGCTCGACACCATTCAGGATAAAGCAGCCCGCTTGATTGGCACTCCATCCACCACCTTCAACATTCACTCCCTCCACCACCGGTGCACTGTGGCTGCAGTGTGTACCATCTACAAGATGCACTGCAGCAACTCGCCAAAGCTCCTTCAACAGCACCTTCCAAACCTGCGACCTCTACCACTTAGAAGGACAAGGGCAGCAGACGCATGGGAACATCACCACCTACAAGTTCCCCTCCAAGCCACACACCATCCTGACTTGGACCTGTATCGCCGTTCCTTCACTGTCGCTGGGCCAAAATCCTGGAACTCCCTTCCTAACAGCATTGTGGGCGTACCTACACCATATGGACTGCAGCGGTTCAAGAAGGCGGCTCACCACCATCTTCTCAAGGGCAGTTAGGGATGGGCACTAAATGCAGGCCTAGCCAGCGACGCCCACATCCCATCAATGAATTAAAAAAAAAACCCTCCCACACCCTCCCACTCCGGCCCACTCCTGTCCGACTCTGTCTCACTCCTGGTGCACTCCAGTTCCACTCCTGTCCCACTCCCTCCCACTCCAGTCCCACTCCTGGCCCACTCCTGTCCCACTCCTGGCCCACTCCTGGCCCACTCCTGTCCCACTCCTTCCCACTCCATCCCAATCCCGTCCCACTCCGTCCCAATCCCGTCCCACTCCCTCCCACTCCTGTCCCACTCCCTCCCACTCCCTCCCACTCCGCCCCAATCCCGTCCCACTCCCTCCCACTCCTGTCCCACTCCCTCCCACTCCGTCCCACTCCGTCCCACTCCCTCCCACTCCGTCCCACTCCGTCCCACGCCGTCCCAATCCCGTCCCACTCCCTCCCACTCCTGTCCCACTCCCTCCCACTCCGTCCCACTCCGTCCCACTCCTGTCCCACTCCCTCCCACTCCGTCCCACTCCGTCCCACTCCCTCCCACTCCGTCCCACTCCGTCCCACTCCCTCCCACTCCGTCCCACTCCGTCCCACTCCAGCCCACTCCTGTCCCACTCCCTCCCACTCCATCCCAATCCCGTCCCACTCCGTCCCAATCCCGTCCCACTCCGTCCCACTCCGTCCCACTCCGTCCCACTCCAGCCCACTCCTGTCCCACTCCCTCCCACTCCGTCCCAATCCCGTCCCACTCCCTCCCACTCCATCCCACTCCGTCCCACTCCGTCCCAATCCCGTTCCACCCCCTCCCACTCCAGCCCACTCCTGTCCCACTCCCTCCCACTCCGTCCCACTCCGTCCCACTCCAGCCCACTCCGTCCCACTCCGTCCCACTCCAGCCCACTCCGTCCCACTCCATCCCAATCCCGTCCCACCCCCTCCCACTCCGTCCCACTCCCTTCCACTCCGTCCCACTCCTGTCCCACTCCGTCCCACTCCCTCCCACTCCGTCCCACTCCATCCCACACCTGGCCCACTCCGTCCCACTCCTGTCCCACTCCGGCCCACTCCGTCCCACTCCGTCCCACTCCCTCCCACTCCAGTCCCACTCCCTCCCACTCCCTCCTAATCCTGGTCCACTCCCTCCCACTCTGTCCCACTCCGCCCCACTCCATCCCACTCCCTCCCACTCCTGTCCCACTCCTGGCCCACTCCCTCCCACTCAGTCCCACTCCGTCCGAATCCTGGCCCACTCCATCCCACTCCATCCCACTGCCTCCCACTCCATCCCACTGCCTCCCACTCCAGTTCCACTCCCTCCCACTCCCTCCCACTCCATCCCACTCCCTCCCACTCCCTCCCACTCCCTCCCACTCTGTCCCACTCTGTCCCACCCCTGGCCCACTTCGTCCCACTTTGTCCCACTTCCCGCACAGCAGCACTGGCCCAACCTTTTCTCTGGGGTCCTTCAGCTGCCCGCTCCCAGAAAGAAATGGTGAAAATCAGTGTTGCAGGCACAAACTGGAAAAAACTATGAGCAAGAAAAATAGGAGAATGGAAAAGAAGTGAGAGGAGGAAGTGAGCTGAGGGTGAAGAGAGTAAAAAAACAGAAGCGTAGGAGGAGAGAGGGATAGAAATGAAAGGGAGAGAGAGCGAGGTGAAGGAGGTGCCCACTGATTGCATTGAAACAAAGAGACTGCACCCTGCTCCTGGAAACTGAGAGAGTCGGAATCAATGGTTACCGCCGCCTGCTCTGCCTCCCTACTGTTGGTGGGTGGGAACAAAGCATTTCATCCTCGTGCTGTGTGGTGGGTGGGGGAAGAGAGAGGCCAGGCAGGCCCTCTTTGTTGGGGAGAGGCAAACTGAAAGGGAGGGAAGCCCTGCTGAAGGAGTGGGGGAAAGGAGGGAGACAGAATCCAACATAGACCAGGTTCATAGTGGAAAGGGTGTAAATAGAGTGAGCAAGAGAGAGAGAGAGAGGGAGATAACCTATCGGTACGAGAGAATGTCAGAGTGGGAGACAAAGAAGGACCAATTTGGGGGAGGGCATAGGAGAAAGAGACCCTGTTGAGCAGTAGGCTAGAAGTGATGGAGAGATACCCTGTTCTGAGAGGTGGGAAGAGATCCTCTGGGGCAAGGGAGATAAAGAAAGAGAGAACAATCGTTTTGAGCAGGGCATGGAGGAGGGGAGAGAGAAAGACCCGGCTGGGAACAGAAGGGATTGTTGCTCTCAGGAGTCCTTAGCTTCCCTCCTTCCTTCCATTTTAAAAGAGTGAACCCTCAAAATCACCAGGAGTAACATCACTAATATTTTAAGCATATCATGCATTTACTCGACATAAATTTTAATTCCCCTGGTCAAAAGAAAGCAAAGCGATAGTTAATATGACACCATTGGAAAAGTAGTTTCAAGTTTTGCAATAGCCAACCATTATGGGTACTGCACTGTGAAACCATTCATTCAAGGTGTATAAAACAGCGGAAGTTTTGACCTCTAGTTAGCAAGTCCTTATAATTAATGATCTGGACAAGAACAGTAGCATTATTATGAATGGAACCCAGGAAGGCCTTTCAATGTGAAGGTTACACAGTGATTCACAAGGCTTAACGACCGAAGGAAAACAAAGCCTGAATTGTTAGGCCTCGCTGACATAATCTGTCCACTCTGAGACACTGTCTAAGCAGCCATCATGTTGTGGTTGGAGTTGCTTTTCCTATTCAGTCTTGTGAGCAGTATGACAGAATATTCAAAGATAACGTTCGTTATCCAACAAGAATAGGCATTATATCTGAGCGCAGAATGGCGGCCTTGTAATGTGCAGCAGGCAAGCTGGGCATGTGCTGACATCTTGGCAGCACCGAGGAAAGCTGATGGCCATTCATTAATGCCCAGGCTGCCACCCAGCATGAAGCTGTACAGCAGATTGTGGCCTCTGTCCGGCTGTGTGGGTGAGACTCAGCCAGTGGCTCAGTTGGTAGCACCCTTGCCTCTGAGTCAGAAGGTTGTGGGTTCATAGTCCCACTCCAGTGCAGTACTGAGGGAAATGCTGCACTGTCGGAGGTGGCTGTCTTTTGGCTGAGATGTTAAACCGAGGCCCCGTCTGCCCTCTCAGGTGGACGTAAAAGATCCCATGGCACTATTTCGAAGAAGAGCAGGGGAGTTATTGTCCTGGCCAATATTTATCCCTCAATCAACATAATAAAAACAGATTATCTGGTCATTATCACAGTGCTGTTTGCGGGATCATGCTGTGCACAAATTGGCTGCCATGTTTCCTACATTACAACAGTGACTACACTTCAAAAAGTACTTTATTGGCTGTAAAGCGCTTTGGGACATCCGGTGGTCGTGAAAGTCGCTATATAAATGCAAGTCTTTCTTTCTTTTGTAAAACTTCACCAGCAGCAGAAATTAACCTTTGGCCTCTACCCAGGCTATTTCCTGTTAGTCATTGTGGATCAGGTGTGTTGTGCCTTAAATGATTCCTCCAGGTTCAATTTAGGGCTCTAGCCCAGGGCGTCGAAGGAATCAGGAATTAAAATCGAGAGCAGCAGAGAAAGTAATAAGGATTTGTTCAGTGGAAAGGCTAACAGGTCTCCTGCTGGCCTCTCCTCGGGTGGTCATAATAGACCTTGCTGAGACTGTAGAAATGGAAGGAGCAATGATAACCATAAACAAAAGAGTTGTCTAAAAGGGGCTTCGTCAGGATGGAGCTGCAGACTCCGCCTATTAGTCAGCCAGCTTCAAAGCTGTGATGAGACACTGGTCTGCAGTCAGCTCCACATCAGCAGATTGGAGAAGACAGTCACTTAGGAAGAGGTGAAAGTGCTTTGACCAATCAGTCTAACGCTAAATATTTTGTGACAAGAGGCAGAGGTGTAAGAATGCGTGTTACCTGGAGGAGGGGCGTAACCCAGGATCAGGGATCTCCAAGAAGAGACATCAGGGATGTCAGGGAACACCAGTGAAGAAAGTTTCTCCTTCTGCTACAAGGACTGACCACCCTCCATGGTCGAGTCGCATTCCCCGCTTAAGGGTTGTATTTGTTGATATCTGGGTTTGGGTTGCAATAAGCCGTCCTGTGTTCGTGCTTCTCATTTCTCAGGTGCTTCTCCCTATATAGCTGTGGGGAGAAGTAGCTAAAAGATCATTTCTATTACAGCATTAAGTTTAGGCCAAGAGAAACCTCCATCAATATAGCATTGCCTCTGTACCACACTGAACTACTCAAGGCTGGGTGTGGGCCAATTAACCAGTAATCATCTGACTCAGAGGAGAGAGTAGCCTCACTGAGCCAAGTTGCTGCTATCATTTGAAATGGTTTGCCAAGAAAGATGGTTGAGACCAGATCAATGGCCTCATTTAAACACTGGCTAGATGCTGTAATAGGAAGACTATTGGCTTGGTCTTCTGGAAGGATGAGCTCAAATGAAGGACGGGCCTTTTTCATCGGAATCTCGAGATCTGCACATTATTGTGGCAGAAGGAGTATGGTTAGGGGGAGATTATAGTTGTTTTGTTAACTTTGCCCAGTAATCTCACTTAAGTGTGAACACAAGGCTAGGAATAGGTCATTCGATTCAACAAGCACATTTCTTTTTTTATATAGATCATAAGCAAACCAACCCACCTTCTCACCAGCCCTCAATCACTGCTGTGTCCAAAAAGGCATCCAATAGACTCCTGAACCCATTTATAATGTCCACTGAAATGAGCTTCTCTGATAACTTATTCCACAAGTCTATTACTATTTGTGTAAGAAAGTTTAACCTGACCTCCCTTTTTGCTCCTAATTGCATAGTTCATGAAATTACACTGTGGAATACTAACATAGGGACATTTAACGTGCCCATCTGTAATTCCACTTTCCACTATTTGGGTGAAGTTGTTGGTTGACCTGTTTAAATACATGGGTTAACACCTTTGCTAAACTAGCAGAGAAAAGGATTCCAATGCATATGTGTCTGTACACTCGTATTTCTTGACATAATCTCATGCCCTTCTTCTTTAACGTGCTCCCCCTGGCATTTGAACCGGGGTTTATACTCCACACGAGCCTCCTCCCATCCTATTTTATCTAACCCTTCTATTCCTTTCTCCCTCGTGCGTTTATCTAGCTTCCCCTTAAATGCATCGATACTATTCGCCTCAACTACTCCCTGTGGTAGCAAGTTCTCTCTGGGTAAAGAAGTTGTTCCTGAATTCCTTATTGGATTTATTAGTGACTATCCTATATTTATTGACCCCTAGTTTTGGACTCCCCCCACAAGTGGAAACATCTTCTCTACATCTACCCTATCAAACTTATTGATTCATGTGGTGTTATCTCTCAGCATTTTCAACCTTGCTGATGTCCTTTGAAAATTGGGTCTTCACCAAGGTTTCTCAACAGAAAAAATGGGATCGGACCAATGCTAACCACAGCTAAGTGTGACATTCAAGACAAATATGCTCCTAGAACCTGGCAATTTTTGCCTGAAGATGGCAGCATTGATTCTGTCTAAAAATCTCCACATTGCAAGAAAGCTAAAACATATTAAAGCATCCATTGGCTGTTCTATTTTCCGTATTTCAGCTGACTGGATTATTTGTCTCTTAGCTGAAAGGTTTATTTGCCCGCAGTGACCTGCACAAATCAGCGCACCCCGTCCTCCCAGCGTTGATGACTGCCTCCGTCTTCTCCATGTTTGTTTTCCGCATTGGTTTATAGCATTGCAGCAAAGCTGAGGGGGTCACATCTGGATTATGAAACCCATCTGCCCTCATTATTCCGTGGCTGTGAGTGCTGTACTCCACAAGCAGAAATAACTCACGAGAGATGAAGTCATATGTGAATTATGATGGCCCTAATGTGAAAATAAGAATCCTAACGCTACATCATTCACCAGATATTTTGTTTATTACTGTGGTATGTCTTTAGCACTTTTTTTCCAGATGCATTTTTGTAATTAGTCCAAGAAATTAATGGGGATGTCACTTACTTGTTGTGATATGACCCATGTGGTTATTTTTCTACACCCCTGTTGTAATTATCCTGTAGTAGAGCTTGGCTGGGCATTGGATACAAGCTGCCAGATCATGTGCTTGCAATGGACAACTGCACGCTATTTGGCAATTTGTAGTCAGTGTTCAACATGATCAGATAATGAACATCCCAGTGGGCTTGATGCTATTCCTTCACTTCTGGGACCATGCGTTCCATTCCAGCCAGATCAATAATGTGAATGTGTCCCCTCTCTGCTGGCTATAGGAGCTTGTATTAACTGAGTCCGGGGATAGTTTTGGAGTCCATTCCTTTTTATTTTGTTATTCATTTTTGGGATGTGGGCATCGTTGGCAAGGTTGGCATTTATTGCCCATCCCTAGTTGCCCTGAAAAGATGGTAAGCGATTTGATCTAACTGAGTGGTGACGTAATAAAGCTCACTACGCACTTGGTTGGAGTATAAAGCAAGGCTTTAGTCAACTTGTTTCAGAACATGGAGGTCTAGTTGTACTTCACTAGTTCCTGTCTTACAAAATGTCCCTGGGCAAGCTGGGCCCCCGCCCGAGTATTTATACTCCTTGGATGGCGCCACCAGCTGGCCGTCCAGTGTTATTTCATGAGTAGTTTCTTTATGATGATGAGATTTATAACAAGTGGCTTGCTGGGTCACTTCAGAGGGCAGTTAATAGTCAACCACGTTGGTGTGGGACTGGAGTCACATAGAGGCCAGACCGGATAAGGATGGCAGGTTTCTTTCCCTAAAGCGCATTAATGAACCAATTTGTTTTTTATGACAATTTGACAGCTTCACGGTCACTTTTACTGGAACCAGCTCTTTATTTCCAGATTTTTTTTTAAACTGAATTCAAATTCTGGAACTGCTATGGTAGGATTTGAATTTACGTTCTCTGGATTACTAGTCCAGTAGCATAACCGTTACTGAGCCCTCGTCCTAAATTGTCAATTTCACTCAGAGATGCCACAGGGATGGATAGTGTAAAGTCTGTGGGTTGTGCAGTTAATAACGACACAGACTTCAGGAGTAACAAACAAACAGGACTTTACTATTCGAAGGTCAGGGCGAATCTGCCCAAGGAATCCTACCACAACGCTTATATACTGGTGTGGTCACTGTCGGTATTACAGTATACAGAAGCCAAACAAGTAGTGCCACACCTAAAGTAGTTCTCTTAAAGGTGAACGGTTACATACAATCGTTTCCTTAAAGGTAGACGGGTACATACACTACAATCCTCCCTTTTTAGCTTACAACATACTGATTCCTTAGTAAACATACATTATAACATATATACAGCTTATGTAAGACAGTTCATAGATTCAGTCTTTCTGGAGGTTTCCGGATTCTGTCCGGATAACGCCGCAGTGGTGTCGTCATTCCCGGCGGGCTAGTATGTGCTTCTGGCAAAGTCGATTCGGCTTGAAAAACAGTGTCAGGTTCATCTGATTCCAGTATTACCAGATCGGAAGTAGGTGTTCTGGGTATCTCAGTTTCAACATTACCCGGGTAAGGTGGTGAAGTCGGTTGCCCATTTGTGGCGGACCCTATGATCTGGTCCACATGGCGCCTTATTATATTGTCCCCAATGTCCACCGTATACATCAACGGCCCTAGCCTTTTTCCAATAGTTCCAGGCTGCCATTTCTCGGTACAGTAGTCCCGGGCCAAAACTCGTTGACCGATCTGGAAAGATCTAGTGGCCCTTTCATTCATGCCTTGGAATTGCCGGTTCTCTACGTCCAGCCGGCATCTTAGGCGTCTATTAAAAAACATCATGGCGGGAGTTTGATTTGTGACCGCATGTGTTGCATTCCGGTAGGCCAACAAAAAGCTATCCACCTTATGTTGTAGATTTATGTCTTCATTACCCATGGCCTTTATGGCCTTCTTGAAGGTCTGGACAAACCTTTCAGCCAATCCATTGGAGGCGGGGTGGTATGGGGCTGACGTGTAGTGCTTAACCCCATTGCTCTTTAAGAATTTCTTGAATTCTTCGGACACAAATTGCGGTCCATTATCAGAACAGATCTGTTCCAGCAGGCCATTCCTAGCAAACATAGTCCTTAACACTGTGATGGTTTTTTCCGTGGTGGTGGTGGTCATCTTAATTACTTCCGGCCACTTGGAGTGGGCATCCACCGCTATTAGAAACATCGAGTCCATAAATGGACCAGCAAAGTCGATGTGTACTCTTTGCCAAGGAGATGAGGGCCACTCCCATGGATGCAGAGGAGCCTGTGGTGGCGCGTTCTGAACCCTCTGACATCCTAGGCAGTTCTTAGTGATCTCTTCGATGTCTCCATCAATGCCTGGCCACCACACAAACGCTCTTGCTAGCTTCTTCATCTTCACTCCACCCAGATGTCCTTCGTGCAGCTCCTTTAGCACCTTCTTTTGGAGTTTGGGTGGAATCACCACTCTAGATCCACACATCAGGGTTCCTCGACACACTGACAGTTGTTCTTTCCTCTGTGAAAATGCTTGCAGTGTTGGTTCGCTCTGTGCTGGCCATCCCTCCACCGTTAAATCATAGACTCGTGAAAGAGTCGGGTCATTCCTTGTCTCATTCTCAATCATTGAGTTTGTTATCGGTAAACACTCCACTATGGATGAGTGGAACATCTCTACTGGGTCCACTGTACTTGCTTCTTCTACCATCGGTAATGGCAAGCGCGATAACCCATCAGCATTTCCATGCTGTTTGGACCTTTTGTATTCGATGTCATATTGGTGTGCCCCAAGTAACACGGACCACCTTTGTAACCTTTGTGCTGTCATGGTGGAAACGGCCTTGTTTGGGTTGAATATGGACACCAACGGCTGGTGGTCTGTCAGTAATGTGAACTCCTTACATTGCAGGTAATGATTGAATTTCTTCACGCCCCACACCAGACTGAGGGCCTCCCTATCTATTTGAGCATAATTTCGCTCTGCGGGGATCAACGATCGGGATGCGAATGCCACTGGCCTTTCCGAGCCATTTGGTAGCCTGTGCGACAGTACTGCTCCAATTCTGTACGGGGAAGCATCACAAGCTAGACGAAGGGGTAACGTTGGGTTGAAATGAGCCAACACTTCTTCAGAGGTAATCAACTCCTTGCTTCTGCGAAAAGCCTTTCTGCATTCCTCACTCCACTTCCATGGTGTATCTTTCCGCAACAGAGCATTCAGCGGATGCAGCACCGTGGATAAATTTGGCAGAAACTTGTGATAGTAATTAATCAACCCCAAGAATGATCTTAACTGTGATACGTTTCCTGGAGCGGGGGCCTTCACGACCGCTTCTATCTTTTCAGGTGACTTGTGCAGTCCCTCTCGGTCAATGACATGACCGCAGTATGAGATCCGTTTTTGGAAGAACTCACACTTCTTGCGATTAACCCGAAGGCCATACTCCTTCAACCTGGCGAGTACCAGTTTCAAATTTGTGAGGTGTTCTTCCTCGTCTTTTCCCGTGATCAGAATATCATCTAAGTAGCACTGCGTGCTTGGAATTCCTTGTAATACCTGCTCCATGGCCCTCTGCCAAATTGCTGGCGCCGAAGCTACCCCAAAAACCAGTCTATTATAGCGATACAAGCCACTGTGTGTGTTGATGGTGAGGTACTGGCGTGACTCTTCCTCGACCTCCATCTGTAAATATGCCTGAGCCAGGTCTATCTTGGTGAAGTGCTTCCCTCCAGCCAACGAAGCAAAGATATCTTCAATCCGCAGAAGCGGGTATTGTACCGTGTGAAGCACCGGATTCACTGTGATCTTGAAATCTCCGCAGATACGGACCTTCCCTGGTCCCCCTGGCTTATTACTTGGTGAGGATTTCATGACGGGAACAATGGGCGTGGCCCATTCACTCCAGTCCACTTTTGACAGGACCCCTGATCGTTCAAGTTCTTCCAGTTCTGCCTCCACAGCTGGTCGTATTGCGTAAGGTACCGATCTGGCCTTAAAAAACTTTGGGCTTGCATGTTCTGCAATCTTAACCTTTGCTTTAATTCCTCGCAGTGTTCCCAGTCCTTGCTGGAATACCTCTTTAGCTTCGTCCAATATTCTGGACAACCGTTCAGGTTTGACATCCTCTTTTCCGGAATCCACCGTCATGGTGTTTAGTGAATGCCAGTCCATCTTTATTTTTCGGATCCACTCCCGTCCCAGAAGTGGTGGACCTCCCTCAGGCAACACATACAGGTCCAACCGGTGGTGATCTTTATCCTTGTATCTCACCTTGACTTCTATCTTTCCGATGGGGAATACTTTGTGCCCCGTGTATGTCTGCAGTACTAGTTCCGTATCCCGTAGTGGAATATGCTTGAATAACTTTTTATAGTCATGCTTATTCATGACCGTCAACGCCGATCCGGTGTCCACTTCCATTTTTACTTGGACTTTGGCAATCTGTAGCATGATCCAGATAGTCTGTCGGTCAGCTTCATTACTCACATTGTGAATTCTTAGACTGTCCAGTCCTTTGCAGTTGGAGTGTGAGTCCGACTTCTGTTCCTTCAGACTCTTCCTAGTCACCTCTTGTACCTTTCTGTACCATTTTTGTGGTGACTCATTATTGTTGTACGTCGTTCCTGACCGGCATACCTTAGCCATGTGACCGAGCTTGCCACATTTCCTACATTCTTGTTTTTTAAACCAGCATTGGTTCTGGTCGTGTGTTGTCTTCCCACAACGATAGCATTTTGTTGTACCCGAAGTAATTTGTTGTACCCTGAGTGCCGCTGCCTTTAGCTGCATTTCCGCAGTTCCTTTCGCTGTGGCTTCGTTTGATGCTGCGATAAGGACAGCCTTATCCAGTGGAAGATCGTTCTCTTCGAGTAGTCGCTTTTGCGTCCCTTCCTTGGACAATCCGCATACGAACTTGTCTCGCAGTGCCTCTGTCAGATTCCCTCCGAACTGGCAGTGTTTCGCTAGCCTACGCAGTTCGACCAAGTATTCCGCGTTGCTTTCGTCTTTCCGTTGCGTTCTTGCATAGAATTTGAATCGTTCAGCCAACATCAACGGTGCGGGGTTCAAGTGATCCTTCAGCACTGCTACAATATCATCGGAAGTCTGATCCGCCGGTTTAGCTGGTGAGAGAAGATGCTTCAACAACCCGAATGTTTTCGCACCCATTATGTTAAGTAAGGTTAAAGCTTTTTCATCCTTTGCTATTTTATTAGCCTTACAATGTATCTCAATACGTTCCACGTACGTGGTCCAGTCTTCTATCTCAGAATTAAAATCGTTGATGTCCCCACGCTCAGGCATCTTCCTTTCCTTGGGAACAACACAAGTATTTCTTTAAATTATTATTTTTTTTTCTAAGATGGCGGCTTTTCCCGCGAAAATGGCGGTTTCCCGCTCTTTCCTTCTCTCCCCGCCCCTTCAATGGCGGTTTCCCGCGTCTGTCGTCTTCTCCACCTAATGGCGGCTTCCCGCGTTTCTTCCCTGGTGGGAGGGGTACGCTTTCCCCACAGCGGACAGGTTCAGCCGCTGGGCTGGCTCTCGCACAGTTCCCCTTACTCGGCTCTGTCTCTCTCTCCTGCTCGCATGGCTCTACCGGCTCTGGGTACACCCCGTTGATGGAGAACAGTTCAGCCGCTGGACTGGCTCTCGCGCAGTCTCTCTCCCCTTGCTCGGCTCTGTCTCTCTCTCTCCCGCCCGCTCGGCTCTACCGGCGCTGGGTACTCCCGTTGGCAGAGAACAGTTCAGCCGCTGGACTGGCTCTCGCGCAGTCTCCCTTGGTCGGCTCTGTTTCTCCCGCACGCTCGGTTCCCATTCGCCTCCCAGCCCTCTCGCAGTCCGGTGCTTCCCTCCCCGGCTGCAGCTGAGTTTCTCTCTTCCCGCGCCTACGCTCCCGGTCTCAGCGCTTCGTGGCTTCGGTCGCTGCCCGGCTTTCCCGCCGATTGCGGTCTGGCTGTCTCACGACGCCGTTGGACCCGACTTTCCGTCCGGCTCCTTTCCCCCTCGACCGTGGTCGAGTGCACAGCCCTTATCCTCCGGATATTCTTTACACTTTCCCTTACTCACAGTCTCCGTGGCCACCTTGCTTCCTGCTGATCGGCTCACTCCGCACCGTGGCAGAAGGGACAGTCAGTGCCTGTTGCTGATGGAAGCTTTTGTTGCTAAAGTCTTCCTCCTTTCTATTGCTGCAGCCTCGTGTTTTCTCCCAGCAGAACGACGAGGGCGGTTGCCTCTCTTCGACGCTCTTTAGTTGCTTTGGTAGTCTTGCCGCAGGGTATGATTGGACTCGTCGCCACTGTAAAGTCTGTGGGTTGTGCAGTTAATAACGACACAGACTTCAGGAGTAACAAACAAACAGGACTTTACTATTCGAAGGTCAGGGCGAATCTGCCCAAAGAATCCTACCACAACGCTTATATACTGGTGTGGTCACTGTCAGTATTACAGTATACAGAAGCCAAACAAGTAGTGCCACACCTAAAGTAGTTCTCTTAAAGGTGAACGGTTACATACAATAGTTTCCTTAAAGGTAGACGGGTACATACACTACAGATAGGTGTGAAATATAAGATACCATCCATTTACATGGGGGAAGCTGTTTATAGCTTGGAGTTAAGACAGAGCAGAAGAGGCTTTATTCTACATGTCACCCCTGCCTGACCTGTGTGTCTGAGATAGAAAAAGTGTTCCATTTTCAACATTAAACGTCAATAAGCAAAAAGAACAGTGCTCACTATAGCTGATAGTCTCACCCACTTACATTTACGTATGAGATATATCACTCATCATGCTCTTCTGCTTAACTTTACTCCTGGGCTTTGTTTGGTAAGGAGGAAGCATTTATATAGCATCATGTCCTTGGGGCATCCTCAAATCCTTCACAGTCAATGAATTACTTTTGAAATGCAGTCTCCCGGCAATTTGTGTGTAGTGAGAGCCCACAAAATGAGATGAATGACTGGCTAATCTGTTTTTGGGTGGTGTTGGTTGAGTGAGGAATTCTGGCCAAGAAAATAAATTCTTCTCCTTTCAATAGTGCTATGGAATCTTACAGGTAGACGACCCTTGGTTTAACATCTGCTCCAAGAAACAACACCTGCAACGTCGCAGCGCTCCCTCAACGTCTCACTGAAGTATCAGGCCGGACTGGGGCTTAAACCCACAACCTTCTGATTCTGAGGTGGAAGTGCTACCAACTGGGCAAAACTGACACTGAGCTGAGGTTTATGAGGGCGGAGGATGGGAGGCCGACCAGAAATCAATTGGAGTAATTGAGCCTGGAGGTGACAAAGGCGTGTGACATGAACCTTGTCATTCATGTGGAAATGACTTATGAAATAATACTGGGCGGCCTGCTGGTGGCGCTGTCCAGGGAGAGTATAAATACTCGGGCATGGGCCCAGCTTGCTCAGGACATTCTTTAACAGGAACTAGTGAAGGACACAACTAGATCTCCATGTTGAAAAACAGTTGATTAAAGCCTTGTTTAATACTCAGACCAAGTGCCTAGTAGTTTTCTTCCGTCAGCGTGTATGAGATGGGCTGAGGTATAGTGCTCTGTTGAACTGTGTGGGACTATCACCACTTTGCCCGTAACCGAGAGCTATAAAGGCTGTTTAGCGTGAGCCATAACATAGAAATCAGTCATGGAAGCCACGGCCTAGGGCAATGAGGTCAGTTATGGCCCCTTCAACCATGGCCTGCCTGAGTTCAGTTAAAGCAGCACAGTCACAATAGGGGTTTCAAGGTCACACCATTACTGATACTAGCTTTTTATTCCAGATTTAATGAATTGAATTTAAATTCTCCAGCTGCAGTGGTGGGATTTAGAACTTGTGCCTCCGGATCAGTAATCCTGGCTTCTGAATTACTAGTCCAGTAACATAACCACTATACCACCATTCCCATTCCAATTCATGGGCAAGGTATGGCAGGAGCCAGTGGATGAAGAAGCATTCTTCCACTATGACACCATGGCAATGTTGCTTCAGCAAGTAGAGTGCAGAAGGGAAATATCATTCACGGCATCTCCAGAAATGTCTGCTGAAGAATTTGGGAGGAGGTGGCAGCAAGGGTCAGTGCTAGAGGCACAGTACAGTGGACCTATCTGCAATCCCTGAAGAATTCCACAACCTCACTCGCAGGGCCAAGGAAGGCAGGGGCAATGGGCCTTCTTATTTATGCTCCCCTGTAACTAGCATCTCTTACGCTTTCATTCCTTCCCTTCCTCTGCACTTCCCCATGGATAACCAGGCAACTGCACAGCATCCTTGGTATCACCTTTCTTGCCCCTGCCTCATGTCCTTCTACATAACGTTGTCCAGGAGAGCACATGGACAACTCCTTTCCTGCCCTGGAACTGTGTATTGCATACCTCACAAACCCTTCAGAGTGCCCCTTCACACCTGGAGGTATCCAGGTTCAATGCAGACACTGTCGCCTTACCTAGCTCTGGGTTTATTTTTTTCTTTTATAGGAGAAAGTAGCGCTCGACCAGAGGGACATATCAGCTACTGGAAGGGGAGAGCTGCCCTCCGAGATCTGATCCCATTTGAGAAATAGGCCCTGCAAATTCATGGCTGGGATTTGCAGGAGCAAGCAAGAGATGGGGAAGCAGAAGGAATGGCCCTAGTTGAGTTTTGGTACTGCGATGAGCATCCCTTGATACCGCAGCCTAGATATTGCCCCAAGTATTTCCAGACAATCGGCCATATATCAGCAGCACCATGTCATGTGTTCGCAGGATTCAGCTCCTCACTAAACTTTTACACAGGAACAGGAGTAGACCATTCAGCCCCTCGAGCCAGGTCCGCCATTCAATTAGATCATGCGTGATCTGTACCTCAACCCCATTTACCCGCCTTTGCTCCCTATCCTTTGATACCCTCACAAAAATAATCTATTGATCTCAGTCTTGAAAACTCCAATTGCCTCAGCATCCATAGCCTTTTGTGGGATAGAGTTTGAGATATCTACTACCCTCTGTGTGAAGAGGTGCTTCCTGATTTCACTCCTGAATGGCCTGGTTCTAATTTTAAGATGGTGATTATATATTTACCCTATCGAACCCCATTATCATTTTAAACACCTCGATTGGCTCGCACCTCAATTTTCTATACTCGAGGGAATACAAGCCGAGTCTTTGCCACCTGTGCTCATACTATAACCCTTTAAGCCCCAGTATAATTCTGGTGAAACTGCACTGCACCCCCTCCAAGGCCGTTGGGCCCGGAATTTGCGGTCTGGATGACAGTGAACTGGCAGCGTAGGCGCGTGCAAAAATCGTGAAATTGCGATCTGTCATTCACTGCTCCACAGGCTGCGCTGTGCCCCCGCCCTGCCTCACAGAGCCAGCAATCAGCGAAATCACTGAAATCAGGAACACTGACGAAAATCTCGGCTCTTCCGCTGTTAAATACCCCATTAAAAGTTAGACCCTGTTGGATTAGGTGTAACTGGGGTTTTAACAGCGTATTGACTGCTAAACAAAGGTTATGGCCCTGAAAAACTCATTTTAATTTTGTGCAGTGTCAAATGTATCCATTTCAATTTTAAAAATTAAAATTTTTAAGAAACTGAAAAAAATTTCAAGCTTGCATTTTCCCCATGTGAGAGCCCCAATCTTTGTTTTGCTCTCTAACGAGCTTACTCACTTCCTTGTTCACTGTCTGTGAGAATTCTGCATTTTGATTGGCTGCTTAGGCAGCTTGTTGACGTCACAGCAGCTCGCACTAGGGGATCTCCACTATAATGCGTTGATTTGAATCACGCATTGGAAAACCCGAGCTTCTCGGCACAGAGATCGTGAGATCTTTGTGCGAAGCTTAATTCGGGGCCTGTGAAACGCCGTGGGACATTTTGCTATGTTAAAGGCGCTGTATAAATGCAAGTTGTTGTTGTTGTTAGCAGGCAATCAGCACATCGTCCAGTGTCTCGTCGCTGCATCTCACTCAGGCAAGCACCAGCACAGAGCCATCCACTCCGAGGATCTCGGTATTCAATTTGAGGTGATGCAGCGAACAAGTGAGCAGGAGCTGGGGGAGGTGATGTCAGAGGAGCAGGACGCACCTGAACAAGGCTGGGATCCAGAACTGTGCGGCCCGGCTTTTGAAAGACGGATGCAAAAGCCATTGTTGGGAGTTTTTAGTGGGTCTGCCTAGGGGTTGTCAATATATGGGGGCAAGTGTGGAGGAGTCTTCAGCCTGAGTGTACGGAGGGCTAAGGCGCACCCATGGGAATCATGCAGCCAATCTTGGTGTGTGTTGCAGCATCACCTGCAGCGCAGCCCCCCACACCCGAAGCTGTTGTGACATCTCAGGCTTTGGGCCACGATCTCATTTCCTCTTTGGTAGGACAGCTGATGAGCTTCAAGAGTCATGGGGGAAAAATTCAGTTGTTTGCGCCTCCCGTTAGCGCCTTAAGAGGGCGCTAATGGGGCGCAAAGCAACTAGCGCCCAGGCGCGGCGATGTTTGCGCCGCTCGCGAAATTAACTAGACATTTTGCGGTGGCGCTAAACACTGCCGCCACGATCTCCTGCGCTGGCAGATCGTGACATCAGTCGAGTGCGCCATGCCCGGGTAGCACCTCGGACCGGATATTGAGTGGCGCCCCCTGCCTTACCACCTGCCGCTAGCAATGATAGGTTGAGGGGAGCGTTATGCTGTCAGAAAGGGACTGGGGGAGAGCTATTTAAAGGCGACCGCTTCCTGCCTTTTTTTGTTGGTGACATTTTTGCACCACAGATTCTGAGAGAGAGAGACTTCTGGAGAGATTCAATGCTGTGTTGAGGAGTTTTGTGTACTGAGCAGCACTTTGCAGGTTCATTTTGATTTACTCTTCTTTGCTTCACCCGCGCTCTGAGGTAGCGCCTCACTCCTCGGCATTTGCGCCTTAAGACAGGTGTGAAGCGCCTGATTTAGCGCTCCAATCACCTCCAGGGGCGATAAAAGCCAAGTTTGTCGTCGGAGGCGATAATTAGCGCCAGGCGCTAAACATTGCGCACGGCCGATAATGGCGCCCCAAATGGGGCAATACTGAGTTTTTCCCCCATTGAATCATAGAATGGTTACAGCACAGAAGGAGGCCATTTGACCCGTTGGGCCCACGCTGGCTCTCTGCAAGAGCACTTCAGCTAGTCCCACTCCACCGCCCTGCACATTTTTTTCCTACAGGTACTTATCCAATTCCCTTTTGAAAGCCGTAATTGAGTCTGCCTCCACCACCCTTTCAGGCAGTGAATTCCAGATCCTAACCACTCACTGCATAAAAAAGTTTTCCCTCATGTCGCCTTTGGTTCTTCTGCCAATCACCTTAAATCTGTGCGTGTACAAAGAGACGAGATATGGGCGTGGGCTCCCACAATGAGGGCTTGGCTCTCCCCCTCCATGTCACCAGGCACAGTGACAGAGAGGCTGAGATCGGAGGCAGGCCAGATCTGTCAGCGAATGAGGTTGCTGCCTGTCCAGAGCGAAACTAGTCTGAGCCCCACCCCACCCCAATGATTTCATCGGAGCCTGAAAACAGGCAGGGCTGGGAAAATTACAGTCGACATATTTTATCTCATGCTTTTACACTCCGACCACAATTTTCTAACTAGTTATGTACTTAAGCAGAGCATTTTGATTACCCATGTAGCAGTTAGGCAGGATGTGACAATCCCAGAAGATTCTTAAAACAACATTGCCAATGTACTGAGTATTACATTGCCCACAGAGACTGGGCCGAGTCTGGGCAGAATCATTTCCCAGAAGGCTGACAGAGAAAGAAAACTTCCATCTCCTCAAGTACCAAGTGGACATGCAGCATGATGTCAATCTGTGCATTCTGTCTGGTGAATGTGTTGGTTTAAATGCGACACGTATTGGTTGCTTTGCAATGATTTCCAATGACCAATTGGGTAACAGTGCATGGAAGGACTTACCACATTGCAAAGAGTGTCTTCGATCAATTCTGTCCCATGTATCAATGCTACATAATCACTAATTCATAGTTCTAAAATGTGGCACAAGGTTTGCAAAAAAAGGCACACTCCACATAATATTTCACACTTGTCATCCTAGCAGAAGCACTAATTATGTGTGAGTTGACATTCTTTTACAAAGAGCTGGATGAATAATCTGGTTGGGGGTGAGGGTTATTCCTAATAATGAGTGCAAATGAGATCATGGAATGCAGTGTAGAACACGACGGGTCTGAGTTGCTGGCACCGTGGACATGTTATGCCAACAGGATGAGTATGAATGACGAAGGATGTTCGGTCAGGTTGACGTTCTGGAGGATTCGCTTGATTTACCGTTTGGGGAGCAGAGAGAAACGTTTCAGAACCTTTCCTTTATAATCAGATGGGTTGGGTGGAATCGCTGAGGGGGCTGATTATACACAGCCTGTGGAAGGATTGCAATTTTCTCAGTCCACACTTTCTTATGTCCTTGGGGAGCTCGATGAACAATATTTAGGGAACTTTACTCCGCGCTAACCAGTACTCTAGTCTGTGGAAGGAGTGGCTCTGATTGCTTTTCCTCCTATGTTTATGATTGGTTGCCATATTTGCCTACAAACCAGTACGCCAAAAGTAACTTATTGGCTGTGAAGCACTTTGGGACTTCCTCAGGACATAAGGCACCATGTAGATGCAAATTCATTCAACGGTAAATGGGACAGATGCCTCATGAATGTCGTGCCTTATTTACAGGGAGGGATGTTGAATGAACAGCTAATAAATGCAGTGATAGTAGACTCATAGTTGCACTTGATTTTGTTACACATAGAGCGAACTTGTTACAAGAGAAGTAATTTTAACTTTGGGCGATGGTGTATCGAATTGGCCATGTACTAAACGCCCCACCCAATTTTCCCTTCCACATGACTTCAATGGAAAGCAAAATTGAGCTTGGTGCATAATGGGCGGCCAATTCAGTATTGTCCATTTTATACTATCTCCCAAAGTTAAAATTACCCCAAGAAGTGAGAACAGGCAGAGACCAGAAGAAACTGAAGTCAACCTCCCTGGGTTGGTCCCTTTTTAATTATTGTAATAAGATTAACTTATTGTTGCCAGGAGTCCAGAAATGTTGAGCAGATTGGACTGCAGTGCTAGCAAATAAGTCACAAATTTGTCTAACTTAATGTATACGATTGAGTCAGTCATGGCTCAGTGGGTAAGATCCACAACACTGAGTGAGAAGGTTTTGAAGAAGAGCAGGGGAGTTCTCCCCGGTGTCCTGGGCCAATATTTATCCCTCAACCAACATCACTAAAAACAGATTATCTGGTCATTATCACATTGTTTGTGGGACCTTGTTGTGTGTAAATCGGATGTCATGTTTCCTGCATTACAAAAGTGAATCATTTCAAAAGTACTTCATTGGCTGTAAATCACTTTGGGTCAGCCTGAGATCATGAAAGGCACTATATAAATACAAGTTCTTTCTTATCATTTACCAGGAATTTTCATCTATGTTTCTTTGTGGTGCCTTTACCCAATGGGTAATGAGGGGAAGCCATTAACTCCGAGGTCTCAGGGAGCAGCTCCAGGCAACAAGACTATCTGCAAGAGAGTTCCACAGGCAGGGAAAGCAGCACGTGAAGCTTTGCCAACAGCCTAATCATTTTTAATCCACGTTTTCTTTTTCTTTGCCTGAAAGTTGATTTTTCCTCTTTGAGAAGCATGAGGTTTGGCTGAGGAACAAAGCGAGAATCTGAACTGGCTGCGTGTTGTGAGGTCGGTGCTGAACCCCATGAGGAGGACGACCATCAGTGGTTCACAGCTCAGAGTGGGAGCAGCCAACACTGTCAGAAACCATCAAAGACCTTCGGCCTAAATCGTGTTTTGAAAGCCGGTCAGTTCCAATTTGTGCAGCGCCGCTTCTTTGAGGATTACAGAGCTGGAAAAACAGTTTGGGGTTTAATCGTGCCTAAATTATGAGCGCTGCTTTCAAAGGCAAATTCAAATTCAGAGGTTTAACTTATTGAATCATACATCACGGAAGGAGGCCATTCAGCCCATCGTGCCTGGGGCGGCTCTTTGAAAGAGCTATCCCATTAGTCCTGCTCCCCTGCTTTATCCTCGTAGCCCTGCCTGCAAATTTTTTCTTTTTAAGTACATATCCACATCCCTTTTAATCAGCTGTAAGTGGGTACCTGACTAGGTGTTAATTATCGTGGCTGGCTGTTGACTGCCCAGTTGTAACTAGTGCGTTTCTATATTAGAGGGATATCTGCTGGCTCACAGAGTTGTGCACACAGAGTTGGGAGAATCTGCTGAATTTGGTGAAAGTGGGAATTCAGTGCAGAGGGGGCAGGAGGTGCTAAATAATTTAAACCAAGTGGGCAATAGTAAATAAGTAGAATATATAAATAAATAATCAGAGTAATGAATTGGACCTCAGGGCATAAAATTAAAATTAACTAAACAGAGGATGCCAACATTGAAGGCATCTGAATTGCATTAAATAAAAATCTGGTGATACATAAATAATCAATAGGAGCTAAGCAAATACTAAAATAAAGAAGTTAATAAACTAAAAACAAGACTAATTAGTTACAAATTAACCTAAAATTAAGCTAAATCCATCTACTAAATATAATCTAGATCTCAAGCAATTCTATTAAATCTAGAATAAAATTACTACTAACCAATAAATAAGTATAAACTAGAAATGGCAGTGCCTCTACCCACAGGGGCCAGGAGGCCATATCACCAGCAGTGTCGCCCCCACGACCTGGCTCCAGTGCCCAAAGAAGCTTCATGGCCTCAGACCAGGGGTCAAGGTCAGTGAATGCAACCTACCAATTACACGACTAGCCTCACACACTGCTCAATGCATGACTCCACCCGCCCCTCCACCCCACCCCATCACTCACCTACCAATCTGTACCAATCACGAGGCACACCACCCATTCCTAGCTTCACCTCACCCCCTTAGAGGAGACGGTACTGGCCATTCTTGGCAGGGGTGTGGCTGAAAGGATATAAGATGTTGGTATCATCATACGTTATCCTCCTTCTCGCATGCACCTCTTAGTTTCCCGCCCTCCCCTCCCCACAACTCCAACCTTCCTCATTTCACACACCCAAGAAATGCAGCCTGCCCAACCAATGGTTGGCCAAGAAGAGGGAGAGGCCACCAGCTCCTCAAGGTTGACCAGCAAGGCCATTTGCAGTGTCCCCCACTGAAAGTCAGCAGCCTTTCACCAGCCATGCTGCAGCCACTGGGGTAGCACTGCATGACATCAGTAGGATAGGCAAAGGCACACAAAAGTCAGTCACTAAAGGAATGCATAAGGGTGATGAGTTGATTTCCTGATGTCATTTTGGATGGATAGAGGTTGGATTGGAAAGTTTGCTTTGTGGTGGCTTTTATTTCAGCATTGTGGCCAAGAGGAGGCTGTGGTGGTCAGCAACAGAGGGAAGATAAGGGGCTCGATTTTCATTGATCCGTGGAGTCGGAATTGGAGGCGTGCGGGGGGTTAAAATCCCAAAATCGGGGATCCCGACCCCATCCCGCCCCCAACCCGCCTCCATGCCAGTTTCAAAGGAGGCGGGTACCCGCCCCGCACTGGGACCCGCCTACCCGAGGCAGGAAGGGATTAGTGCCAATTAACTGCCTGTTAACAGGTAGTTAACAGGCAGTTTTTAGCCTAATCCCTATTTTTAAGCTTGAACTGTGGGTTTCCCAATGGCTCCAAACCACGCCAAGTTGGAGGAGTCGGGCCGTCGGGTTGAAGGGCTTGGAGGGGTCGAGATGTCGGTGTTCAGGTGAGTGATGTGTGCATGAGTGTAAAGGTAAGTGTGTTTGGTGTGTCTAAAGTGATTAAAGAAGTGTAAATTACCTTTTCTTACCTTTTCAGCCTTCCTTCCTTTAGGTCTCGGGAGTCCCTCATCTCACCGGCACAGAAAGCAGAATGGCTGCGAACTGTCAAAAGTGACAGCCTGCAGCTTTCTGTGCAGGAGAGATTTCTAACTGAGTCTGTGGAGAAGGACTCATGTTAGAAGTAAGACTGTCAGTGTTTGACAGCTTCAAACAGCTGTGAAACGCTAATATTTCATCTGTCAAAACGTCTTGACAGATGATATTTCAGTCTGTGACGTCACCTGTTGCCGGGTGGCCCTTAATTGGCCTGCTGAGCCCGCTGGGCGGGCTCAACAAGGTCAATCAAGTTAAAATCGCTTGGATTGGCCGCATCTCGATGGAGGCGGGACTACAACCCCAAAAGTTGTAGTCCCGACTCCTGAATGAAAATCCAGCCCAAGGTGTGGGACAACTGTTGAAAGGGGAATTGGGGTTGTGGTCACTGGGACCGCAGGCGGATGATTCCATCCCAGATATTCCGGTCAGAAAGGGGTTGTCTAGGTTGCATCCTTCCTTCTGCTTCCTCCTCTTCTGCGCCTTCCTCTTCCTTCTGCGAGCGGATGCTGTAAGTCTGAAATTAAAGCAGAAAATGCTGGAAACACTCAGCAGGTCAGGCAGCTTATTGACTTGAGACGGGAGCTCTGTTTCTCTCTCCACGGATGCTGCCTAACCTGCTGAGTATTTCCAGCATTTTCTGTCTTCTCAGAGGCCTTGCAAGTGTCCAGCAGCACTCCCAGCACTCCCTGCACTTCCTGCACACTTAAAAAACTTTTAACATTGTAATGTATTATCACATGATTTGTCACATGGTTTAGTATAAGGGCATTTATGAGGGCATCACTGGGTAAAATGTGTATATCCACATCAAATTCAACGCGTAGCCTGTCTATTGTAAGGCAAGGCCGGTCCCCTATGTGTTAAAAAGTCAGGTGGAGGAAGAGCTAGAGAAACTGAGAGAGAACAGAGTGCTAGTAAAAACTGACAAAAGTAAATGGGCTACCCCGATTGTGGTAATGCCAAAGCAGACAAAACTGTACGCTTGTGCAGTGACTACAAAGTTACTATCAACCAAGCAGCTGGCGATGAGCAATGCCCGTTACCTACAGCGCAAGATTTGTATGCAGCACACACTGGGTCAAAGGTTTTCTCCAAGCTTGACCTATCGCACACTTACGCTCAGCTGAATGTTGATAGAGAGAGTCAACAGTATCTCACTATCAGCACACACAAGGGACAGTACTCCTACACCAAGCTGTTGTATGGTGTAAAGTCCTCCCCCAAAATCTTCCAAGCTACAATGGATAAGATTTTGCAAGGAGTTCCAAATTGCTTATGCAATCAAGACAATGGGCTCGATTTTCCAAGCCCCGAGGAGGCAGGCATGGAGGCGGGACAACCGGTAAAATCAGAGAAATTGGGAGCGGGTGGCAAACCCGCCCCCATCCCGCCTCCGTGCCCTTTTACCAGGAGGCGGGAGGATGTGCAGCTTCGGGTCCCGTCTCCTGGAGGCAGGAAAGGCTTTTAATCCTTTTAACTGCCTGTTAACAGGCAGAAAAAGGGATTAGTGCCATATTACCTTCACAGGTGAAGGCTTCCCGACCTCGGAGAACCCTGCCGGGTTGGAGGAGATATGGAGGAGGTCATCAGCAGTCGGAGGCACCTGGAAGTAAGGTGTAGAGGTGAGGGATGGGTGAAAGTGTGGAGTGGTAGGTATGTAAGGTGAGTGATAAGTGTAAAAAAGTGTTCAATTGCCTTTTTTTACTTCTGTAGCCTTTAGCCATGCTGGATTGGGAGAGCAGACATCCACCTTGTCAATTTCAGGTAATGGCTGATGGACCCTCCGATCCATCAGACATCTGAAATTTACTTTTTTACAATGTTTTTTCAGTCCTCACCACAAAAACAAATCAAACTCAAGAGAATGTCAGTTTTTGACAGCTTCACAGAGCTGTCAAATGCTGTCATTTCTTCTTTCAAGAAGTCTTGACAGATAGCACGTCTGACGTTGACAGGATCTGTCAGTGACTTCTTCCCTAATTGGCCTGCTGAGCCCACCGGGCGGGCATAACAAGCTCAATCAGGGGAAAATCCCTCTGAATGGTCAGGCGAGGATAGAGGCGGAACATTGACATGACAAGCAGCAGTCCCACCTCCAAGTCGCCTCCATTGACAAAATCCAGCCCAATGTGCTGATTGCAACAAGCAGCGAGGAAGAAAATCTAGAAGTGTTAGATTTAGTGCTTCAAAGGTTGAATGCCCATAGTGTCAAATTGAAAAGGAGCAAATGTGCTTTTGTGCAGCTCGGGGTTGTGTACCTTGGTCTGAAAGTTGATGCAAATGGCTGGCAACCAGGGAAGGAAAAGGTTGATGCTGTCATCAATGCTCCAAAGCCACAGAACGTGTCTGAGTTAAGATCTTTCCTTGGAATGGTCCAGCACTACGCAGTTAGCGACCATGTTAGCTCCATTGCACGAGCTCCTCAAGAAGGATGTCCAGTGGAACTGGGCGAAAGTGCAACAGGAAGCTTACGATGCTTGTAAGAGAAGTCTCTCTAGCGATGCTCTACTTGTGCACTACAACACAGAGCATGAGTTTAAGTTAGTGTGTGATGCTTCTATCTATGATGTGGGAGCTGTCATAAGCCACATAATGGATGACGGCCAAGAGAAATCAGTCGTGTTCACATCGCGAACCTTCAGAAACAGCAAAAGAAACTATGGGCAAATTGAAAAGGAAGCACTTGTAAGAATTCGCAATAATTTACAGTTCTGAAGATTCATTTTTTTGATTAAAGAATCCCTGGGCGATGTGCTTTTAAATTTCCAGGGATAAAAATGGCTGTCACCACATGGCCGAAGACAAAGGACAATGCTTTGTTTACAAAGCAATTGAATGCTATTAGCATTTGTTTGTATATCGAGTGGATACATCTAAACTGCAGAAGAGACTTTTGTACCTTGAATGGGAAACGTTTAACATTTGAATGGGTTTTAAATCACCCAGCACTGGACAATAGAGCAGTTGTATCTCCCTTTTGTTTCAGCCCAGGGAGCTCCGGAAGACACATTAACCCAGTCTAACCACTTTGAGTTAGCCAATCACAGCTTTCTCTTGTGTATTGGACCCTTTTGGGTGGGGAATTTTGCACACAGCCCTTGCAAGGCAGAACGGCAGGGGCCTCACCAGGTATAAAGATAGCAGCTGAGAAGCTATCTCTCTCTTACTTCGCTGGACCACAGGTGAGCAGAGTGTTCTGACTCCTCAGCAAAGCAACCTAGTTAAGGAGTTTGGGGGATGGTGATTTAAGGGAATTGCTAAGATTGTTTAAATAACATTGTAGCCATTGTATCCCTCGTTTTCGCCGTCTGCAACCCCCGTTATATAGTTTTACAATTTTACTGTGTTCGTGTGGGATAGTTTGATATTTTGATTATAGTTTCTTTTAGTTAATAAAACTTGATTTTTTCTCTCATCCAAACTACGTGTCTGTTTTAATATCAATAATTATAAGCCCTGCAGTCAGAACTGGAAGGTGGGGTAGCGATTCGAAACCGCTGTTTTAAAATTGGTTTTATTTGTAAATTGGTCTGAGTGCAGACAAAGGCTGCAAGACCAGGAAAATTACTTTAAACCAGTTTAAAGAAGCCCCCAAACCCTTACAATGGCGACCGCGGCAGGACTGCAGGCCGTTTTTGATATGATAAGTGGTCTGGATCTAGAGAAAGCATCAGTTATTGTCTTTCTTGCTTTCAGTCTGTGGGCAGCCCTGCGGAAGGTAGTGGCAGTGTGTAAGCTGACCTATCGGGGTATAGGTTGCTGGGCTAGGAAGGGTGAGGTGGGAGAGCAGGAGGAGTTTAAAGAGGCCAAGAATCGGGAGTCCCAGCTTGGAAAATGCCAGGCGGAGGTAGAATGCCTCAGAGAGGTGTATGAGGCCAGAGCTAGTGGTATGAGGGTGCGGGAAGAGAATGCACGCCTCACACTAGAGGTCACGAAATGCCAGGCATTTATCGAGCGCCTTGTGCAGGAAGTTACAGAGGCGAGGGACAGAGAGATGAGGCTACAAGAGGAGAATGCACACTTCACCCAAGAAGCTAGCGAGAGAGAGAGCCATGTGAGAAATGAGATAGAATTCCTAAAGTACCAAATCACTGAGGCCAGGGGAAATGAGATGAGACTGCGGGAAGAGAATGTCAGGTTTGGTGAAGCAGATCATGGCCCCTGTAGGGCAGAGATAGAAAGCCGTAATATGGCTTTAAAGGCATCAAAGGGAATGATTTGCATGATCAGCCCAAAGGCAGGTCAGCCGGATTTTACTGGCAGCCCAAGTAGAACCATCCCACAGGCAGCACCCAGAACAGTGCTGGATTGGGAATTAGAGACCCCAAGACCGCAGCCCACAGCTCCGAGTCTTGAGGAGCTCTGGCAGCGAGGAGGGGTGGACAATGGGGTGGTAAGAGATCACCAGCAGGTCCCGCTAGGCAGGCGGGGACCAGGACCAGTGTACCCCCTCCAACAACGGAGGTACGGTCCGCCCGTGAGGAGTGAGCCTGAGAATAGGAATCCTCAGCCCACAGCAAGTTTGAGTTCACAGGCAGGCACTGTGGCTTGTGTGGGGGGAGGAGCCATTCATGTTCAGAGTAAGCTGTTTAAGCCAGGGAACAGGAAAGGAGAGTTCTGGGACCCCTGTAGAGCAGGTCCAGTAGCAGAAATCCGGGACAAGGGAGGCACACAGGGGATAGTTTTGGCCCCAGACGAAAGGCAGGTCCAAAATTCCCCATTTAAAGCCACCTGGGTGAGGGAACATGAGTTTGCTGTCCATGCAAGTTCAAGTTCACCGCCTGTAAAGACAGGCACTGTGGCCTGTTTAAAGGGACCAGCTTCCCAGCCCGCTTCTAGAGTGGTCCCCCCCATGATGTGGGACCCTGCGGGGGCAGGGATAGCAATCCCTCTTGCAGGAGACATAGGGAGGGAGCTGACACCAGGTTTTAAACATGGGGAGGAAAATTTCCAGCCACCAGCAGCGGGTGGTGAGAGTATACCTGCCCCCAGCACAGGAGTGGGCAGGGAAGAGCAGACAAACCCAGAGAGAGATTTGCACCGGCAGGCTGCCAGGTACATTATACAGTGCGGGCTATTTGGACATGGGGGAGAAGGTTCCCAGCCAGCTGGGGCTGTGACCCAAGCTCAGGGTCCACCAGCCAAAGTTTCCCCCATAGAGACACCCCTCAGAAGGTCTCAGCGGGTGCCCCAGCCTAAGAAAGCATGGTCACCCACTTTACAGTGGAGTAGGGCGGTCTCCCGAGCCAGGGAGAAGCCAGAGAACAGAGGCCCCCACTCAACAGCCATAAGCTGCGGGGGACCAGAGACAGGAGGCAGTCCAGCATCGCTGCAGCCAGCAGCAATCTGTGACAGTGCCAGAGATTAACCTGGCCGTCCGGAGACGGGCGGCATTTATATTATAGCAATGTGTGTGTATATAGCGTGCTTTTAAGGTGTATTTTAAGTTTTGTTGATTTAACTAGTTTTAAGTTAAAGTGCAAAGAGTTTAAATTTACATGTGTGCCAAATGTTTGTATTTTTGGTCCGAGGTCGAGGGACCCAACCATGTCTCCACCTAAGGCAGCAGTCAGTGAGACCTGGCTGCATGTCCTTTTAAGTTTTTGCAGGAGATTGGAAAATGAAGCAGCCATGTTCGCCCAGCCCGAGCTGGACATCGAATGAAGATACGGAATGTTGGGGATCACCTCGCCACTGCACGAATCCAGGAGACCCCGCAGCGGTCTTCGGGAAAAATCGGACAGAGTCCGGAGGAACTTGCCTACTCCTCCTACGGGGAGGAGATGGCCCCAGCTGGGTGGGGCACGGCCCCCAACCCAGCACTATCCTGACCGAAGTTCACTTGCGGGAGACCTCGCTGTCGAGGAGTCACGATGGGGAAGCGCGGGCGTCTTGTGATAGGGACGCGTTCCCCGGGGGTGGGTGGTGATGGCCCGGGAAGATTGTATAGAGGAGGGGGAGACCCAAGAGTCGCGTGGGTGCGGTCGGGGGAGGGAGGTACTCACCTGGGGGCCCACGGGCAAAGAGGATAAGTGTGGCTGGGAAGGATGAGTGGGTGGCCGGATCAGTGTGGGGCCAGGGAGAGCCGCCACACAGGCACCCATCATTTTCTGCAGCCAGTCGAGGGAAGACGGGAGGGGGAGGGACTGGGAGTCATGAGATCCCATGCTCCCCGGTCTCGGTCTGTGCTAAGGTATATTTTAAACATGAGGGTTACCCCGCCTCCACAAAAGGACAAGGGAACGGCTCGGGGCTGGCGGAGCAGGCTGGTCTGTAAATCCATTCTGCCTGTTTTAAAGTTTAAGCTGATCAAAGGGGGGTGGAAGGTACTTTTACTGCCTGAGTGGGAGGAGCAATACCCACTCGAATTTCACAACCCATCATCGGCACGTGATGATCGGGGTTCATTTAAGCATCTTGTTTAATGATTTTTTGTATTTTGTGTTGCAGCCCCAAGTTGAGCAGATGCGTAAGGTCCTCTCCGTGCTTGGGACCAGTTTGTGACAACTCCAAGTTGAGCAGAGGCGTAGGACCCTCTCCGTGCTTGGGATCATTTTGATTACATTGTGTAACTAAGATTGCAACATTTTTGTAATAACTTATGGTGTAAAAAAAAAGTGATTGTAAATTTGGTTTACACTGTATAATTTTTCAAGCGTGTAGGGGTATGAGACCCCTTATTGAAAACTGAAATATCTGTAAGATACCTACCGTACCATGGTTTTTTTCTTGAATTTAAGGGGAATAGATGGGACAGGGATCAGTGGCAGATAGCTATTAGGTAAATACAGGGGATGGTTGTTTGTGGGGGGTCAGAAATCATTGCTCATTTCTTCAAGAGGATACTACAAGCAAGCTGGAAGTATCCAAGGGTGGACTGTAAGAATTCGCAATAATTTACAGTTCTGAAGATTCATTTTTTTGATTAAAGAATCCCTGGGCGATGTGCTTTTAAATTTCCAGGGATAAAAATGGCTGTCACCACATGGCCGAAGACAAAGGACAATGCTTTGTTTACAAAGCAATTGAATGCTATTAGCATTTGTTTGTATATCGAGTGGATACATCTAAACTGCAGAAGAGACTTTTGTACCTTGAATGGGAAACGTTTAACATTTGAATGGGTTTTAAATCACCCAGCACTGGACAACAGAGCAGTTGTATCTCCCTTTTGTTTCAGCCCAGGGAGCTCCGGAAGACACATTAACCCAGTCTAACCACTTTGAGTTAGCCAATCACAGCTTTCTCTTGTGTATTGGACCCTTTGGGTGGGGAATTTTGCACACAGCCCTTGCAAGGCAGGACGGCAGGGGCCTCACCAGGTATAAAGATAGATGCTGAGAAGCTAGCTCTCTCTCTTACTTCGCTGGACCACAGGTGAGCAGAGTGTTCTGACTCCTCAACAAAGCAACCTAGTTAAGGAGTTTGGGGGATGGTGATTTAAGGGAATTGCTAAGATTGTTTAAATAACATTGTAGCCATTGTATCCCTCATTTTCGCCGTCTGCAACCCCCGTTATATAGTTTTACAATTTTACTGTGTTCGCGTGGGATAGTTTGATATTTTGATTATAGTTTCTTTTAGTTAATAAAACTTGATTTTTTCTCTCATCCAAACTACGTGTCTGTTTTAATATCAATAATTATAAGCCCTGCAGTCAGAACTGGAAGGTGGGGTAGCGATTCGAAACCGCTGTTTTAAAATTGGTTTTATTTGTAAATTGGCCTGAGTGCAGGCAAAGGCTGCAAGACCAGGAAAATTACTTTAAACCAGTTTAAAGAAGCCCCCAAACCCTTACACACTTGCATAGTGTTTGGAATCAAGAAATTCCAACAGTTCCTGATCGGCAGAAAGTTTATCCTGATAACCGATCACAAGCCGCTCCTAGCAATATTGGGGCCCAAATTTGCGATGCCTGCAATGGCCACACCACGAATGCAATGTTGGGCAGTGATGTTGTCACAATATGACTACACGATTGAATATCGCACTTCAAAGCAAAACACAATCGCAGATTCCTTGTCCAGGTTGCCACATGAGGACTCGTGTGTTGGGAGTGAAGGTGAGATTTTTATGCTAGGTGCAATTGACAAAGACTTTCCGGTGAATGCAACTGAGATTGCAGATGAGACTCAAAAGAACTCAGTACTGAAAAGAGTGTATGAAAACACCTTCAATGGATGGACTGTACAGTTTATGGACACAGAATTAAAACCCTTCCATAACCGTCATACTGAATTGTCTTGTGAGCAAGGTTGTATCAAGTGGAGAAACAGAGTGGTGGTACCTACTTCTTTGAGAGATAGAATTCTGGCCGAACTTCATACTGAACATCCAGGGATCGTCAGTATGAAATCAATTGCAAGGAGCTTTGTTTATTGACCTGGATTGGACAGTGACCTTTAATCACTTGTCAGCAAAGGCAGCGTTTGCCAAAATTGCAGAAACAAACCACCCAAAACTGCAGTACAACCCTCGTCATGGCCAAGTAGACCTTTTCAGAGAGTACATCTGGACTTCCGTTAGAAAGAAAATGATTATTTTCTGGTACTTGTAGATAGTCACTCAAAGTGGATTGAAGTGAAACATGTAGGTTCAAACAAGTCTGAGATAGAGACAGGATCATCTTTGAGTTCGGAACCAAAACAAAACAGCCTGAAAATTGGTTCAACACCAAAACCTTCTGTAAGGAGATTAGGAAGGCTCCGCAAACCTGTTATTAAACTGGATTTGTAGTTCATTTGTAGGATTTGTAGTTCATTTCAAAGAAAGCAAGTCAGGAGTTTTTGTTATGTGGTCCATGTAATGCTGGGAAAGGTGGGGCCATAGTTTTGTTGTATTTGAGAGGGGAATTTAAAGGGGGAGAGCAGTGCAATATATTATCACATGGTTTAGTATGAGCATGCTCAGTTCGCTCTGGCCTATAAAGCAAGCACATGGACTAGCAACTCATCGTGTCTCTGTCCTTCATTTGTTCTACCCACATATACTACAAACATGTATTGCAGCAAGCCACTACTTCAATAAAGTAAAAAAAAATCCTGTCTAATAGCTTAAATACAAACTTAACTGAAAGACATGCGTGTCCCTTTAAGAAGTGCTGACAGCGTCCCTGTCAGTCTGCTGCATGCTCGCTTTCTGGGCGAGCCTAGGACCCAGCGCTAAACTCAGCGCTAAGATCAAAGTTCGCAGGGCGTGACGTTAAGTCAGCATTGCACGCTCTCGTCATCTGAATCTCCAGGGCCAGCGCTGCTATCGGCAGCACGAAAGCCCTCACCAAAAGGGCGGTCACCAAGTTCCGCGCCAGAGAAGGGCGTCAGAGTGGCAGCCGCCATTTTTCACCAGAATTGCAGTGTTAACGGGTGGTGGTAAGTAGCCCAATTTCTGGCCCATTAATATGTTCTAAAACTAAAAAGAGCGCCGGACATACAAAATTTAGTTACAAAAGTTAGTAATGAGTAATAAGCCAGGCTTAGTTAGTAATCTAGCAGTAAGGGAATATGTATCTAACAGTGATCATAATATGACCACATTCAATGTTAGGTTTGAAAAGGAGAAACTTAATACTGTTACTAAGATTCTAGATGTTGGTAAGACTAACTTTAATGGGAAGAGACAGAGATTGACGACAGCAAACTGGTCAAAACTGTTATCAGGTAAAACTACAGGTGAACAATGGGAGGTGTTCAAAAAAGAATTTAACAATACAGGACCAATAAATACCCCTAAGGGGCAAGAGCTCTACTTTACCAAATAAAACAGCCATGGTCGACAAAAGAGGTGAGAGATAACCTAAATCTAAAGGAAAGAGCATACAAAAGTGCAAAGAACAGTGTAGATCCAGGGGACTGGAAGAGCTAGAAAGAACAGAGAAGGAAAACAAAAAAAAGTAAGATCTGCAAAAAGGATTACCAAAAGAAATTTGTGAGGGTTAGCAAGATTAAAGCAAAGATTTTACCGTTATATTAGGAAAAAAAGGGGTAGTCAAGGGTAATGTGGGCCTTTTCAAAGCAGATGGGAGCAATATTGCAAATGAAAATAAGGAAATGGCAGACTTGTTGAACTATTACTTGGTGTCAGTCTTCGCAGTAGAGGAAGAGGATAATATACTTGACATTCCAGGGAAATTAATAATGAATCAAGAACAAGCACTCACTAAAGTTAATGTAAGCAAGAAAACAGTATTCGAAAAAATAATGGCATTAAAGACTGACAAATCCCCCGAAACCTAATGGTTTCTATCCCAAGGGTTATAAAGGAAGTAGGTGAGGAAATTGGAGATGCTTAAGCTATAATCTTCCAAAGCTCTCGATTCAGGATTTGTCCCTTTAGATTGGAAAATTGCAAATGTAACTCCATTATTATGAAAGGTGAGAGAGAGAGAGAAACCAGATTATAAACCTGTTAGCCTAACAATTTTTGTGGGGATTTTATTGGAATCTTTAATTGAGGACAGAGTGACTGAGCACTTGGAGAAATTTGAGCTGATTAGAGAGAGCCAACATGGATCTGTAAAAGGTAGGTCATGTCTAACGAACCCAATTGAATTTTTTGAGGAAGTAACTAAAGTAGTAGACAGGGGAATGTCTATGGATGCAGTTTATATGGACTTCCAGAAGGCATTCACTAAGATTCCACATAAGAGATGTTAGTTAAAATTGAAGCTCATGGAATTGAAGGCAAATTATTGACCTGGTTAGGTGATTGGTTGGGTGGTAAAAGACGGAGAGTAGGGATAATGGGTATGTGCTCGAATTGGTAGTATGTGACTAGTGGTGTCCCACAGGGATTCTTGTTGGAGCCTCAACTATTCATCGTATTTATTAACGACTTAGATAACTCAATAGAGAGCTATATATCCAAGCTTGCCAATGAAACAAAGATTGGTGGCACAGTAAGTAATGTAGACAGAAGCATAAGATTACAAAGAGCCATTGATAGATTAAGTGAGCAGGCAAAACTGTGGCAGATGGATTTCAATGCAGGTAAGTGTGAGGTTATCCATTTTGGACCAAGAAAGGATAGATCTGAGTATTCTTTAAATGGTGAAAAGCTAGGAACAGTGGAAGCCCAAAGCGATATAGGGGTTCATGTACACAGATCAATAAAATGTAATAGACAGCTACAAAAAAAATCAAAAAGACTAATGGAATGTTAGCCTTTATAACTAGAGGGCTAGAATATAGAGGGAGGAAGTTTAGCTACAGCTATACAAAGTTCTGGTTAGACCACATTTGGAGTACTGGGTACTGCACCTTAGAAAGGATATATTGGTCTTGGAAGGTGTAGTGTATGTAACCGTCTACCTTTAAGAGGCTATGTATGTAACCGTTCACCTTTAAGAGAACTATTTTAGGTGTGGCACTACTTGTTTGGCTTCTGTATACGGTAATACCGACGGTGACCACACCGGTATATAAGTGCTGTGGCATGACTTATTGGGCAGATTCGCCCTGACCTTCGAATAGTAAAGTCCTGTTGTATGTTACTCCTGAAGTCTGTGTCGTAATTAACTGCACAACCCACAGACTTTACAGAAGGAGTGCAGTGCAGATTCACCAGAATGTAGCCAGGGCTCCAAGGGTTAGATTATGAGGAGATATTACATAAACCTGTATTCCCTGGAATATAAAAGGTTAAGGTTGATTTGATTGCAGTTTTTAGAATTTTGAAAGGAATTGATAGGGTAGAGAGAGAGAAACTTTTTCTGCTGGTGGGGTGAGTCTAGGACAAGGGGTATAACTCTATATTTAAGGAAGGATATACTTGCATTGGAGGCAGTGCAGAGAAGGTTCACTAGGTTGATTCCTGGGATGAAGGGGTTGACGTATGACGAAAGGTTGAGCAGGTTGGGCCTATTGGAATTTAGAAGAATGAGAGGTGATCTTATTGAAACATATAAGATTCTGAGGGGGGATTGACAGGGTGGATGCTGAGAGGATGTTTCCCCTAGTGGGGGTATCTAAAATGAGGGGGCATAGTTTCAGAATAAGGGGTCGCCCATTTAAGATGGAGATGAGGAGGAATTTCTTCTCTCAGAGGGTCATGAATCTTTGGAATTCTCTCCCCCAGAGATCTGTGGAGGCGGAGTCACTGAATATATTCAAGGCGGAGATTGACAGACATTTGAATTACAGGGGAGTCAAGGGGTCTGGGGAAAGAACGGGAAAGTGGAGTTGAGGCCAAGATTGGATCAGCCATGATCTTATTGAGCAGGCTCGAGGGGTTGATTGGCCGACTCCTGCTCCTGTTTCTTATATTCTTTTGTTCTTATAACCTTAAAATCCGAGCCAGGCCATTCAGGAGAGAAGTTAGGAAACACGTCTTCACGCAAAGAGTGGTAGAAGTGTGGAACTCTCTCCCGCAGAAAGTAGTAGATGCGAGCTCAATTAATCATTTAAAATCTGAGAATGGTAGATTTTTGCTAGGCAAGGGTTTGAAAGGATATGGAACCAAGGCAGGTAGATGGAGTTAAGATACAGACCAGCCATGATCTCATTGAATGGTGGAACAGGCTCAAGGGGCTGAATGGCTGAATGGCTGTTCCTATGAAATCTGCTTCCACCACCCTTTCACGTAGTGCATACCAGATCATACCTACTAGGTAAGTTAAAGATAAAGCTCCTCATCTCCCTGCTGTTTTTTTTACCAATTATCTTAAATCTGTATCTGCTGGTTACCAACCCTCCTGCCAGTGGAAACTTGTTCAATTTTTCTTCCTCATTTCTCTGCTCCTCTTTCAACGGTTTTAACTCATGATGATGTAGGAACATAGGAATATGAGGAGGCCAATCTGTCCCTCGAGCCTGTCCCGCCATTCAATTAGATCAGGGCTGATCTGTATCTTAACTCCATCTACCTGTCATGGTACCGTAACCCTTAATATCCTTGCCTAACAAAAATCTATCAATCTCAGTTTCAAAATTTTCAATTGACCCCCAACCTCAACAGCTTTTTTAGAGGGGAGAGTTCCAGATTTTCACTACCCTTTGTGTGAAGAAGTGCTTTCTGACATCACCCCTGAACAGCCTGTCTCCAACTTTAAGGTTATGTCCCCTTGTCCTAGAGGAAATAGTTTCTCTCTATCTATTCTATAAAATCATTTAATCATCTTAAACACCTCAATTATATTATCCCTTAGTCTTCTCTACTCAAGGAAATACAAGCCAAGTCTATGCAACCTGTTCTCATTATTTAATCCTTTTAGAAACATAGAAACATAGAAGATAGGAGCAGGAGTAGGCCATTCGGCCCCTCGAGCCTGCTCCGCCATTCAATGAGATCATGGCTAATCATCCAAATTCAGTACCCTGTCCCTTCTTTCTCCCCATACCCCTTGATCCCTTTAGCCTTAAGAAATATATCCAACTCCTTCTTGAATATATTTAAAGAATTGGCCTCTACTGCCTTCTATGGCAGAAAATTCCACAGGTTCACCACTCTCTGGGTGAAGAAATTCCTCCTCATTTCTGTCCTAAATGGTTTACCCCTTATCCTTAGACTGTGACCCCTGGTTCTGGACTCCCCCACCATCGGGAACATCCTTCCTGCATCTAGTCTGTCCAGTTCTGTCAGAATTTTATAAGTTTCAATGAGATCCCCTCTCATTCTTCTAAACTCCAGCGAATATAAGCCTAATTGACCCAATCTCTCCTCACATGTCATTCCTGCCATCCAGGTATCAGCCTGGTGAATCTTCACTGAACTCCCTCCATGGCAAGAACATCCTTCCTCAGATAAGGCAACCAAAACTGCACACAATACTTAAGATGTGGTCTCACCAAGGCCCTGTACAACTGCAGCAAGACATCCTTGTTCCTGTACTCAAACCCTCTCGCTACGAAGGCCAACATACCATTTGCCTTCTTAACCGCCTGCTGCACCTGCATGCTTACCTTCAATGACTGGTGCACAAGGATGCCCAGGTCTCGTTGCAATTCCCCTTCTCCCAATCTATTGCCATTCAGATAATAATCTGCCTTCTTGTTTTTGACACCAAAGTGGATAACCTCGCATTTATCCACGTTATATTGCATCTGCCATGCTTCTGCCCAATCGCTCAACCTGTCCAAATCATCCTGGAGTTTCTTGGCATCCTCCTCACAGCACACACGCCCACCCAGCTTTGTGTCATCTGCAAACTTGGAGATATTACATCTAGTTTCCTTGTCTAGATCATTAATATATATTGTGAATAGCTGGGGTCCAAGGACCCTTCCCTGTATACCCCACTAGTCACTGCCTGCCACTCGGAAAAAGACCCGTTTATTCCAACTCTTTGCTTTCTGCCTGCCTACCAGTTCTCTATCCAAGTCAATATCTTGCCCCCAATCCCATGTGCCTTAACTTTACACGCTAATCTCTTATGCGGGACCTTATCGAAAGCCTTCTGAAAGTCCAAATACACCACATCCACTGGTTCTCCCTTAGCTATTTTACCAGTTACATCCACAAAAAATTCCAGTAGATTAGTCAAGCACGATTTACCTTTTGTAAATCCATGTTGACTTTGTCCGATCCTGTCACTGTTTTCCAAGTGTTCTGCTATTACATCTTTTATAATGGACTCTAGCATTTTCCCCACTACCGATGTCAGGCTTACTGGTCTGTAATTCCCCGTTTTCCCTCTACCACCTTTTTTGAATAGTGGGGTAACATTAGCTACCTGCCAATCCATGGGTACTGTTCCAGATTCCATCGAATGTTAGAAGGTGATCAGCAATGCATCTACTATTTCTAGGGCCACTTCCTTAATTACCCTAGGATGTAGATTATCAGGCCCTGGGGATTTATCGGCCTTCAATCCCGTCAATTTTCCTAACACCATTTCCCTACAAAAACTGATTTCTTTCAGTTCCTCCCTCTCATTAGACCCTATGTTCCCCGACATCTCTGGGAGGTTATTTGTGTCCTGCTTTGTGAAGACAGAACCAAAATATGTATTTAATTGGTCAGCCATTTCTTTGTTCCCCATTATAAATTCCCCTGATTCTGACTGCAAGGGACATACGCTTGACTTCACCAATCTTTTTCTCTTCACATATCTATAAAAGCTTTTACAGTCAGTTTTTATGTTCCTCGCAAGCTTACTCTCATATTCTATTTTCCCCTTCTTAATTAATCCCTTTGTCCTCCTTTGTTGAATTCTAAACTGCTCCCAACCCTCAGGTTTACTGCTTTTTCTGGCCAATTTATATGCCCTCTCCTTGGAGCTTATGCTATCCCTAATTTCTCTTGTTAGCCATGGCTGAGTCACCTTTTTTGTTTTATTTTTATGCCAAACTGGGATGAACAAATTCTGTAGTTCATCCATGCGGTCTTTGAAAGTTTGCCATTGCCTATCCACCGTCAATCCTTTGAGTGACCTTCCCCAATCAATCCTACCCAACTCGCGCCTCATACCATCGTAGTTTCCTTTATTTAAATTCAGGGCCCTAGTCTCTGAGTCAACTACTTCATTCTCCATCTTAATGAAGAATTCTATCATATTATGATCGCTCCGACCCAAGGGGCCTCGTACAACAAGATTGCTAATTAATCCTTTCTCATTACATAATACCCAGTCTAAGATGGCCTGATCTCTGGTTGGTTCCTCGACACATTGGTCCAGGAAACCATCCCATAAACACTCCAGGAATTCCTCCTCCACAGTATTGTTACTAATTTGGTTAGCCCAATCTATATGTAGATTAAAGTCACCCATGATGACTGCTGTGCCCTTATTGCCCTTTTAATGCCATCCCCAACCTCCGAATTATTGTTTGGAGGTCTATATACCACTCCCATTAACGTTTTCTGCCCCTTGGTATTTCTCAGTTCTACACATACAGATTCCACATCATCAGAGCTAATATCCTTCCTTACAGTTGTGTTAATCCCTTCTTTAACCAGCAATGCTACCCTACCTCCCTTTCCTTTTTGCCTATCTTTCCTGAATATTGAATACCCCTGGATGTTGAGTTCCCAGCCTTGGCCACCCTGGAGCCATATTTCCGTAATCCCAATCAAATCATATTCGTTTACCTCTATTTGCGCAGCTAATTCATCCACCCATTTAGCCCCAGTATAATTCTGATGAACCTGCGCTGTATGCCCTCCAAGGCCATTATATTCTTTCTGAGGTGCTTTGCCCAGAACTGAACACAGTGCTCCAGATGCAGTCTAACCAGTGCTTTATACAATTGTAACATAACTTCTAACCCTTTGGGGGTGATTTTCATTCAGAAGTCGGGTTGGAGGTGGGACTACAACTTTCAGGGTTGTCGTCCCGCCTCCATCGAGATGCGGCCAATCCACGCAATTTTAACTTGATTGACCTTGTTGAGTCCACCCAGCAGGCTCAGCAGGCCAATTAAGGGCCACCCGGCAACAGGTGACATCACAGGCTGAAATTTCATCTGTCAAGACGTTTTGACAGATGAAGTATGTGTTTCACAGCTGTTTGAAGCTGTCAAACACTGACAGTCTTACTTCTAACCTGAGTCCTTCTACACAGACTCAGTTAGAAATCTCACCAGCACAGAAAGCTGCAGGCTGTCACTTTTGACAGTTTGCAGCCATTCTGCTTTCTGTGCCGGTTAGATGATGGACTCCTGAAACCTAGAGGAAGGAAAGCTGAAAAGGTAAGTACAGGTAATTTAAACTTCTTTACACACTTTAGACACACCAAACACACTTACCTTAGCACTCATGCACTCATCACTCACCTGAACACCGACATCTCGACCCCTCCAAGTTCTTCAACCCGACGGCCCGACTCCTCCAACTTGGCGTGGTTTGGAGCCATCGGGAATCCCACACTTCAAGCTTTAAAATAGGGATTAGGCTAAAAACTGCCTGTTAACTACCTGTTAACAGGCAGTTAATTAGCACTAATCCCCTTCCTGCCATGGGTAGGCGGTTCCCAGTGTGGGGCGGGTACCCGTCGCCTTTGAAACTTACATGGAGGCGGGTTGGGGGCGGGATGGGGTCGGGACCCCCGATTTCAGGATTTTAACCCCCTGCACACCTCCAATGCTGACTCCACGGGTCAATGAAAATTGACCCCTTTGTATTCTTCTGTGTACAGTTAATCAGACCTACCATATCATGCACGGTTAGTCAGGCCTTCAAAGGAAAGTACCTTACCTGTTTGGACCTATTCTGGCCCCGATTTCTCATCCCGCTAGTTTGGCCTTACAGAAAGGCCAAACTAGCTTCCCTGTGCAGGTCACTGGTTAAAATAGCAGTCAGGCCCCAGAGTCATCATGAAAGCCTGATCTGCACATTTAAAGAAAGACTCCTCTGGTTTTTGACGGGTGCCCTTGTTAACTGTTCAGAAGCACGGGATTAAATCCCATCCTGTGAGATTGGTGGGGGATGTCGGTATTTTAACTGCTGCCCACACAGCGTCCACTGGGTTTCCGCCACAAGGGCAGGGTTAAAATCACCCCTTAGGGTGTTACCTGGTATGAGGAAATACAAATACAAAGAATGTGGGGTTGTTTTCATTCGAACATAGGAAATTATAAGATGATTTCATAGGGGTGTTTTAAAATTATGAAGGGCTGGGACAGAGTGGATAGAAACTGATCGTCTCCCACATGTAAGAAGTCTAGAAGTAAGGGACATTGATACAAGGTTGAAGGTAAGAGATTTAGGACAGAAAGCAGGAGACACTTTTTTTACACAGAGGGTTGTAAGGTTGTTGAACCAGAGTTATTGATTAAAGCAGAGATCATGTCAACATTTAATAGGTTAGATAGATGGTTGAAGGAAAGGGGGATAGAGGGATATAGGAACAGAGCAGGCACATGGGATTCGAACTATTGCTCATGTGTAGGATACACACCAGTACAGACTGGTTGGGCTGTAATTTGTAAATGGTAACTATCTTCAGGAAAAGAGGGGAAAATGTTGCAGATGTGATAAAGGGAGTGGGTTCTAGTTGCATTGATTGTTCTTGCTTAAGGAATTTTCAAGATAGCAGACAGAAGTAAGATGGAGCTCACTGACCTACAAAGTGTGTCAATGTGTCCTCCTGGGCCATTACATGATCCCGTTAAATTTTAATTGAATTTAAAGAGAGGTTACAAACAAAATTGGAGAGTACGTGCCAAGTATAAATCTTCCATTCTGGATGTTGTGTAACATGACATTCAAAGATCTTCTCCAAGCTATCAAGTAAAATTATTCAACGTGTTAGCAAAACTGCTCCCACATACTTCAACCTCATCAACTATTTAGTTCAAGCAGCAATTTGTTACCTGGCATGCCATGGCATTTGGTTTAACATATCAAAGTTTAAGGCTGCGATTTTGCAAATGGATGCGGCTTGGGAGCGGTTCAGCTGGTTTCCAGCTTCCAGTCCCGCCCTCAACTGCATCCGCCCCACGGACGTGATTTTACATCGATTGGCCTTGTTAAGCCAGCCCTGCGGGCTTGCCGGCCAATTAAGAGGAAGCCGGTCAGATGATGTCATTTGATGATGCATCATCTGCCGGTTTTCTTAAAGGGGCCATGCACAATTTTTCTTTGACCGCTCATTTCTCAGTGTTTGACAGCATTGAAGTGCTGCAAACATTGACCATCACTGTACAAAGGTGAACTCTTGCACCCAGGCTCTCCAATGACTCCCTCCATAAGCTAGAACAGATGGCAGCTGCAGGTGAGGTTACAGAAGCGATCTGTCACTTGTGAGAGAGGTTCTCCCAATGAGGTGGCACTAGACAGCCAATTCAAACCTTGTTACCTACAGAAAAGTGTAAATGCATTAAAAAAAAATTCCTAACATTTTCTCACCTCTCAAACTCACCAGTGCACCATTGGATCCTTCACACCACTTCTGCAGCTGTCATCAATGCAGAAACATTACAGCAGACTCACAACACGCCACACTTACCTGGTGTGGTGTCCGGACATCGGGGAACCCGAGGCAGAAGCGGCAAAAGGGAAAAAGAGCCTGTTAACAAGTATCAAGTACCTGTTAACAGCCAGGTAAGTGGTTATAATCCTCTTCCCGCCGCTAGGTGTTGGGTCCATGCACAAATCGGGGACCCGACACTTGGGAAGATTGATTGGAGGCGGGTTGACAGTGGTTTTCCTACCCGCTGTCAATCTTTGCGATTTTGACAGCGGTCCCACCTCCAATCCCGCACTCTGAGGACCGGCAAAATTCCGGCCTAAATGTTTATTACATTTCATTTTCCTTCCTAAGCTCCAACTGGGCTGCAAAACTTGCCTTAGCTGAAAATGGAGATCGTCTTCCTCTAGGCCGGTCTCAGTGGCATTTAGAGATGGGCAACGGCGGCTCAACCTGACAACCCTGACAACCTTCAATGTCTGGCTCGGCCACACTCACTCGGGAGTGGTAATGTGGCATAATGGGCTTTCCAACCACCTTTGACGTAGGAATATAGCAACAGGAGTAGACCATTCAGCCCCTTGAGCCTGTTCCGCCATTCAATTAGATCATGGCTGATCTGTACCTCAACTCCATCTACCCACCTTAGCTCCATACCCCTCGATACCCTGACCCAACAAAAATCTATTGATCTCAGACTTGAAAGCTCCAATAGTCCCCCAGCATTCACAACCTTTTGGAGGAGAGAGATCAAGATTTCTACTACTCTTTGATGAAGCTGTTTCCTCCTTGGGCAGAGATGTGGGCAAATCAGAGGGGTTAATAAATCAATACTTAATGCGTCAAGTTTAGGATTTAACTCTCGATTCTCACTGGTTAAATGGGTGGGAGCAGAAAATTGGGTGTGGAACTGTTATGTCAGATTTAAAGTGTATGGTGTGACTTTCGCTGGCTGGCAGTAGCATGCAAATGCGTTGGTGTTGGGTGTGTCACATCATATTGGCATCTCCAGACATTACTTGCACCTGAACACAACAGCCATGCAGCCTTGCTAGGTGAATGGCCACAGCAGTCAGGGAAATGTAATGCAGGGCCGATGAAGCAACGCTTCCTCAATGGTAGATTTTTGCATCTTTATTAGAGGCTCTACCATATTTTAATTCTGGGAGGGGGCTTGGGCCCTTTGAGCTGATGTACATATCCAGTAGCTGCAGCAATATCCATTTCCCCATCCCCAGCTGCCAAAGGCAAGATTCAATAGAGTAGATACGGAGAAACTATTTCCTCTGGTGGGGAATCCAGAAGAAGAGGGCATTATCTTAAAAATAGAGCTAGGCTATTTAGGAGTGAAATCAGGAAGCACTTTTTCACACAAAGGGTAGTGGAAATCTAGAACTCGCTCCCCCAAAAGGCTGTGTATGCTGAGCGACAATTAAAATTTTCAAGGCTGAGGTCGATAGATTTTTTGTTGGGTAAGGGTAACAAAGGATATGGAACCAAGGCGGGTAAATGGAGTTGAGGTGCGGAACAGCCATGATCTAGTTGAATGGCGGAATAGGCTCGAGGGGTTGAATGGCCTCCTCCTGTTTCCATGTTCCTAAAGCACAGCGAGCAACGCCCACCAAAAATATGACTAGACAATTCACTGGATTCAGCAATGTCGAGCTCAGGTGGGTGGAGAGCCCAACATGCCACACTACCAACCACCATCAAGGTGGCAAAGAAGATGCCAGCTCTGTTGTTAGAGAGAGATATTAGACAAAGCAATTTTCCACAGACCAGAAGATAATATGAGGCCGGGTCATCAAGGTCAAAACTTGCAGCAAATGACTGGCTACATTAAGTGTGACTTTTAATGTATGTCTGACACAAGGCTTTTATATATAGATATATATTTATATATATATAGGTACATGGCTAAGAATGGGATTGAGGGTTCTGAGATTATAAAATTCTAACAGGACTAGACAGACTAGATGCAGGAAGGATGTTCCCGATGGCGGGGGAGTCCAGAACCAGGGGTCACAGTCTAAGGATAAGGGGTAAGCCATTTAGGACAGAGATGAGGAGGAATTTCTTCACCCAGAGAGTGGTGAACCTGTGGAATTCTCTACCACAGAAGGCAGTTGAGGCCAATTCATTAAATATATTCAAGATGGAGTTAGATATATTTCTTAAGGCTAAAGGGATCAAGGGATATCAAATCAAATCAAATCAAATCAAATCAAATCAACTTTTATTGTCATTGTTAGTGCACAAGTGCAGTACAACGAAATGTAGGCTTACGGCTCCCGAGAGTGTACATTTGGATTAAGACATTTAAACATTCAACATACATTTGGCTTGTAGTATATTAACATAAACATAACCATAATAAAGTGCATTGGCAGATGTGCAGGCTTTAGAGTTTATTTGTGGAGTTCAGTAGGATGACAGCCCTGGGAAAGAAGCTGTTCCTAAATCTGGTCGTTCGGGTGCGAATGCATCTGTAGCGTCTCCCAGATGGCAGGAGGGCGAACAGACTGTGGCTGGGGTGGGTAGGGTCTTTGATGATGGACCGTGACCTCCGTAAACAGCGTTTCTGGTCTATGTGCTCTATGGTCGGTAGCCGGGTATGTGGAGAAAGCAGGGACAGGGTACTGAATTTGAATGATCAGCCATGATCTCATTGAATGGCGGAGCAGGCTCGAGGGGCCGAATGGCCTACTCCTGCTCCTATCTTTTATGTATCTATAAGAGCAGACTATGGATTGATTCAACTCAAAGGAATGGGAATGAGGTCAGACTGAATACTGTAGATTGCAATGTCAGATTGAAGTCCTACTGGTTTTTAAAACAAATGTTTTTTGCAAATCTTCTATGCATCAAAGCGATGGGTGTTAGCTTCCATCTTAAGTACCCAGTGACAGTATCAAGCTCCCTAGGTCAGATGCAGCATGGTTAGATGCAGAGTAAAGCAGACGGAAGTGGTGGAAGCGGAGACACTCAATGTTTTCAAGGGGAGACTGGATAGGCACTTGAGGGAAATAAACTTGCAGGGCTACGGGGATAGAGCGGGGGAATGGGACTGACTGGATTGCTCTACAGAGAGCCGGCACGGACTCGATGGGCCAACTGGCCTCCTTCTGTGCCGTATGACTCTAAGACTATGGGCCCGATTTTGTGGATTGTGTGGGAAATGGTCGGATTCCCCCGAATGTGGGGTTCTGACACACAAAAAAATGGGTCAGCCAGCTGCACGCAATTTTCCCTCAAGTGGCTAATTAATTTCCAGCGTGTAGGCAGCCTTGCTAATTGTTCATTTCCAGTCAGGAAGCCCCACAGTATGATGTCATCATTCGTGGTGCTTTCAAGGTCCACAGCAAGCATTGCTTCCTCTGTTGGCTTCCAAACGAACAATACAGGATGGCAGAGGAGCCTGCAGCAGCTGTGGCCAGTGCCAGACACCGAGCTGCCTCCAAATTCAACGAAGCTTCACTGCAGGCATTATTGGATGGGGTTAGGGCCCACAGGGAGGTCCTCTACCCTAGGTCAGGCAGGAAGAGGCCTCCCACTGAGACCAAGGCTGCATGGATGCAGGTGTCAGCAGATGTCAACTCGAATGTGCATGTAACCTTGGCATCACATCTCTAACTCCTTCCTCTACTCCCCCACAGGACCATCCAGAGCCCCCGTCCCCACTGTGGAGGAGGAAGAGGCTGTGCAGCCAGACTCCTCAGAGGAAGCTCCAACCTCTGAGGGCGCAGCGTCAGCAGAAGTAAGCGCACCCAGCACCAGCGCAGACACTCACACTTCGGGGGGACCTTCGGGACATAGAGTAGTGTTGTCACCTGGTGTTTCACAGCTCACAAGTGAGCCTCAGCAGATTCTGGAGACAGGGACAGCAGTGGAGAGTCCTCGTCGGAGGGCGCAGGACTCTGCCAGCTCAGCTCAGCTGCGCTGCATGTCGACCCTCTGCCTCTGGGTCCATCCGCAAGAGAAGAGGTGATGGATCTCCATGCACAGATGCAGGAGTCTCTGGCAGGTTTTATCTCCAGGGTCACTGCGAGTGTGGAGCGAATGGAGGAGTCCATAGCGACCATGAGCAGAGCCTTTGTGGAGTCATTGGCGCATGAACGCATCACCATGGAAAGGTTGGCAACCTCCATGGAGGAGATAACTCGCCAGGGTACGGAAAACATGGTGAGTGCTCATAAGAGAATGACATCTCTTGCGGAGCGTTGGCCATCTGTTGAACAAAGAAACCAGACCTTCATGGAAGTCCTTCTGAGTAGGACTGCCAGTGCAGATACGGGTCCCCATGGCCCCCTAAAGTGCAGCAAGGTGCTCTCAAGCCACTTCCAAGTGCTGGCCCCTTCTGGCCTGTACAGCTTCAGGTGAGTGAGCAGCAGCCTGGTGCTCCTGGTGCTCATCCTGCTGTTCCTGGTTCTGCTGCTGCTGCCTCTGCTGCTGGAGATCCTCTAATGGCAAGAAGGGAAGGAAAAAAGGTGTCCCATGCTTCTGGTAGATGCCTCCGCTGAGGAAGCGCTGAGTGAGGGTGCCGAGCGGTGCTTCCCGGGAGATCACATTGGAGAAGTGTGTGAGGCTCCAACCTTCCACAGCTGTGCCTAAGCCTTGAAGAAGTAGCCCCAAGCCTGCAACAACAAGGTCCTTCAACATACAAATGCTGTCCCTTTAAATCGCAGCTTTCCCGAATGACCTGCAGCTGAGAGCAAGCAAGCTGGCAAGCTTCACGCCAGGTTTCATCAGCGGGGTTCCCCGCAGGCGTGTTTAACGTGGGGAACCCCTGAAAATCGCAAGGGCGCCCTAAAATGGCATTAAACATGCCAATAATTGGTGATCAGAGTCCTGACGGCCAGTCCTGCCAGCGGCGGGCGGGACTGATTCGGGTCGCAGAGAAACGGCGGTCTGAAAGTCAGACAGGGCAGGGAATCAGGCGGGGGGGGGGGGTCGCAACCCCCTATTTCGGCGATTTTTGGCCCCCACCCGCATGAAAACCCGCCCGACGGCTGGCAGAAAATCGGGGCCTATGACTCTATAAAGCTTCCTCAGCCTCAGCCACAGTACCAATACTGAACCATTTCCATTTCCTTCTCTGAGTAAAATTGCCAATTTAATGCCGATAGATTTTGGTCTGAGGCCATTTTCGCGAGCCCCAAACCAAGAGGCCCGAGGATCAATGGAAATTGAGGAAGGTCTAGGACATTACAAATTGACCTGGTCTGTGGGGAAAATACAATCTCAATTATCCAAATGACAATTCCTTCACCCATACATACTTATACTTTTGCCTGTAGGATGGGAGCTGTATAATGTAAGGCAAGAAAGGCTTTTCCTTCTCACCCACCATCCACCCCACTTCCCCCACATACTGCCCCCCGCCCTTCTTTAATTCCTTTGTTACTTAAAGAGGGCCACCATTGTTTTGAGGAAGGAATAATGTCTGGGCGAATCATACATTGCAATAATATCATGAATAAGGAACCCAATAGATGTTTCTATTGCCAACACTGACTTACAATTCTATAACATTCCTAATCTAAAGAGAGGTGTCTCAAAGCACAGAGGGAAAATTGGACATCGACTGTTGGATAAAGATGGAAAACAAAAAATTTGGAGTGAGGTGAGGGAACAATCGAAGAGAAGGATATCGAGGCATTTGAAAACTGGGAGTGAGGTAGCAAGGTGGAGGGAGTTGCGGAGGAGAGGGGTATTGTGACTGAGGGAGTGACCATCAATGGAGGAACTATGGACAAGGAGTAACTTGCCTCAGAGGAACGGAGGGTCGATGCAACGATACATGGGGAGGGTGACACCAGGCCGTGGAGGGATTTCAAACGTGATGACGAGGACCTTGGTGTCAATTCGATAGAGAATGGGAAGTCAGTGGAGCTTGCAGAGGACAGGGGTGATGGACGGACACGTGAGAACATTGACCGCAGCATTCTGAATGAGATGTAACTTGTGAAGGGCAGAGGTCGCCAGGGGAGCATTGGCGTAGCTAAGCCTTGAGCTGAGGGGGTAGATTGAGGGCTTGGTAGTGGCTGGGGAGCGGCAGGGGTAGAGGGGAGCATGAGAGAATAGACGATTGACATTTTGTCAGCACGGTTAGCAACATCGCAGTACAAATGACATATTTGTATTTCTGGAACATCAATAGAAGCACAGAACCTTGCTAATAACTTCACAAGGATGAGAGCATTCCTTCACTGGTTGCCATGGCGGCAGGTTCAGCCAAGCGGCCACGTTACCCTACCCTTGGCTAAGGACCACCAGCTTAGGAGTTGCAAGTCGAGCTATTTTCTTCAATATACATTCAGTCAGCTTTTCAATGCATTTTGCTGGAACTGAAAGTGTCTTTACGAGACTTATTAAATGGGTCTTTCTTTATTCTTTTAAATTGTAAAATCCTGCACGAAAGTTGAGCTGGCTTGCTGGGAATTCCATTGAAGAAAACCGCCCCCCACCACCCCCGCCCCCGACACATTGGAAGGGGAGAGCAACGGGGAATGACAGCCACGCGAATGTTTTCCTCAGTGTTGGCCCAGGGATGGCCTGCCAGGTTCAGTTAAAGTCACTTGATTTACTAAAAGAAAAGAAGAAATATAGAAAATCTGACGATCTCCCGCAGGTGCTGCAATTAAAATGATCCCTTGCCTCACCCATGAATTCAGGATCCTTCTAAACTGGCCATTCATCATTCTTTTTTCTTTAACTCATTTAAAATTATTCTAAGTGTTGCACCTATTTCCTTGCTCATTTAGAAGGAATGCAGGCCCTGGAGTATTTTGAAGGCCCAGTCCTTTGCCAGATGGGCTTTAAAAGGCTCGATGTCTGCCAACAGCATAGTTTCTACCCCCCTACCCCCCAGCCCTCCCTCCTTTGCACCCCCCCTCCCACCCCACCACTCAGTCAGACTGCATCAGGTGACATTGGCCAAAACTATCCAATAAAACCACCCGGCGGAAGGGCAACGGGGCTGGGGATGCGAGGCAGGAGCACTCAATCTGCTTTGAGACAAGTCGAGCAGAAAATACACACAGCTGAAATAACAGACTCCGAGCCACGTCTTGTTGGTAATGTGTTGCCATCCCAGTGCAGGTCTGACGTCACCTGTTATAGGAAGCTGCCTCTGGACCACAGCGATGGAGCTCCTGGGGTCATAAACAACCCTTCCTTCACATGTGGCTCGAGCGAGTTAAAAAGTAAATGTGAAGTGAAACCTGCCCCTATCTGTGGAAGCCTCTCGGATTCACTGTAATATTTCGGATTTATCTTCCTGTTTGTGATGCAGCCACTTAACACTTGAGGGCATGTCACTTGATCTCTCTGAACAAATATTCACTAAACCCAGAAGCAGAAATAAAGCAGAGAGTTGTGGAATGGGTATGACGTGTTTTCTTTGGAACCGCTCTGTAATATTGGCCGAGTTATAATAGGTGGCCACACGCATTGGGATGTTTTGTGTATGGCTTAACCTCTGCACCAGCAGAATGGTAGGGCTGATGTACTACACAGTTGGCATAGGTCTGAAGGACTTTTGGCTTCACACTCACACAAGCTGCCTTCTGGTGTCATTCCAGCATTGAGTCACCCAACTTCTATTTCAGCTGCTTTTAGGCACCAGCTTGCAACCTGTGGACTTCATGAAGCCAGTGGCAACACTAAAGCCCACTTGCCATATTCGCTGAGGCAGCAACCTTCATTTAAATGCGCCAAGCTGGAGCATCGATTGAATCGGAGTCAAGGCCAGCACGGGCAGAGTTTGCTGCTTTATGGGCGGTGGCAAACTGTTGAGCTCTTCGAGAGTGCCCGCCCCTTTGTACGCTTGTTAGCTTCAGGCTGCCGATTAGAAGTGGAAAATGAGACGAGTGCAACAGTGGGGCAGGACTCCAGTGGAATTGGTCCCCACCCAATTTTCAGCCACTGCCAGCCCAATATCACTGCATAACCAACAGAAAAACAAAAAGGAAGTCCTGCTTTAACATGTGTAAAGCCTGTAACGGTAGATGCCTATTTTCTCCCACTCCATTGCGGCTGGCCACGTTGGTGGAAGAACACTTAACGTTGGTCTGTCTGATATTTCAACACAGTCCTTTACCCAGCTCCTGGCTCCACATTCAAACTACGGGCCTGCTGCCTGCTGCTGCTCGCCCACAGCACTCCCCACCCCACCATAGGCCAAGAAATTGGTTCGATCCCTGTGCCGGAACGGGTAGGCCCGAGGCCCACCCAATATCGGGCCTCCTTTACATCAGATGACCGTACGCAGCATCAGTGAATTCAAGGCCTAGGTTTATCCACAAACAATTCGTGCTGTGTCACTGGCAGTAATCCCCAGGTAGGTCCTGGAAGAGGGGATAAACCTAGGCCTAGAATTCGATGAGACTGCATTGGTACAAAATTGTCCAATATGGTGTACACGCGCACATTCTGAATTGGATGTGTGGCCCCGTCATATTGGTATAGGCATCAAAAGAGATATCCAGGGCTCACAAAGCAGCCCATTTACAATTTTCTACGATGACACTGATGCATGGATATCATTCATTTCCTACAGTGACTACACTTCAAAATGTACTTCATTGGCTATAAAGCGCTTTGGGACATCCTGAGGTCGTGAAAGAAGCTTTCATAGAAATATAGAAGATAGGAAGCAGGAGTAGGCCATTCGGCCCCTCGAGCCTGCTCCGCCATTTAATGAGATCATGGCTGATCATCCAAATTCAGTACCCTGTCCCTGCCTTCTCCCCATATCCCTTGATCCCTTTAGCCTTAAGAAATATATCTAACTCCTTCTTGAATATAACTGCCTTCTGTGGTAGAGAATTCCACAGGTTCACCACTCTCTGGGTGAAGAAATTCCTCCTCATCTCTGTCCTAAATGGCCCATCCCTTATCTTTAGACTGTGACCCCAGGTTCTGGACTCCCCCACCATCGGGAACATCCTTCCTGCATCTAGTCTGTCTAGTCCTGTTAGAATTTTATAAGTTTCAATGAGATCCCCTCTCATTCTTCTAAACTCCAGCGAGTATAAGCCCAATCGACCCAATCTCTCCTCATACGTCATTCCTGCCATCCCAGGTATCAGCCTGGTGAATCTTCGCTGCACTCCCACCATGGCAAGAACGTCCTTCCTCAGATAAGGTGACCAAAACTGCACACAATACTCAAGGTGTGGTCTCACCAAGGCCCTGTACAACTGCAGCAAGACATCCTTGTTCCTGTACTCGAACCCTCTTGCTATGAAGGCCAACATACCATTTGCCGTCTTAACCGCCTGCTGCACCTGCATGCTTACCTTCAGCGACTGGTGCACAAGGACACCCAGGTCTCGTTGCACTTCCCCTTCTCCCAATCTTTCTTTCTTTTCCTTTTCTGTTCAAAAATCCTCCAGTTAGTATTGGGATGCTTTGTCTGTAGAAGATATAAAACCCGTGTATCTGACAGTGGGGTTCTTCTATACTGTTCTAGTGGTTTAGTTGTTTAAAAATTCCCCCTCCCTCACACCCCAACCCCACCCCCGCCCCGTGTACAAAACCCAAGCAACAGTTTACACTCCAACAAACGTTTAATTCCTACAACCTTTACCATCCAAAGCTCATAGTGGGAGAATAGCTTCAGCAGCCACCCCCCTGGTATAAACAGCGGAGACTGCAGTTACCTGGTTGCTCTCTCCCCCCTTCTTAAATAATGGAGTGACATCTGCAATTTTCATCAGAGTAGGAAGTGGGGAGGCAGCCAGGAGGGATTTTCAAAATGAAGGCGGAACTCTTTTTCGACCTTTGCAGTCTCTTGGCTAAGGGTCCTACATCCAAATGAGTTTGGGTAGTTTTCAATCCAGTTCCTGGTGGGCACGGGCTAATTTGTCACTGAAGCGTCAATCTCACTCGGAGAGGCACTTTTTGCCATTTCCGATGCTGCCACAGGAGATTGCAAAATGTCACACACAGGTACAGTAGAGGGCGCTCTTCTAAAGCTGAAGCTCAGGTGCATTGTAGAAGGAAGCCTCACCCTGCACCTCACCTGGGAGTGCTTGATGTTGACACTGGACACCAATTTGTCAATCTCAGAGATACATTTTTCCATTTCCCACACCCACCACGATTTGGTGCCAGATTATCCCATGCCCCTAATGTTGACATGGGGGGGGTGGGGGGGCGGAACTTTCAACTACAGCGATAGCAGATTGGCTACCCATTGTACACCCTGCCCCCGATTTACCGTCCATTGAAGTCAAATGGAAATGAAAATCGGGCAGGATTCTTGACAGGCGACTGATCTTCCACCGTCCATTTTAGGAAGGAACGCAAGAACAGGAACCATTCAGCCCCTCGAGCCTGTTCCGCCATCCAATTAAATCATGGCTGATCTATATCTTAACTCAATTTTACCATCTTGATTCTGTAACCCTTAACACATTTGCCAAAATCTATCAAGCTCAGTTTTTAAATTTTCTATTGACCCCCAGCCTCAACAGCTTTTTGGGGGAGAGAGTTCCAGATTCCCACTACCCTTTGTGTGAAGAAGTGTTTCCTGACATCACCACTGAACGGCCTAGCTCTAATTTTAAGATTATGCCCCTTGTTCTGGACTCCCCCCACCAGAGGAAATAGTTTCACTCTATCTAGCCTATCAATCCTTGAATCATCTTAAACACCTCGATCAGATCACTCTTTAATCTTCTATACGCGAGGGAATACAAGCCTAGTCTGTGCAACCTGTCCTCATAATTTAACCCTTTTAGCCCCGGTATCATTCTAGTGAATCTGCGCTGGACCCCCTCCAAGGCCAATATATCCTTCCTGAGGTGCGGTGGCCAGAACTGAACGCAGTGCAATAAATGGGTCTAACCAGAGCTTTATATAACTGTAACATAACTTCTACCCACGCCAAAATTGAAAGCTCCACCCAGGGTGCCTGAAAGTGTTTCACTCACCAGCACTAATGTGTCTCATTGCCATTGGCACACTTTATTAAAAAAGTCATAAACAAATTAATGGGTCAGCTCTCACTGTGGGGAATGTTTATATGTTAGAAATAGAAAAAGCTTTGCAGTCAACTATAGAACTAAGCATTCATCCCAGAAGCAATATTTACAATTTGGAAGTGGCAGACCCCACTCTTCTGAGTAAATAGAAAGTCTTCTGATGGTCCCTTTGGGCATTTACATGTCCAAAAGTTTCACTCGGATGCTTTAAGGTCTTTAGGGGGAGAAATTCGGTATCACCCCATTTGGGGGCGCAATTATCGGCTGAGCGCAAAGTTTAGCGCCTTGCGCTAATTATCGCCACCGACTAAAAACTTAGCTTCTATCGCCCCTGGAGGTGATTTGAGCACTAAATCAGGCGCTACACACCTCTCTTAAGGTGCTAACGCCGAGGAGCGAGGCGCTACCTCAGAGCACTGACGAAGCTCAGGTGATGTCAGTCAGCAATGGAACACAGACACATTGGCACCAGCCAATTCTTAAAGGGGAGGGTCGATCTTGCTCTCCATCCACACCCTGCTCATTGCAGTCTTGAATCTTGGCCTGGAGAGACCTGTGCATCAAATCTGCTGGAAAGAACAATGGAGAGGCCCAAGGAAAGAGCTCAGAGTGCAGCCCCCATAGTCTCTTCTATATCGATGCAAAGATGGTCAAATCAAAATGAACCTGCAAAGTGCTGCTCAGCACCCAAAACTCCTTCACACAGCGTTGAATCTCTCCAGAAGTCTCTCTGTCTCTCAGAATGCGTGGTGCAAAAATGTCATTGATAAAAAAAGGCAGGAAGCGGTCGCCTTTAAATAGCACTCCCCCAGTCCCTTCCCGACTGCAAAATGCTCCCGTCAACCTGTCGTTGCTAGCGGCAGGCGGTAAGGCAGGGGGCGCCACTCAATATCCGGTCCGGGGCGCTACCAGGGCATTGTGCGCTCGACTGACATCACGATCTGCGAGCGCAGGAGATCATGGCGGTAGTGTTTAGCGCCGCTGCAAACTGGTCAATTTCGCGAGCAGTGCAAACATTGCCGTGCCCGGGTGCTAGTTGCTGTGCACCCCATTAGCGCCCTCTTAGGGTGCTAGCAGGAGGCACAAAGCAATCACATTTTTTCTGCTTACAGTTTTTTGTTTGGGGCTTTGCCGACTGTGTTCATGAAGAGGCAAAGAACCCTGAGCCAAATGTTCACTTTGACTTCACTGTCTCTATTAACAGCAACATCAACTTGCATTTATATAGCACTTTTAACATGGTAAAACATTCCAAGGCACTTCACAGGAGTCTTATCAAACAAACTTTGACACCAAGCCACATAATGAGATATAAGGACAGGTAGGTTTTAAGGAGCATCTTAAAGGCGGAGCGCGAGGTAGAGAGGAGGAGAGGTTTAGGCAGGGAAATCCAGAGATTAGGGCCTAGGCAGCGGAAGGCATGGCCGCCAATGGTGCAGCGATGAAAATCTGACATGCACAAGAGGCCAGAATTGGAGGAGCGCAGAGATCTCGGAGGGTTAAAGGGCTGGAGGAGGTTACAGAGATAGGGAGGTGAGGACTTTAATTCAGCATGAATTAAGCTTTAAAGTATGGATGTTTTAGATATTGGAGAGGGATTGTTGCACAATTGGGTTTATCCTTACACCCTTTTTTGAACAAGGGCATAACGTTTGCAATTCTCCAGTCCTCTGGCACCATCCCTGTATCTAAGGAGGATTGGAAGATTATGACCAATACCTCCGCAATTTCCACCTTTACTTTCCTCAGCATCCTAGGATGCATCCCATCCGGTCCTAGTGATTTATCTACTTTATGTACAGACAGCCTTTCTAGTATCTCTTCTTTATCAATTTTTAGCCCATCCAGTATCTCCACTATCTCTTCTTTCAGTATGGCTTTGGCAGCATCTTCTTCCTTGGTGAAGACAGATGCAAAGTACTCATTTAGTACCTCAGCCATGCCCTCTGCCTCCATGCGCAGGTCTCCTTTTTGGTCCCTAATCGGCCCCACCCCTTCTCTTACTACCCGTTTACCATTTATATGCCTATAGAAGATTTTTGGATTCCCTTTTATGTTAGCTGCCAATCTATTCTCATACTCTCACTTTGCCCCTCTTATTTCCTTTTTCACTTCCCTTCTGAACTTTCTATATTCAGCCTGATTCTCACTTGTATTCTCAACCTGACATTTGTCATATGCCCCCTTTTTCTGCTTCATCTTACTTTCTGTTTCTTTCATCATCTAGGGAGCTTGGACTTTGGTTGCCCTACCTTTCCCCCTCGTGGAAATGTACCTTGACGGTACCCGAACCATCTCCTCTTTAATGGCAGCCCATTGTTCAATTACAGTTTTGCCTGCCAATCTTTGATTCCAATTTACCCGGGCCGATCCATTCTCAACCCATTGAAATTGGCCTTCCTCCAATTAAATATTTTTACTCTAGATTGCTCCCTGTCCTTTTCCATAGCTAATCTAAATCTTATGATACTGTGATCACTGTTCCCTAAATGCTCCCCTACTGATATTTGCTCCACTTGACATATCTCATTCCCCAGATCCAGATCCAGCAATGCCTCCTCCCTCGTTGAGCCAGAAACGTACTGATCAAGAAAGTTCTCCTGAACACACTCCAGAAATTCTTCCCCCTCTCTGCCCTTTACACTATTACTATCCCAGTCTATATTAGGATAGTTGAAGTCCCCTATTATCACTACTCTATGGGGGAGAAATTCAGTATCGCCCTGTTTGGGGCACCGTTATCGGCCGTGCACAAAATATAGCGCCTGGCGCTAATTATCGCTTCTGACGGCAAACTTGGCTTTTATCGCCCCTGGAGGTGATTGGAGCGCTAAATCAGGTGCTACACACCTCTCTTAAGGCATTAAGGCCAAGTGGCGAGGTGCTACCTCAGAGCGTAGGCGCAGCGCAGGTACTGTCAGTTACCGATTGAACACAGACACACTGGCGCCGGCCAGTTCTTAAAGGGGAGGGTCGATCTTGCTCTCCAGCCACACCCTGCTCATTGCAGCCTTGAATCTCGGCCTGGTCAGACCTGTGCCTAAATCTTCCACCAAGGACTATGGAGGGGACCAGGGGGTGAGCGCAGTGCTTCAGCGAGCAGGCCTTGGAGGCTTTGGTTGGCATGGTGAAGTGCAGAAGATCAGTACTGTACCCAGAGAGTGGCAGGAGGCCTTTGTCACGCGAGTACAGAAGAGTGTGGAGGGAGGTGGCTCAGAGCGGCTCCTCAAGGAGCATGGTGCCCAGGACCCATATCCAATGTAGAAAAAAGTTCACCGACCTCACTCGGGTTGCCAGGGTGAGTGGCTTTTTTTCAAAACCTCTCCATCCCTCCATCTCAACCTCACTCTATGGCCAGAGGGTCTTAAAAGCCCCAATGCCCAACACTCATCCAATACCTATGGCCCTTTCATCAAAAACACACGCACATTCCACACTTTGCATACAGTAAGGGCTATTCAACTATGGGATGCACATCAGGCAAGACCATGGCTGCATACAATAAGGGCTATTCAACTATGGGAGGCACATCAGGCAAGACCATGGCTGCATACAGTAAGGGCTATTCAACTATGGGAGGCACATCAGGCAAGACCATGGCTGCATACAGTAAGGGCTATTCAACTATGGGAGGCACATCAGGCAAGACCATGGCTGCATACAGTAAGGGCTATTCAACTATGGGAGGCACATCAGGCAAGACCATGGCTGTATATTTACTCAGACGCTGTCCTTTTTCTTGCAGGCCAAGCTATCTCATAATAGCAGACAGCAGCAACGGACGGGTGGAGGGCGGCCTCAGCTGCAACTCCTCAGCGATCTTGAGGTGCGCGTCCAGAGGATAGTGGCAAGCCGGGTGATAGGTCCCGTCGCCACTGGAGACGCCGACCCTGTTCTGAACAGCAATGGTAAGGTGATCACCTTTTTGTCCTCTCTCCTTCCACTTGTTCCTCACAACACCAGCCTTTGACACTTTCAATCCAACTTACTAAATCGCTGCACTCATTCCTCCCTTGCTGCCATCCTGTCCTCACGCCAAAGCCACTCTTGTACCTCCCTGCTTTCAGATGGTGATTCACCAGCTGAGGAGACGGGCCCTCAAGCTGCCAGTGGGAGTGAAACTGAAGGCGAGAAGGAAGAGGAAGCTGGAGCATCAGCGCCACCCTCTCCCAAGGAAGCCCATGCCCACACTGGGAACACACCTTCCCTGGAGGGGAGCAGGGGGGAATGGTCTGATGAGGGTGAAGCTCCAGGACCCAGCGGGCTGCAGCAACGCAATGGGGGTAGGGAAGCTCGGGGGCCTTCTCCCCGGAGGGAGAGTATGCCATTGAGTCCTACTGCACTGGACGCAGAGGAGGAGCGGCTCATCGCTGAAATGAACACCCAGGCGGTGCAGAGACACACTGAGCTCATGGGTGCAGTGGGAAGGGTGCCCGAATGCATTGAATTACTGGCAAGAAGTGTGGAGCACTTCGCTGTAGCACAGGCGGATGCCACGCAAATGCTTAGTGCTGCAATGCAGTCACTGGCTGCCATGAGCCCATCTCAGACTGCTCTCATGCAGACTCAGATTGAGGCCACGTGAGCACTGACTGCTGCCATCCTCGCTGGTTCGGACACATTTCCCCGGGGCTCTCACTGCACCGCAGCAGGCCAGCAATCTGTGCTCCAGCAGATTGCTCCGAATGCTGAAGTGCTGACCCGTGGGAGTGCCAGTGTGTCGGTCGAGCAGGAAGTTGCTGTCCTCTCTCAAGATGACAGCATTCCTGTTGCCACCACTGTCACTTCTCCACTGCCCTTGCCACTGCCTGTAGGACAGACTGCTGCCGCCCATGCAGAGTTGGTGCAGTCTGCAGCCGGGCCCTCCAGGCCCAGAGCTGGTCGAGGCCATCCCTCAAGGGCATCTGCAGTCTCAAGTTGTGACAATCAGCAACCTTCTGCCAGCCTTGCTGCAGCCACTGGGGTCCCATTACGGAGAAGCTGTAGGGTGGGAAGGGGGGAAGTGCTCAAGGGAAGGAGATCACCCTCGAAGGGCAAAAAGTAGGTGGTGTGACAAAATGTTGTTCATTTTTTTATTAAAGGCCGAGGTTCATGGTCAAATTTTTTTTTACTGTTTTAGACAGTGTCTCCAGGTTGTGAGAGCCAGTTATGTTAATGACTGCGTTTTTTTTTGTGTTTCTTTCTATTAGTTTGTCATGCGGAAATGAGACACACAGAGTTTGTAAAATAAAAATGTTTTTGTATTCAAAATGTACATGTTTGGTCTTTGCAATCATTGTTGCCTTGACTGGCTTAGGGGTTGCGGGTTGGTTTCATTCAGGTTGTTCTCAATGGCAGAAGCCATTTCCTCAGAAGGGGCCGAGAAGCGGCTTGCTATCAGCCTTTGACGGACGGCCCTTCCAGTTTCTACATTGTGTGCCTCCCTCCCGCCTTGGTGCTGCTGATGATCATCGTCCTCATCTTCCTCCTCCTCTTCCTCCTCCTCCTCTGGTGGTGCTCCAAGGCCTGGTGGCATTGGCTGGGTCCTGAGGATTGCCAGGTTATGCAGCATGCAGCACACAACAACGAAGTGGGAGACTCGCACAGGCGAGTACTGCAGGGCTCCTCCAGAATGGTCCAGACAGCGGAACCGTTGCTTGAGCACGCCGATTGTGTGCTCAACGATGTTCCTGGTAGCTTGATGGCTCTCGTTGTATCGCAGCTCAGCAGGGGTGTTGGGCGTACGGAGCGGTGTCATCAGCCAGGTGCACAGAGGTTATCCCTTGTCCCCGAGAAGCCAACCACCTGGGTGATGCGGTGCCTGGAAAAAGTTCTGCCACAGTAGTCTGGCGCAGGATAAAGGCATCATGGCTGCTGCCAGGATAATGGGCATTGACAGCGAGTATCAGCTGTCTGTGGTCACAGACCAACTGCACGTTTAAGGAATGGAAGCCCTTTCGGTTGCGGAAATCCTCGGCATTCTCATGCGGAGCACGCAAAGCCACATGCGTGCAGTCAATGGCGCCCTGCACCATGGGGAAGCCCGCTATCCTAGCAAAGCTCATTGCACGTTCTTGTTGCTTGTCCGGGGTCATGGGGAAAGAGATGTACTCTTGTCTCCTTTTAAAGAGGGCATTTGTGACCTTGACCTGATGGATGCAGCAATGCACCGCGAACTGGGAGATATTGGCGATGTCCTCAGTAGCTGATTGAAAAGAGCCGGTGGCATAAAAGTTGAGAGCCACTGTTATCTTCACTGCCACCGACAGAGACGTCCTGCTCCTCAGTTGAGGCTGCAGATCTGGTTGAAGCAGGTGGCAGAGCTCAGTGGCCACCTCCTTGCTGAAGCGCAGCCTTCGCAAACACTGCTCCTCAGACATATTAATGTAGGAGAATTGTTGGCGAAATACCCTGGGAGTGTAAGGTCTCCTGTACAGAGGCCTGTTGGCCCTCCTCCGTCTGGCCATGATTGCCACTCTCTCTCTGCGTCTCTGTGCCCTCTGAATGTGATGGCGCAGGACGACGCCCCCATTCAGTGCAGCCCCCATAGTATCTTGGCAATCAAAGTAATGAAGGTCAAAAACCAAAGTACCTGCAAAGTTATGGTCAGAAGCCTAAACTACTTCAGACAGCGTTGACTCAATGCAGAAGTCTCTCTTTCTCTCTTTCTCTCTCTCAAAATCTCTCTCTCTCTCTCTCAGAACGAGTGGTGCAAAAATAGCTACCACACAAAAGCCAGGAAGAGGCCCCTTTTAAATAGCGCCCCCCCCCTCCCCCAGCCCCACAGCGACTGGGAAGCGTTCCAGTCTACCTGTCGCTGGTTGCGCCAGGCGGAAAGGAGGGGGGGGGCGCCACTCAATTTCCGTTCTGGGGCGTCACAAGGGCGTTGCACTCTCGAATGACGTCATGATCTGTGTGCGCAGAAGATCGAGTGGTATTGTTTAGCACCGCCGCAAAATGTCCGGTCAATTCCGCGAGAGGTGCAGAGATCGCATCGCCCGGGCGCTAGTTGCTTTGCACTCCATTAGCGCCCTCTTAAGGCGCTAACGGGAGGCGCAAACCAACATAATTTTTCCCCCTATCGTTCTTACAGCTTTCAGTAATTTCCCTGCAAATTTGCTCCTCCATATCCTTCCCACTAGTTGGCAGCCTATAGAATACACCTAGTAGTGTAATGGCACCTCTATTGTTTTTTAACTCTAGCCATATAGGTTCTGTCCTTGACTCCTCCAGGACAGCCTCTCTCTCCAGCACTGTAACATTCTCCAAAACCAATACTGCTACACCACCTCCTTTCTTTCCTTCCCTATCTTTCCTGAACACCTTATATCCAGGAATATTTAGTACCCAATCCTGCCCCAGGTCTCCGTTATCGCCAAGACATCATATTCCCATGTGTCTATTTGCACCTGCAGCTCATCAACCTTATTTACCACACTTCGTGCATTTACATACATGCACTGTAAATCTATCTTAGACCTTCTTGTATTCTATCTTAGTCTGACCCCACCTAATATTGTACTATTTCTTACTCTAGTGCTATCTGTCTCTCCCAGCCCTTTGTGCACCTTGTTTCTCCTTTCTAATGCTACATGCTGGTTCCCAAACCAGTTTAAACCCTCCCCAACAGCACCAATAAATTCCCCCCACGAGGATATTGGTCCCGGCTCTGTTGAGGTGCAACCCATCCGACCTGTACAGGTCCCACCTCCCCTGAACCGGTCCCGATGTCCCAACAATCTAAAGCCCTCCCTCCTGCACCATTTCTCCAGCCACGCATTCATCTGCGCTATCCTCCTATTTCTATACTCACTAGCTCGTGGCACCAGGAGTAATCCGGAGATTACTACCTTTGAGGTCCTGCTTTTTAATTTCTTTCCTAGCTCACTGAAATCTGCCTGCAGGACCTCATCCCTCTTTCTACCTATCTCGTTGATACCGATATGGACCATGACCTCTGGCTGTTCTCCCTCCCCCTTCAGAATATCCTGCAGCTGCTCAGTGGCATCCTTGACCCTGGCACTAGAAACGCCTATCGAATCCCCTTTCACTATCGCTTTCCCGATCTTCCTCCTCTCCTCGTCCCCCACCCCGTACAGCTGAGCCACCCGTGGTGCCTTGGACTTGGCTCTGGCTGCACTCCCCAGAGGACCGATCGCCCTCACCAATCTGAATACTGGTTGGAAAGCGAGATGCACTCAGGGGACTCCTGCACTACCTGCCTGGTCCTCCTTGCCTGTCTGATGGTCACCCATTCCCTCTCTGCCTGTACACTCTTACGCTGCGGGGTAACCACCTCCTGAAACGTGCTATCCACATAGCTCTCAGCCTCACGGATGCACCACGGTGATGCCAGCTGCTGCTCAAGCTCTGAGTGGTACTGCATTTGTATAGTTTGGGATGATTAACTGTTTCTAGATGCATAGTGTAGCAGTGCAGCCCCAGAACAAACATTTTCAGACACCTGGTGTGATACAGTTCTGCTGGGACTATTTGCAGATGCACAGTTCAGTAAAGCAGGTTTGAGGTTAATCTTTTTTTTGCAGAGACCCCAGTTTTATTAGCCATTGAAGCAAATATTACAGCTGCACATAAATTGTTACCATTCACGTTATATTCTTTTCAGGTTGATTCTCATACTGCGTCACCCCCTCAACCGTTTTATTCGTTTTTTTTGTCTGTTTTAGATTCCCCTACACCACATCTATGTCCTCCAAGCTTCCCCCAGTCTTCTATCAATGCTGCTAGAAGGTAATCAGGAGCAACGCTGGTTGATTGGCTGAATTCCTCTCCCTCACTGTGGGAAACCCCCTTTGCTCAGGCAGCCTGGCCCAGACTCTGAGGTGACTCAGGCTGGGTAGGTATCCACGGACACTGGTGCCCCTTCATGTGCGCGTCTGGAAAGTGAGTACCGTCATGTTGTTCATGGTGGGTGGGCTGGGTTCATATCATAGATTTATAGAAATTTACAGCACAGAAGGAGGCCATTCGGCCCATCTTGTCCATGCCGGCCGACAAAGAGCTATCCACCGTAATCCCACTTTCCAGCTCTTGGTCCGTAGCCCTGTAGGTTTCAGCACTTCAAGTGCATATCCAAGTTATTTTTAAATGTGATGAGGGTTTCTGCCTCTACCACCCTTTCAGGCGGTGAGTTCCAGACCCCCACTGCCCTCTGGGTGAAAAAATTTCTCCTCAAATCCCCTCTAATCCTTCTACCAATTACTTTGAATCTGTGCCCCCTGGTTATCAACCCCTCTGCTAAGGGAAATAGGCTCTTCCTATGCACTCTATCTAGGCCCCTCATAATTTTATACACCTCAATTAGGTCTCCCCTCAGCCTCCTCTGTTCCAAAGAAAACAACCCCAGCCTATCCAATCTTTCCTCATAGCTAAAATTCCCCAGCACAGGCAACATCCTCGTAAATCTCCTCTGCACCCTCTCTAGTGCAATCACATCTTTCCTGTAATGTGGTGACCAGAACTGTCCGCAGTACTCTAGCTGCTGCCAAACTAGTGTTTTATACAGTTCAAGCATAACCTCCCTGGTCTTATATTCTATGCCTTGGCTAATAAAGGCAAGTATCCCGTATGCCTAGCTGTTCCAGGTAAAACCAACCCGGCCACTTCCGAGCATCCACACACTTGCCGGGTTTAGTGCACCAGATAGCACTCGGCAGCTGAAACCCTGGTTCATTCTTCTCTTCCCTGGGCTGGGAACCCTGAATCTAATTACAATCCCTACCCTAGCACCACCACCATACCAGCTGAGGTCAACGAACTCAACACAGACCAAATGTGGACAGCCTGGGATCTTCCTGATCCAAATAGCTCAGCAGGTGTACCTACCGAGTTACTGGTGGGTAATTTTGACTTTCCGCGATAGTGCAAAGTGGGCGAGATCCATTGAGCCGCCCGTTATACAGCTCTACCCATTTTCACTTCAATGGACTTAAATGAAAATCGGGACAGATGTATAACAGGGGGCTGATCTGATGTCGCCCCTTTTACATTATCATCCAAAGTCAAAAATGGAGAGATTGTACTTCCTTTTAGTAACCAAACAATTGACAGTGGTGGATGGTCAAGGTGCATTGTACCAGCAGTGTACTTCAACATAGGCAGGGTAGATGCTGAGAGGTTGTTTCCCCTGGCTGGAGAGTCTAGAACTCGGGGGCATAGTCTCAGGATAAGGGGTCGGCCATTTAAGACTGAGATGAGGCAGAATTTCTTCACTCAGAGGGTTGTGAATCTTTGGAATTCTCCACCCCAGAGGGCTGTGGATGCAGAGTCATTGAGTATATTCAAGGCTGAGATATAGATTTTTGGACTCTAGTAGAATCGAGGGATATGGGGATCAGGTGGGAAAGTGGAGATGAGGGCGAAGATCAACCATGATTGAACATATTGAATGGTGGAGCAGGCTCAAGTGGCAGTATGGCCAACTTCTGCTCCTAATTCTCATGTTCTTATGTTCTTACAGGCACTCTCACTCTCAACTGATACTTGCTGTGAAATTAGACTCTCCGAATATTAGCAAACAAGTGCTTAATGAAATTTGTATCAGATTCCATTGTCAGCCATTTCATTGAGCCTGTGCCGCTCTCTGCGAGAGAGCTTCAGCTGGTCCCACTCCCCCACCCTTTCCCCATAGCCCTGCAAATGTTTTTCCTTGAGGTACTTATCCAACTCCCTTTTGAAAGCCGCGATTGAGTCTGCCTCCACCATCCTTTCAGGCAGTGCATTCCAGATCCTAACCACTCGCTGTGTAAAAAAGTTTTTATGTCGCATTTGGTTCTTCTGCCAATCACCTTAAATCTGTGTCCTCTGGTTCTTGACCCTTCTGCCAATGGGAACAGTTTCTCTCTATCTACCCTGTCTAGACCCCTCATGATTTTGAACACCTCTATCAACTCTCCTCTCAACCTTCTCTGCTCTAAGGAGAACAACCCCAGCTTCTCCAGTCTATCCACGTAACTGAAGTCCCTCATCCCTGGAATCATTCTTGTAAATCTTTTCTGCACCCTCTCTAAGGCCTTCACATCCTTCCTAAAGTGCGGTGCCCAGAATTGGACACAATACTCCAGTTGAGACCGAACCAGTGTTTTATAAAGGTTCATCATAACTTCCTTGTTGTTGTACTCTATGCCTCTATTCATGAAGCCCAGGATCCTGTAAGCTTTTTTAACTGCTTTCTCAACCTGCCCTGCCACCTTCAACGATTTGTGCACATATACCCCCAGGTCTCTCTGTGCATTCACCCCCTTTAGGATTGTACCCTTTAGTTTATATTGCCTCTCCTCATTCTTTCTACCAAAATATATCACTTCACACTTTTCTGCGTTAAATTTCATCTGCCTAGTGTCTGCCCATTCCACCAGCCTGTCTATGTCTTCTTGAAGTCTATCACTTAACAGTAATAAACAGCGGCCAGAAGCATCCATATAGAAATGCGTTGTCCTATTTAATTTGACGCGCTCCAAGTGAGATCACCCATTTCAACATCGGTTCTAACCTGTTCCTTAATAAATGGAATGATGCATCCTTTAAAGTAACTGGCGAAGGAGCTATGGGTGAATGCGCTGAGTATATCCTAATGTTTGGAGTGTATCCAAAAACCAGGACCTTTCTTAAACAATTGAGGCCAAGTCTCAGGGCAAATATCCAGACTTCTGAAAACTGTACTTTTAATCATTAAAATTAAATCTATACAAACATACCAGATGGAGATAGTTGCTAAGGAATAGGACGACGCATGTCTCTATGGATGCCTCTGGCCGCTGTTTATTACTGTTATATGACAGCATGTCCCAATGTTGTGAGCCTGGGGAAGCGTTATATAACAATTGTGTCTGTACTAATGTCGCCCACGATTACACGCAAGAAGATCGGATCATTGTTGACAACAGCCAGCGGCAACATATTTAAGGTTCCAAAGAATTTTACATTAGTTTATTCTTTTCAATTCAGTTGACATTGCAGCACAAAGCCCTGGTGGAAAAAAAAATCAATATGTGGAATTACTTATAGAAATATTACGCGCACTTGTACCTTCACCTCTGACTCTCCTGAAGCAGAACTAACGAGAAAGTGTCTTCAGCTCTAAGCCTTCACTTTGTTTTGTTTATTCGTTTTGTTTGAGATCAGACGGTTTTAACAAGCGCAATCAAGGTCGCCGTTTTTTACTGCAGAGCCTGTTTAATGTCTTGTGACACGTTCCCTGGAAACGCAGTCACAAGGTTCCTTTAAAGCTCTAATCATAACGATATAATATCAAAGTGCGAGTAGGTGTCCTGGTGCTGCATTTCATTTGCCGTTTGAAAAGCAGGTGATTCCCCCCCCACCCCCCCCGAGCCCTCACCTTGGAGTTATCCGTTCTCAAATGAGGCGCTGCGAAGCTTTCTGTATAAACAATGGCTAAGCTCATCGGAGTGTTGAACTCAACTTGACCTCAGTGTCGCAGAGCTAGAAACAGCATTCCCATTCCTGACTGCTGTCCAGTGACTCTTCCTGGAAAATGCACGTGCGTGGATATTGCGAGAGGACAGGACTGATCATGCCCATCCCAGGACTGATCATGCCCATCATGCCCCTGTCAGAGGCACAACCACGTATTGTATAATGAAGTTGGAGAGACCATCAGGGCAATTCCAGGTGTTGGAGCAGTTGAGAGGGAGATGTAACCCGTGGAAAATCTGAGTAGGACATATTTTTCTCATTCCCACTAAATAGATGCACCTGTGTTTAAATTGTCTGCCAACGCTCACTATCAAGGACCACAAATGAAGAGGGGCTGTTTGGGTGAGGTACCAGGGTACTTGGTAGTTCTGGAGCTGAGCCCCTATCAACAGTGGGCACCTTCAGGAGAGGATGGGGAAAAAAAGAAAGAACTTGCATTTATATAGCACCTTTCACAACCTCAGGATGTCCCACAGAGCTTTACAGCCAATAAAGGACTTTTGAAGTGGAGTCACTGTTGTAGGAAACGCGGCAGCCAATTTGCGCACAGCAAGGTCACACAAACAGCACTGTGATAACGACCAGATCATCTGTTTTAGTGAAGTTGGTTGATGGATAAATAATGGCCGGGACACCAAGGAGAACTCTCCTGCTCTTTGAAATAGTGCCATGGGATCTTTTGCGTTCACATGAGAGGGCAGACGGTTTAACACCTCACGCGAAGGATGTCACTTCCAACAATGCAGCACTCCATCAGTGCTGCACGGGAACGTTAACCTAGATTTTGTACTCAAGTCTGTGGAGTGGAATTTGAACCCACGACCGTCTGACTCAGAAGCGAGAGTGATTCCACTGAGCCAGGGCTGACACCACGGATGAAAAACGAAGATAAGGACACACACAATGACAAATGCCATTGGAAGAAAAAATAAATTGTAGCACATATGGAAATTTACTTTGGAAAAAGGGAAAGTCTAATCTTACATTATTTCAAGTGCTTGAGGCCTCTTAGGCCTGGCATCCCTCCAAATGTAATATTATAGGGCTTGAAGATTGGAAACACAAATGTTCAATAAAAAGTAGATTTTGAAGGATTTATAAAGGAATAGAAAGATTTGATGTTGCATGATTGTAAAATGCGAATGGCGTCTGTTGTCAAATTTCTTGGAGCAGCTCAGCTCTTCATGTCCAGCTCCAATTGGGCTCCAGGAAAGCAACATAAAATGAGCAACAGGGTTTTTACTCCATTATCATTGCACTCCCACCTGGTGCAGTTAGTTTCCTTTAGCGAAGGCCCTCCAGCCACATAAATATTGCAAGAAAACTTTAATATACAGCAACTAATTCGCATTTTGGAAGGGTCCGCTATCATGGCCTTATACAAGCTTGTTCTTGTCCAATTCCATTTGCACAGAATGCCATACCTCATACTGCTCCTGATAGATCTCTCCATCTGTTTCTAAGAGATGAAAACATCAAGACTTCAGCATAAAAAATCTTACTTTCCTCTTAGGCGAAAGGGAATTGGGTTAATTTGAAGGGGTATTTACTAGTCCGAGCCCCTTTAGGGCTACCCTGGATCAGGCGTATTTCTCAGACGTTCACTTTCAACTAAAGTTTGAGGTAGCCGAATCCTAAAGACACTTAATTGGGTCTAAAGGTCCAGACTATCTCTCCCTAAAGGAAAGGAACAAGAATGTTATCATCCTTCAGATAGCACTTTTAATAAGTTTAGCTAAACTGTAATGTCCCGAATATTATGAGGGTCTGGAAAACTCCCTCAGAATTCTGCAACTCTTCACCAAAGAGAGCACAGAGATTGAGTTCGCGAGTTTTTGATACAGAAGACTTATGTGAGAAAATTCTAAAAATATATAGAGATTTATTAAAAGAACCGACATGCAATTTACAATTGGTGAATCAGTCAATCACAACTATAACAGTCCTAAAAAAAGAAAAAATACTATCTTTTTAACAGAGAATCCTACTTTTAAATCTTAACTTCGCTACCGTATTACAGTTCTTAAAGTTCTCTATACAGGATATCCATCAAAATCAAATACCTTTGATCCCTGAGGTACAAACAGTGGTAGACTACAGAGCTGCCTCTGTAGCCGAGAATCACTTTGCCCGATTAAAGCGAGACTGATATCCCATTTGAGAGTTCAATATTTATACCCTTTTCCAGTGGTATTTCCTTTAAGGTTTTCTGCTGATGCAAGTTAATTATCCCTATTCAGCTTTCTGCTGACCTCTGCAACTCTTACTGCCACATCAGCCAGAATCTTGTCTCATCTCCAGGTGTTCTGGGCTGACCATATAAAACGATGTGAACGGCAGGTGTTCCTCATTTTATGTCATCTTTACGAGGGCAGATGTTCCTAATCTTATGTGCCATCTTTACAAAGTTTAAATTAGAACACCTTATCCAGGATGAACCATTGTTTTGTTCCCAAAAGGTCAGCTTGTCGGAGCCATGCACCTTCTGTTTCAATAAGGTTATTTATTCAGTGTCAACAACTGTCTTATCTCAATAGTCAGAATGCTTTCATAGCTATTTCATAGTTAGGTTTCTAAATTTCCAAACCCAGTTTGTCATGTTTTAATAAGGCCAAAATTCTTTCATAAGATAGTGTATTTTTCTGAATAGGTTATATGGCTTATTCCTTTACAAATTTTCCATCTCTTTTCCCAAATGCCCATCCTTACAAATGCCCCAGTGCCTCCTTCCTTGGGGAGGTAAGTGAGAGCTCTTTCAGGTTAAGACACATTCAAGGTAACATGCACATTACAGGTAGCTTGGAATCAAGTAGGAACATAGGAACAGAAGGCCATTCAGCCCCTCAGGCCTGTTCCATCATTCAGTGAGATCATGGCTGATCTGAATCCTAACTCCATCCACCTGCCTTGGTTCCATATCCTTTTATACCCTTGTCTAGCAAAAATCTATTGATTTCAGATTTAAAATGATTAATTGAGCTCGCATCTACTGCTTTGTGCGGGAGAGAGTTCCACACTTCTACCATCCTTTGCGTGAAGATGTGTTTCCTAACTTCTCTCCTGAATGGCCTGGCTCGGATTTTAAGGTTATGCCCCCTAGTCCTAGATTCCCCCACCAGCGGAAAAAGATTCTCTCTACCCTATCAATTCCTTTCAAAATCCTAAAAACTGCAATCAGATCACCTCTTAACCTTCTATATTCTAGGGAATACAAGCATAGTTTATGTAATCTCGCCTCATAATCTCACCCTTGGTGCCCTGGTTTACATTCTGGTGAATCTGCGCTGCACTCCTTCCAAGACCAATATATCCTTTCTAAGGTGCGGTGCCCAGAACTGTACACAGTGCTCCAGATGTGGTCTAACCAGGGCTTTGTACAGCTGTAGCAAAACTTCCACCCCTTTACATTCTGGCCCTCTAGTTATAAAGGCTAACAATCCATTAGCCTTTATGATTATTTTTTGTGCCTGATTATTACATTTTAGTGATCTGTGTACATGGACACCGAAATCTCTTTGGACCTCCACTGTTCCTAGCTTTTCACCATTTAAATAATACTCAGATCTATCCTTTCTTGGTCCAACATGGATGACCTCACACTTTCCTGCATTGAAATCCATCTGCCACAGTTTTGACCGCTCATTTAATCTATCTATGCTCTTTGTAATTTTATGCTCCTGTCTACACTACCTGCTATACCACCGATTCCTGTGGCATCAGCAAACTTGGATATATGGATCTCGACTGCGTTATCTGAGTCATTAATAAATATAGTGAATAGTTGAGGTCCCAGCACAGATCCTTGTGAGACACCACTAGTCACTTCCTTCCAATTTGAGTACATACATGGGTATCCCTACTCCCTCTTCTACCACCTAACCAATCTCCTAACCAGATTGATAATTTGCCTTCAATTCCATAAGCTTTAATTTTAACTAACAATCTCTTATGTGGAACCTTATCGAATGCCTTTTAGATATAGAAAGAAAGACTTGTATTTATATAGCGCCTTTCACAACCACCAGACGTCACAAAGCACATTACAGCCAATGAAGTACTTTTGAAGTGTAGTCACTGTTGTAATGTAGGAAACGCAGCAGCCAATTTGTATACAGCAAGCTCCCACAAACAGCAATGTGATAATGACCAGATAATCTGCTTTTGTTATGTTGATTGAGGGATAAATATTGGCCAGGACACCAGGGATAACCCCCCTGCTCTTCTTCAAAATAGTGCCATGGGATCTTTTACACCCACCTGAGAGAGCAGACTTGGTTTAATATCTCATCCGAAAGACGGCATCTCCAACAGTGCAGCACTCCCTCAGCACGGCACTGGAGTGTCGGCCTAGATTTTTGTGGTCAAATCCCGGGAGTGGGACTTGAACCCACGACCTTCTGACTCAGAGGCGAGTGTGTGACCCACTGAGCCGCAGTTGACACCATAATTACATCCATAGACATTCCCCTGTCTACTACTTCAGTTACTTCCTCAAAAAATTCAATTAGGTTCATTAGACATGACCTACCTCTTACAGATCCATGTTGGCTCTCTCTAATCAGCTCAAATTTCTCTAAGTGCTCAGTCACTCTGTCCTCAATTATAGATTCCAATAAATTTCTCACAACAGATGTTAGAATAACAGGTCTATAATTTCCTGGTTTCTCGCTCTCTCACCTTTCATAAATAATGGAGTTACATTTGCAATTTTCCAATCTAAAGGGACAATTCCTGAATCCAGAGCTTTGGAAGATTATGGCTAAAGCATCTGTAATTTCCTCACCTACTTCCTTTATAACCCTTGGGGTAAAAACCATCAGGTCCTGGGGAATTGTCAGTCTTTAATGCCATTATTTTTTCTAATACTGTTTTCTTACTCACGTTAACTTTAGTGAGTGCTAGTTCTTGATTCATTATTAATTTCCCTGGAATGTCAAGTATATTATCATCTTCCTCTACTGCGAAGACTGACACTAAGTAATTATTCAACAATCTGCCATTTCCTTATTTTCATTTGCAATATTGCTCCCATCTGTTTTTAAAGGGCCCACATGACCCTTGACTAACCTTTTTCTTCTAATATAATTGTAAAAACCTTTTGTGTTAATCTTGATATCCCTCACAAGTTTCTTGTTTATGGCTGACTTGGCAATACGATGCTGGAGCCTGGCAGAACCGTGATGCTCCAGGGCACCATTGGCCAGCCAGCTTCACTCAATAGTGGAACCCAGAGGGTTTCCGAATGTCACTGAGGCCTGGGAATCTACTCACTCGGCTCCAGGTAGCTCCACAAGCCAATCTCCTAACAGGGAAGGTGGTACTGCTTGAAAAGCAGTGGAGGATGGTCAGTGCTCTGTACTGGTAGACAGCATGATGCCAGCTGTCTAAACCTAACCAATGTCCCTAAGCTTTGGTTCTGCTAATCTGCACCTAAACCCTGTAGTCTTAGGTGAGTAAGGCATGTCCTTACAAGGAGAAAGTATGGATTCCATAGTCAGCTAAACTGAAACTCTACCTGCATGGAGTTCTCTGGAGCCTTAAATCAAAATGGTTTTCTGTGCATAGCAGACACCTGGCTGGCCAAAAGAAAATGTCCCGCTGCCATAATCATTTGGTCAAAAAGTCCCACACCCAGAAGTTCTGATCGACATTCAGCAGTGATGGACCTGCCAAGGTGAACTAGCAAATGTCTACTTAGAAGGTTTGAAGGGGAAGAAAAAATTGTCCACACAAATAGGAGGATCTGGCAAAAACTGGTTCTCTACCATTCCATGTACCACTGACCTTATCGTTTGGTGTGTCTGTTTGGTTGCCACCCTCACCTCAGACTCTGAAGGTTGTGAGTTCAAGGCCCCACTCCAGGAATTGAATACATAATCTAGACTGACACAAGTGCAGCACTAAGGGAGTCTTGCATTGCCAGAGGTGCCTTTTAGATGAGACATTAAACTGAGGCCCTAACTCAAGTGGACGTAAAAGATCCCATTGCATTATTCAAAGAAAGGCAGGGGAGTTCTTCTGGTATCTTGACCCACATTTATCCCTTAATCAATACCAGTATAACAGATTAACTGGTCATTTATCTTATGGCTATTTCTGAGACCCTCATCCTTGTGCAATCATACCAACTAACAACACACAAGGGTAGGCATTTGGGTGTTTAATCCAATGTTCATGTAAAGTTTCTGTTAATGTGCTGTCAAATATTTAAACCTATCAACACTTTCCGTTCTTGGACAGCTTTGTGTGGACCTGTGGATGTGTCTTAGTGAGTTGCAGTGAATGGTGAGACACCCCCCCCCCTTCCCCCACAATGGTGATGAGTGTGAAAGGAATGGCTTGGGCATTGCAGGGATGCTTTATGGTGTTGGTGTGGGGTGGTGCCAATCTGGCGTATCATGTGGCAGCCAGGGTTTACAGCGTCAAGTGAAGTAAATGTGGCCATGATGAGGCCATCCCTGGCCTCCCGGGCAGCAATGTGGTCGGGTGCTGATGCCCTGTGACCTGTGCAGCATTAGGCGATTGCGGAGAAGGTTGGTGTTGTTGTTGGTGCTGCTGGTGTGCCTGGTGCTGCTGGTGTTGGGGCTGATCGTGGTCGGATTATGAGGGCCAAGGTGAGACAGTATAAAGGGCACCCATGCTGATGGAATAGATGGCAGGTGAAGTACAGATGACAGAGCAGTCTCTCAATGGTGAGAGAGTTCTGCCAATGGGGTAAGAGTGGATGGAGAATGGAAAGTGGAAAGCCTACAGAATCTGTGCTGTAAACGGATTGAGAAACAGCTTGTGGCTGAGGAAAGTGATGATCTGTCAGTTGGGAGCTTTTACTGTACATTTGAATCTGTCAAGTAATCAGCTGGAGCAATGGCCATTCAACTCCTGGCTCAGGGTCACAGACTTGGTTCCTGAGCTGCGTGGGCCTTGTGGGCAAACAGTTAAATTGAAAAGGTAAGGTAAAAGCATCATTTAGGGTCTGTCAACAACCCAATAATTGGTTTAATTGGGTCGCCCGCCTCGGCGGATTAGGTCAGATCGGAGATCACACATGCACCTGTGGGAAAGGCGCGTTGCGGCGGGTTGACAGCGGGGTCTCAACCCGCTGTCAAAAAATCAAATTTCCCACCCGACCCGCCACCAATCCCACCTTCTGACCCCCCCCGCAATACTCCCCCTATAGGAACATAGGAACAGGAGGAGGCTATTTTTCCCCTTGAGCCTCGATCACCATTCAATGAGATCATGGCTGATTTGTGATCTAACTCCATATACCCGCCATTGGCCCATATCCCTTAATACCTGTCGTTAACAAAAAGCTATCAATCTCAGATCTAAAATTAACAATTGACCTAGCATCAATTGCTGTTTGCGGAAGAGAGTTCCAAACTTCTACCACCCTTTGTGTGTAGAAGTGTTTCCTAACTTCACTCCTGAAAGGCCTGGCTCTAATTTTTAGACTATGCCCCCTAGTCCTAGAATCCCCAACCAGCAGAAATAGTTTCTCTCTATCTACACTATCAGTTACCCTTAATATCTTGAAAACTTCGATCAAATCACCCCTTAACCTTCTAAATTCCAAGGAACACAACCCTAGTTTGTGTAATCTCTCCTCGTAATTTAACCCTTGGAGTCCGGGTATCATTCTGGTAAATCTACGCTGCACTCCCTCCAAGGCCAATATACCCTTCCTAAAGTGTGGTGCTCAGATTTATTTTTTCCTCATGTACTTATCTAACTTCCCCTTAAATGCATCTATGCTATCCACCTCAACCACTCCCTATGGCAGCGAGTTCTCACCATGCTATGAGTACAGCTAGAATTGACATTCATAACATAACAAGGAGATCAAAAATTCCACAATTCTGAAAAAAGAAGGAATTAGCTTAACCAAAAGTTACTTAATGTTAGAGATGGCTGAAAGAAGTTTCCCTCAGATAGGAGTAGACCAGGACAACCCTCATCATATGACACCAGGTAGAAAGCATCAGAGTTCTAGCTATTATGGAGAAATTTAATGTGTGCTTGGAAGAGGACCGTAATGGCACTTGTAGCTTTCAATCTATTCCTGCGGAATCAAGAGTGTACACTTACCTAGCCATGAAATTTCACAAGTGGTGCAAAATATAAAACTATTTCAGTTCTTCAACTTTAAGCCATCAATATAAATTCTCTTTGAAATTCAACGGCATTACCATCGCTGAATCCCCCTCCAGCAATATCGGGCTAGATTTTCGTGGAGCCGTCAGGCGGGGTTTCAGGCACGTGGGGGGGGGGAGAATCCTGAATTTGTGGGTCCCGACACCATCCCGCCCAAAACCCCGCCCCACATAAGTAACAGGTAGTTAACAGGCAGTTTTTAGCCGAATCCCTATTTTGAAGGTTGTCGTGTGGGATTCCCGACGGCTCCAAACCACGCCAAGTTAGAGGAGTTGGGCCGTCGGGTTGAAGGACTTGGAGGGGTCGAGATTTCGGTGTTCAGGTGAGTGATGGGTGCATGAGTGCAAAGGTAAGTGTGTTTGGTGTGTCTAAAGTGTGTAAAGAAGTTTAAATTACCTGTACTTACCTTTACAGCCTTCCTTCCTCTAGGTTTCGGGAGTCCATCATTCAGCCGGCACAGAAAGCAGAATGGCTGCGATCTGTCAAAAGTGACAGCCTGCAGCTGTCAGTGCCGGCGAGATTTCTAACTGAGTCTGTGTAGAAGGACTCAGGTTAGAAGTAAGACTGTCAGTGTTTGACAGCTTCAAACAGCTGTGAAACACTGATATTTCATCTGTCAACACATCTTGACAGATGAAATTTCAGTCTGTGACGTCACCTGTTGCCGGGTGGCCCTTAATTGGCCTGCTGAGCCCGCTGGACGGGCTCAACAAGGTCAATCAAGTGAAAATTGCGTGGATTGGCTGCATCTCGATAGAGGCGGGACTACAACCTGGAAGTTGTAGTCCCGCCTCCTTCCCAACTTCTGAATGAAAATCCAGCCCTTTGTGTCTTCTACTGTGAAGACAGATACAAAATATGTGTTTAAAGTCTCGGTCATTTCTTTATTCCCCATTATAATATCTCAGCCTCTAAGGGACCAATGCTTACTTTTGCTACTCTCTTCCTTTTTACATACTTGTAGAAGCTCTTACAATCTGTTTTTATATTTCTTGCTAGTTTACTCTCATATTCCATTTTCTCCCTTTTTATCAATTGTTTGGTCATCCTTTGCTGGTTTTTAAAGTTCTCCCAATCCTCAGGCTTACTACTCTTCTTCGCAAGATTTGTGATTTCGTTACAGTTTTGGAACGAGAGAGAAACTGATTTATTTATGCAATCAATAAAACACTATACTGGCTTTAGGGAGACCACTTTCAAACTTCTTTTGAAATTGTTTTACTGCACACGTCCCTGCCTCCCCCACTGCCACGTACCGCCACACTTGGTGTGTGTCACGCTTAAGGCATCAGACTCTGGTATCATACCAGTATTATGCAAGCATTAGTGGCTTGTATAAACCTGATTGGCTTAAATTCTGCATTCATAAAAGAGCAACAAATCAGAACTCTGTAACTAGGAAGACTGAAGAAAATCTACCAATTAAAAAAACCTCAACCAATCAAATAGTCCAAAATGTTTTTTTAACTTTTTTCAGCCGTATTATTTTCCCACATAATCAAATATCTTGGGTTCAAAGTAAGGTTTTCACAGTAATGTGATTAAACTACAACAACTTGCATTTATATCGTGCCTTTAATGTTGGAGAATGTCCCGAGGGGCTTCACAGAAGCGTAAGGAAGAAAACAATGCCAAGACAAAGAAGGAGCAATTAGGCATGGTGACCAAAAGCTTGATCACAACATAGTGGTTTTATGGAGGGTCTTAAAGGAGCAGAGGGAGGGAGAGAGATGGAAGAACTTAGGACGGGAATTCCAGAGCATGGGACCTAAGCAGCTAAAGGCATAGCTACCAATTCTAGGGAGAAGTCAAGGAGGATGCATGAGGCTGAAATCATTGAGAGTTGGGGTTGAGTCATTGTGCTAGAGTAGGCTACAGGAAAGCGGCACTGTGGAGGGATTTAAACACAGGCGTGACAACTTTAAATTTTAAATTTTAAAGCAAGAGAGCATTGGAATAGTCAGGCCCAGATAGTCAGCAGAAGATAGGCTGAGGTAGGGGCGGAGGTGTGCAATGTTATGGAGTGGAAAATAGGCCGCCTTTGCTCATGTCCTTCCTGACCCGATCACCCCCCTTCCCCACTTACCTGAAGGCCCCTGCTGGTGCCGCAGTGGCTTCCCTGCTCAGGCCTGAATTAAAATTACAGTCGGGTCCCAATGACATCATCCAGACCCAACATTACATATGTAAAGAAGGACCCTGCTGGCTTTGGGCATGTGTCCATGGTGCCTGCTCTGGAGAAATCATTGTCAGTGGAATCCTGGTGGCTCCAGGACAGGTAAGTAACTTGGGGCATTTTAACTGTCTACCCACCCAGTTTCCACTGGGTGGTTACAATTGTCTCCCTTGTCTTCTTTCTCAGGTGGATGTTAACGATCCCATCGTACTATTTGCAAAAAAAGAAAGACTTACATTTCTATAGTGCCTTTCACGACCTCAGGACGTCTCAAAGTGCTTTACAGCCAATGAAGTACTTTTGAAGTGTAGTTACTGTTGAAATATAGGAAATGCGGCAGCCAGTTTGCGCACAGCAAGCTCCCACAAACAGCAATGTGATAATGACCAGATAATCTGTTGTTGGTGATGTTGGTTGAGGGTGAAGTATTGGCCAGGACACCGGGGATAACTCCCCTGCTCTTCTTCGAAATAATGCCATGGGAAAAATAGAGCAGGGGTTTCTATTGATGTTTGGACACTGAAGCAAAAACATTATCTTCATGTCAGTTGAAGTTATCTATGTTAATTCAAAGTGGGCTGCAGGCCTCACTTCTGGTAGTGTTCCACCATCAATTCGTTCATTCATGAGGACAAGCATATGCTACGTGTTCAGCTAGTTTCACGTAGGGCTACGTCAGTACTTAAGGGTGAAGACTGAAATAAAAACAGAAAGTACTGGAAATACTCAGCAGGTCAGGCAGCATCTGTGGAGAGAGAAACAAAGTTAACGTTTCAGGTTGATTACCTTTCATAAGAACTGGAAAAAGTTAGAGATGTAACAGATTTAAGAAAGTACAGAGGCAGGGAAAGGGGGGTATGGGGAGGAAAGAACAAAAGAGAAGGTCTGTGATAGGGTGGAAGGCAGGAGAGATTAAATGACAAAAGGTATGATGGTGCCAGGCAAAAGCAGATGGTAATGGGACAAGTAAAGAAACAGAAGATGGGTCTAGAGGAGGTGTAAATGGGAATAGCAGAATCATTACCAACAGTTGGTTATGATCTGAAACTGTTGAACTCAATGTTGAGTCCAGAAGGCTGTCAAGTGCCTAATCGAAAGATGAGGTGCTGTTCCTCGAGCTTACGTTGATCTTCATTAGAACACTGTAGGAGACTGAGGAGAGAGAGGCCAGAGTGTGAGTGGGACAGAAAATTAAAATGACAGGCAACCGGAGTCACACTTGCGGACTGAATCGAGGTATTCTGCAAAGCAGTCAGCCAATCTGCGTTGGGTCTCCCCAATGTAGAGGAGGCCACATCGTGAGCAGTGAATACAGTATACTAAATTGAAAGAAGTACAAGTAAATCGCTGTTTCACCTGGAAGGAGTGTTTGGGGCCCTAGATGGTGGGAAGGGAAGAGGTAAAAAGGCAGGTGTTGCGTCTCCTGCGCTTGCACGGGATAGTGCCGTGGGAAGGGGAAGGGGTGTTGGGGGTGATGGAGGAGTGGACCAGCATGTCGCGGAGGGAGCGGTCTCTTCGGAATGCTGAAAGGGGAGCGGAGGGGAAGATAGTTTGGTGGTCATATCACGCTGGAGGTGTCGGAAATGGCAGAGTGTAAAGAAATAAAATAATTTACATCAATTGGTACAAAGGCTCTTGAGTACCTAAATGCCAAGGGGGAAATAAGGCAAAAAAGGAAGAAACGCATTAAGAAATGGCTAGGATACATTGGCCTTTATATTGCTTTGTCCTTTCCATGACCTCCTAGATGTTTATTGCCACCTAGCAACCCTGGATACCCATTTAAAATAGGCATTTTTAGCAACAGGCATCCTGCATGCCACAGCTGTAGAGACTGGTGTTGTGTATGTACCTTTAAGAGAATAACTGGTCTCAGACTGCAGTACCGGCAGTGACCACCCCTGTATTAAAGGCGCTAGAGAGCCTCTGTTTGTTAGTTTCGTTATTGCCTTCCACCAGTAAAGATCTGTTTGTTTTCACTCCTGCTAGTCCGTGTCTCAATCATTCACGGACTTAACAACTGGTATCAGGGCTGACAGGCCCCACAGATACATATTAAAATGACATTCCCACTCGTTTGAGACAACTGCTTCTACCACCTACCAGAACGTGTGTCTGGTTAAGGCAGAGCAAGACTTCACCGGATTTTCTTTGTCCAGCCTTCCCTTTATTGCCTGAAAATCACAAGATATGGCTGAGGGAAATCCTGCCTTGACTGTCCTGCTGTGCATTTCCAGCATTTTCTGTTTTTATTACTGGATGGTGAATCCACTGCATTGAAGCCACCTGGATTAAAATGAATCAGAGAGCCCGGGTGTGCAGTAGTCATGCCTTCACCTTGCACTTCTGGGATCTGGGTTCACAGTCAGCCCATAATAATGGGATGGAAACCTTGACTCTACTATCTGTAAGTGATCCTAAGTGAAATGGGAACATAGGAATTGTTAGATGAAAAAAGACCACGGTCCATCTAGTTCGCATTCTACCATCCTGGTAGTCACATGATCCAATGACAATGGAGTTGTTGACTAATCACAGCGATCAATCTCTATCAATGAATCCACAACAGAGCCAGACATGAGGTGAGGAAAACCCCAGTAGTGGAGAGCTTTAGGTTCCTCCAAAGCATGCTACACTTACCACAGAATGGGCATATAATTGACAAATTAATTTCAACACTGAAAAGTATGAGGTATTACATTTTGGTAAGAAAAATAAGAAAGTCACATATTACTTGGAAAATAAGGGGTAAAACTTTTTGGGCGCTACCTTCGCCGGGGCACTAATTTTAGCGCTCCGAAAAAGTTAGCGCCCCAGCGGCCGATTTTCCCAGGTAGCGCCCCAAGAGGGAGGAGGGGCGCTACTGGAAGTGCCCCACGTCACTCCTGGGGCACTGCGAGCCAATATCGCGGCACTGCGGCACGTCGCGCCACAGTACTGCAGGCCCTCCTCCCCTTATTAAAGGGGAAGGGCCTGGCGCAGCGTGCCCCGGTGTCCAGCTGGGCCACCAGGGATCGGGAGTGCCAGCAAACAAGCCCGGCACTCAAGCGAAGTGCCGGGCTCACGGAGACCAGCCGGCACCCCGTGGAGGGGCTTCACGGGGGCCGAGGACAGCAACAGGGGCAGGTGCTGGCAGGTGGCCAGCAACAAAAATGGCTGCCCGCCACCTCCCCTTTAACTAGCGCTGCCCCGGCTGCAGGTAGGCCTCCCTGCCCCCGTCGGACATAGCGTCAGGCAGTAGGTCAGGGGGCGCCACCCAATATTATAGCCGGGGTGCGAGCGGGGCGCTGCGCACGGCGATGATGTCCTCACCGCTGGCGGAGCGCCACGCTGAATTTAGCAGGAGGCATTAGTGGCGCCGCGCCCAGGCGCTAGTTGATTTGTGCCCCATTAGCGCCCTCTTAGGGTGCTAACAGGAGGTGCAAATCAACTGAATTTAGCTCCCTAAGAATCTAAATGAGGTAGTGGAGCAAAGGGATTTGGGAGTACAAATAAACAAATCACTTAAAGTAGCAATGCAGGTGAATAAGGCCTATTTCTAGAGGGACAGAATTGAAAAATAGAGAAGTTATGCTAAACTTGTATCAAACCTTGGTTAGGTCTCACTTGGAGTACTGAGTACAATGCTGGTCACCATATTATAAAAAGGATATAGAGGCACTGGAGAGGGTGCAGAGAAGATATATAAGCATGATACCAGAAATGCGAGGGTATACCTATCAGGAAAGGATGAACAGGCTGGGTCTCTTTTCTCTTGAAAACCTAATAGAGGTCTTTAAAATTATGAAAGGTTTTGACAGAGTAGACACAGAGAGAGTGTTTCCACTTGTGGGGAAGAGCAAAACTAGAGGCCATCAATATAAGATAGTCACCAAGAAATCCAACAGGGAATTCAGAAGAAACTTGTTTACCCAGAGAGTGGTGAGAATGTGGAACTTGCTACCACAGAGAGTGGTTAATGCTAATCGTATAGATGCCTTTAAGGATAGGCTAGGTAAGCATATGAGGGAGACGGGAATAGAGGGTTATGCTGATAGAGTTAGATGAGGAAAGACGGGAGGAGTCTCGAGTGGAGCATAATCGCCGGCATGGACTGGTTGGGCCGAATGGCCTGTTCCTGTGCCGTATAACCAATGTAATTCTGTGTAATTCTACGTCTTAAATGACTCAAATACTGCATGCAAAATGTAAGTAAAATACTAAAAAGGGAAAAAACAGGAACTAAGTGTTACAAAACATATTTAAAAGTTCTTTATCTGAATGCACGTAGCATTCGTAACAAAATGAATGAGTTAACGGCACAAATAATGACATATGGGTATGATCTTGTGGCCATTACAGAAACATGGCTGCAGGGTGACCATGACTGGGAATTAAACATACCAGGTTATTTAACAATCAGGAAGGACAGGCAGGAAGGGAGAGGAGGTGGGGTGGCTATGTTAATAAAGGAAGGAATCACTATAATACAGAGAAATGATATTGGGTCAAAGGAGCAGGATAGTGAAACAGTTTGGGTGGAGGTAAGGAATAATAAGGGGAAAAAAACACTAGTGGGTGTAGTCTATAGGCCTCCGAACAGTTGCAACTCTGTTGGACGGAGTATTAATCAGGAAATAGTTGAGGCTTGTAATAAGGGAACAGCTATAATTATGGGGGATTTTAATTATCATATTAACTGGACAAATCAAATTGGGCAGAGCAGCCTTGAGGAAGAGTTCATTGAGTGTATTAGGGATGGGTTTCTTGAGCAGTATGTAACTGAACCGACCAGGGGGCAAGCAACCTTAGATTTGGTCCTGTGTAATGAGACAGGATTAATTAAAAATGTCCTAGTAAAGGATCCCCTTGGAATGAGTGACCATAACATGGTTGAGTTCCATATTCAATTAAAGGGTGAGAAGGTTGGATCTCAAACAAGCGTGCTGAGCTTGAATAAAGGAGACTATGAAGGTATGAGAGCGGAATTAATTAGAGTGGACTGGGAAAATAGATTAAAGGGTAAGACGGTACATGACCAGTGGTGTACATTTAAGGAGTTATTTTACAACTTCCAAAAAATATATATTCCACTGAGGAAAAAAGGGTGTAAAAGAAAAGATAGCCATCCGTGGCTAAGTAAAGTAATTAAGGATAGTATCCGACTAAAAACAAGGGCATATAAGGTAGCCAAATCTAGTGGGAGGATGGAAGATTGGGAAGTCTTTAAAAGACAGCAAATAATAACAAAAAGATTGATTAAGAAAGGGAAGATAGATTATGAAAGTAAATTAGCAAAAAATATAAAAACAGACAGTAAAAGTTTCTATAGTTATATAAAAAGAAAAAGGGTGGCTAAAGTAAATGTTGGTCCCTTAGAGGATGAGACTGGGAAATTAATGGTGGGAAACATGGAGATGGCAAAACCACTGAACAATTATTTTGTATCAGTCTTTACAGTAGAGGACTCTAAGAATATCCCAACACTGGACAAACAGGGGGCTCTAGGGGGGGAGGAACTAAATACAATTAAAATCACTAAGGAAGTGGTACTTGGTAAAATAATGGGACTCAAGGCAGATAAATCCCCTGGACCTGATGGCTTGCATCCCAGGGTCTTGAGGGAAGTAGCGGTAGGGATTGTGGATGCATTGGTAATAATTTTCCAAAACTCACTGGACTCAGCAAAGGTCCCGGCAGATTGGAAAACTGCTAATGTAACACCCTTATTTAAAAAGGGTAGTAGGCAGAAGGCTGGAAACTATAGACCTGTTAGCCTAACATCTGTGGTTGGTAAAATGTTAGAGTCCATTATTAAGGAGACAGTAACGGGACATTTGGATAAACATAATTTAATAGGGCAAACTCAGCATGGTTTCATGAAGGGGAAGTCATGTTTAACAAATTTGCTTGAGTTTTTTGAGGAAGTAACATACAGGGTGGATAAAGGGGAACCAGTGGACGTAGTGTATTTAGACTTCCAAAAGGCATTTGACAAGGTGCCACACAAAAGATTATTGCTCAAGATAAAAAATCACGGGATTGGGGGTAATATTCTGGCGTGGGTGGAGGATTGGCTCTCTAACAGAAAGCAGAGAGTTGGGATAAATGGTTCGTTCTCAGATTGGCAACCAGTAACTAGTGGTGTTCCGCAGGGGTCAGTGCTGGGTCCCCAACTCTTTACAATCTATATTAACGATTTGGAGGAGGGGACCGAGTGTAACATATCAAAGTTTGCAGATGATACAAAGATGGGACGGAAAGTAGTGAGTGAGGAGGACATAAAAAACCTGCAAAGGGACATAGACAGGCTAAGTAAGTGGGCAGAGATTTGGCAGATGGAATACAATACTGGAAAGTGTGAGGTTATGCACTTTGGCAGGAAAAATCATAGAGCAAGTTATTATCTTAATGGCAAGAAACTGGAAAGTACTGTAGTACAAAGGGATCTGGGGGTCCTGGTGCACGAAACTCAAAAAGTTAGTATGCAGGTGCAGCAAGTGATTAAGAAGGCCAATGGAATGTTGGCTTTTATTGCTAGGGGGTTGGAATATAAAAACAGGGAGGTATTGCTGCAGTTGTACAAGGTATTGGTGAGGCCGCACCTGGAATACTGCATACAGTTTTGGTGTCCATACTTAAGAAAAGACATACTTGCTCTCGAGTCAGTACAAAGAAGGTTCACTCGGTTAATCCCGGGGATGAGGGGGTGGTCATATGAGGAGAGGTTGAGTAGATTGGTACTCTACTCATTGGAGTTCAGAAGAATGAGAGGCGATCTTATTGAAACATATAAGATTGTGAAGGGGCTTGATCGGGTGGATGCGGTGAGGATGTTCCCAATGATGGGTGAAACTAGAACTAGGGGGCATAATCTTAAAATAAGGGGCTGCTCATTCAAAACTGAGATGAGGAGAAACTTCTTCACTCAGAGGGTGGTAGGTTTGTGGAATTTGCTGCCCCAGAAAGCTGTGGAAGCTACATCATTAAATAAATTTAAAACAGAAATAGATAGTTTCCTAGAAGTAAAGGGAATTAAGGGTTACGGGGAGCGGGCAGGAAATTGGACACGAGTCTGGGTTCGGAATGGTCATGGCCCTGTGGGTAGTGGAGTGGGCCCAGGGGCCGTGTAGCCTTGTTCTGCTCCTACTGTGTTCTAATTCTGTTAGATTTCAGGAGATGGTTTTATTCCTGTTCCTGGCTGGGGTGGAGATCGCCTTTACAGAAGGTAAGTACTGTAGAAAATATAGGGACAGAGTGATCTCCTGGAAGAATTTCGATCGCCTAGATGGGTCGGAGAGGAATTTCCCAGATTTTTTTCTCCCAAATTGGCCATTGGGTCTTTATCTGGTTTTTCGCCTCTCCCGGGAGATCACATGGGTTTGGGTGGATGCAGAGTGATAGAAGATTTGAGGTTAGGATCAGATCAGCCATGATCTTATTGAATGGTGGAGCAGGCTCGAGGGGCCGATTGGCCTACTCCTGCTCCTATTTCTTATGTTCTTATGTTCTTATTTCCTGATGAGTTTGAACAGTCCGTATCCAGCTCCTGGTGAGCATAGGCGAACAGCACACAAGGGTCCAACGCAAGAATTTTCCCTCAGAAAATAGAAGGTTGCCCCATTTGTACAGAGAGAAGCTAACTAACCCTTTGAGGCTGGGAGTGAGGCATGCAGAGCTTTCACTTTGCATCTATCCCTGACCCGGTGGTGCTGGACACTGACGCTGGCTGCTCAAAAATGGAAAGAATTCCTTCCGTCCCTTACCATGATGAGCCCAGAATTAAAAAAAAAAGATAACGGGGGAAAGGAGCCGAAATCCTAAAGAAAAGGTCGAATCAAAAAACCGCAGACAAACCACAAAGTGCCAAATTACAGTGCTTGTGCGTAATAACAGTGGCTACGTTTTAATAGGAAATACTAAAACTCTCGTAATCTTTGATTTAGAAGCTATATTGCTTTGGTAGGCACGCCCTGGGATAGTGGGCTTTGGCACTGAAACTATCCAGCCTGGAGGCTATGGCAGTCTGTAGTGTGAGGACTCCCGACATGTCAGTGGAATTCACGCTGGGTGTGTTACTACCCAGTGCTCCTTTTTTAAAGTTCAAATGTCCAAGTGACCGGTTCTCTTTTCTCTCCACTATCCCCGCTCCTGTGAAGCAACTTGGGATGTTTGTCCATGGTAAAGGGCGCTATATAAATGCAAGATTTTGTTGTTAATAGCTCCAAGTTTATGGGGAGGACTCAAGAGGTACACAAATTGTATATAATTTGTGATTTAAAAAAAAAAATCACATTCTTGGTCCCAACCATCAAGTTGTAGTTTGCAGACTTTAATTGCACAGGTGCAGTATACATTTAAAAAAGAAGTTAGACATCACTGTCGGCATTGTATCGTACGAATGAATGTTAAATGCACTCATAAAATTCCTCTCCCCATTACTTTACCAGCTCAGTGAAAACGAAACAGGTTAACTCCTTAAAACAGTGGAGAGAGGAATTTGATATGAGCCCACTAAGGGTTTTTATGATAACATCGTAAATTCTACCCTTAAATCTCTGGCCTGGTTTTTCCCACACTAGAAAGGGACTGGCACTTTGCCTCCCCAGACCACGATTTCTGCCCATTCAGTTAACACTGGCTGCGGAGTGTAGACGTGGAAAATTCCCAGCCGTTGGGTATTCATCTCAATGATTTTTAAATTCTCATCTTCCAATTATATAACGCCAATAATGTAGTAAACCGCGCTCCCCACCCCCCTCCCACCCCCCTCAACCACCTGCCAGTGTGCTTTACAGGAGTGGTGTCAGACAAAATTTGCCACCAAGTAATATAAGATGATAACAACAGAAAATGCTGGAAAAACTCAGCAGGTCAGGCAACATCCGTGGAGAGAAATTTGAGTTGACGTTTCGGGTCGAACCCTTCTTCAAAACTGGAAAGAAAAGAACATAGATCGAAGGCAGGGCTGTGATCGGACAAAAGAATAAAAGAAATAAAAGAAGTAAAAGAGACAATAAAAGGTATTAGAAGCTAGACGAGATGGTAATAGGCTGAGATTAGGTGTAAAGTGTAGTGGCAGGGCAAGAGATAGCTGCCAGGTGTGAGAGAGAAACAAAAGGAAAGGGGGAGGGGGGGGAAGGAGTGGAAAAATTACAAGTAAAAATGAAATAGGGGCCGAGGTTATGATCTGAAATTGTTGAACTCGATATTGAGTCCGGAAGGCTGCAGAGTGCCTAATCGGAAGATGAGGTGCTGTTCCTCGAGTTTACGTTGAGCTTCCATGGAGCAATACAAGAGGCCAAGGACGGTGAGGTCCGAGTGGGAATGGAGCGGTGAATTAAAATGACAGGCGACCGGAAGCTCGGGGTCACCCTTACGGACTGAACAGAGGTGTTCCGCAAAGCGGTCACCCAATCTGCATTGCCAGAATTGGAGGCGCGCAGCGATCTTGGGGGGTTGTAGGGCTGGAGGAGGTTTCAGAGAAAGGGAAGGGCTAGGTTCTGGAGAGATTTGAAAACAGGATGAGAATTTTAAAATTGAGGCACTGCCGGACCGGGAGCCAATGTAGGTTAGCGAGCTCGGGGTGAGAGGGGTTCCATCATTTTATCAAGATATAAGATGATGTTAGGTGCCCCTACACTTGCTTAAAAACCTGTTCCATCTCCAACTTTTTCCAGTTTTGACGAAGGGTCATCGACCTGAAACGCTAACTCTGTTTCTCTCTCCACAGATGCTGCCTGACCTGCTGAGTATTTCCAGCATTTTCTCTTTTTATTTAAGTTGATGTTAGGACAGGTGACCAAACGCTCGGTCAGAGGTAGATTTTAAGGAGCGTCTTAAAGGAGAGAGGCGGAGAGGTTTAGGGAGGGAATTCCGGAGCTTAGGGCCTCGGCAGCTGAAGGCAAGCGGTGGAGCAATGAAAAGTGGGGAGGCTCAAGAGGCTAGAATTGGAGGCGCGCAGTGATCTTGGGGGGTTGTAGGGCTGGCGGAGGTTTCAGAGAAAGGGAAGGGCTAGGCCCTGGAGAGATTTGAAAACAGGATGAGAATTTTAAAATTGAGGCACTGCCGGACCGGGAGCCAATGTAGGTTAGCGAGCTCGGGGTGAGAGGGGTTCCATCATTTTATCAATTCTGTTATTTTTATCATTAAAAATTGAGGTGAAATCATAGTGGGCAATATTAGCAAGCAAACAGATTAATATCTTCATATGAAATTCCTGCGTCCGCTATTTTAATGCAGTAAGATGGATTCACATCTTCAGTAAACTAGTTGATCGTTTGTCACCCCACTAACTTATTAGTGGCATTCTTCAAGCTCTCATTCATCCTCCCCCCAACCCTCTTTTCCACCATTGTCGCTCAGCTCCTCCAGACTTTGTATTTGGTTAGGTTCTGTAAGTGCTGCGAAAATCCAATGCTGTACATGCATGCTGCGCTGGCAAAGAAAAACAGGGAACAAAAATACTGTCTTCAACAGTTCAACAATAACCAGATTGCTATGCAGAAAAACAACAAAAATCTCTTTTTCGCCTCCCCCCCATTTTTGGCCCCTTTCTCTTAATTTAAGGCGCTGATTCTTTCTGAGGAAAAGTTCTAAACCACACAGAAATGGCCATTCTTCATGTGTAAACCTTGGCAGTGAATCTTGGCAGGCTACTTGACAATGATCATAGCCTAGCCCAACCCTCTCCTCACCCAACATACTCACTCTATGAACATAGGAACATAGGAATAGGAGTAGATCATTCAGCTCCTCGTGCCTGTTCCGTCATTCAATTAGGTCATTGGTGATCTGTATCTTAACTCCATCTACCTGCCTTGATTCCGTAACCATTAATACCCCTGTCTAACAAAAATCTATCAATCTCAGTTTTGAAATTTTCAATTGAACCCCCCAGCCTCAACAGCTTTTTGGGAGAGAGAGTCCCAGATTTCCACTACTCTTTGTGTGAAGAAATGTTTCCTGACATCCCCCCTGAATGGCCTAGCTCTTAATTTCAAGGCTATGCCCCCTTGTTCTCGTTCGAGAGTCTAACCACCGCCCCTTGACATTCAACGGCATTACCATCGCCGAATCCCCCACTATCAACATCCTGGAGGTCACCATTGACCAGAAACTTAACTGGACCAGCCACATAAATACTGTAGCAACAAGAGCAGGTCAGAGGCTAGGTATTCTGTGACGTGTGTCTCGCCTCCTGACTCCCCAAAGCCTTTCCACCATCTACAAGGCACAAGTTAGGAGTGTGATGGAATACTCTCCACTTGCCTGGATGAGTGCAGCTCCAACAATACTCAAGAAGCTCGACACCATCCAGGACAAAGCAGCCCACTTGATTGGCACCCCATCCACCACCTTAAACATTCACTCCCTCCACCACCGCCATACCGTGGCTGCAGTGTGTACCATCTACAAGATGCACTGCAGCAACTCGCCAAGGCTTCTTCGGCAGCACCTCCCAAACCCGTGACCTCTTCTGTAATGTATATACCTTTAAGGGGGGAACTATGTTTTACAGCTCATGTATACTGCAGTACCGGCAGTGACCACACCTGTATATAGCACTGAGTAGTAATCTGTACAGATCAGTTGCAGTGTGAGCCACGTTGAGTAAACACCTGTTGTACCGTTCTCCGCAGTCTGTGTCTTATTATACATGGACGCAACATTGGCGACAAGGCATGTTCGAACCTACCTGCAACTCTGCATCACCTCCCGGGGATTCGTTCCTGGAGATCAGTGGATTGGAGGTCAAGGCCAGAGACTCGGGCGTCGACCACGGGCAACCGCCCAGTCATCCAACAGAGACTCGAGAATTGCGGGGGAGGCTGTCGAGAGCCAGGCCTGGCTTTCCAGTCGAGGTGGTCCAGCGAAACGGGCTGGCAACAGGTAGTGCGCAGACTCTTCCCGGACAGCGGCGGGCTAGAGCCCGACCGAGCGTCACAGCAAAGGGCCGAGCAGCGTCGACGGGGGAGAGAGAGAGAGGGCAGAGCGCACAGGGCGCAGCCGGTGTTCAGGGGCCAAGCAGCGTCGGAGAGAGGGAGAGAGAGACGCGCAGAAACCCGCGAGGCGCCGCCATTGCCACGAGGACCGCCGAGAGCGGCATTGGCAGCAGCGCAGGAGAAGCGCGCGAAACCTACAGGGCGCCGCCATTGCCACGAGAACCGCCGGGAGTGGCGTTGGCAGCAGCGGGGGAGGAAGGAAAGCGCGGGAGACACCATTTTAAGCCATTGGGAGACGCCATTTTAAACCACACCCAAAATGCCGAAGAATGGCAGTATCACTGCATTTGACAATGAAGTCGAAGATTGGACTACATATGTTGAACGAATAGAGGTATACTGCAAGGCAAATGAGGTGTCAGATGACAAGAAAGCGTCGGTATTGTTAAATTTAATGGGTGCAAAGACGTATGGTTTATTACGATATCTAGCAACCCCAACGAAGCCAATGGAAAAGAGTTTTGAAGACATAGTAACGATACTACAGGAACATTTAAACCCCACACCGCTGCTGATAGCAGAAAGATTCAAGTTTCACAAACGGAACCAGCATAAGGATGAAAGCAATGCTGATTATTTAACAGAACTGCGCAAACTATCGAAACACTGCCAGTTTGGAGCGGGACTGGCAGATACCTTAAGGGACAAGTTTGTGTGTGGGCTTCAAAGTGAAGGAACCCAGAAACGGCTTTTATCTGAAAAGTACCTTACGCTGGAAAAGGCTTTCAGCATTGCGGTATCATATGAAGCAGCAGCACGGGGCGCTGCAGAGATACAACAGAGACCGCAAGAATATGGCACAAATGAAATGTCATATGGAACAGAGAAGTGCTATCGCTGTGGCAGAACAACACACGACCAGAATGATTGCTGGTTCAAAGACAAAGTGTGCAGACAGTGTGGAAAAGTAGGACACATAGCACAAGTCTGCAGGTTGGGAAAGAAAACCAGCAATAAGAAACCTACCAAAGGAAAGTACAAGAAGGTACATAAGATGATGGAGAATAGTTCAGACGAACAAAAGAGTGATAACGACTCCGAAAGCAGGGAACTGAGTTGTCTGAAACTACATAATGTGATCACAACGGAGGATCACCAAACCATTTGGGTCACTCTCAAGTTAGCAGGAGTCCAGGTAAAGATGGAACTGGACACAGGATCAGCCCTAACAGTCATAAACCGACGGGACTACGAGCGGCTATTCTCACACATACCCTTGAGAGACACAAAAATTATTTTGAAGATGTACACGGGACAAAAAGTCTACCCCAAAGGAAAAATAAGGGTGACCGTTATATATAACGGTAAGGAAACACCTAAACTAGACCTGTATGTATTGCAAGATGGAGGACCACCATTACTGGGACATGAATAGATCCAGAAAATACAACTGGATTGGCATTCCATTCAGGCACTGACTGTGGCTGACAAAAAGGATGATGATGTCACACCTGGGCGACTGTCAAAGATCCTAACTGACGCGAAAGAAGTATTCCAGCAAGGACTCGGAACACTAAAAGACATGACAGCGACGATTAAAATGGAAGAAAACGCAAGCCCAAAATTTTTTAAGGCCAGACCTTCTGCGATCCGCCCAGCCGTCGAAGCAGAGCTGGAGAGTCTGGAACATTCAGGTGTACTGTCCAAGGTAGACTGGAGCGAGTGGGCTACACCCATCGTCCCTGTGATGAAAAGGTCATTGAGCAGCATGCCTGGGGAACCAAGGAAGGTTCGCATCTGTGGGGACTTTAAGGTAACAGTGAAGCCGGTCCTTCACACCGTACAATATCCACTTCCGCGGATTGAATATATTTTCGCCTCGCTATCTGGAGGGAAACACTTCACTAAGATTGATCTGGCCCAGGCGTATCTGCAAATGGAGGTAGAAGAAGCATCAAAAAAATACCTCACAATCAACACCCATAAAGGTCTCTACCAATACAACCGGCTGGTATTCGGGGTAGCATCAGCTCCGGCTATTTGGCAGAGGGCAATGGAACAAGTCCTGCAAGGGATCCCAGGGACCCAGTGTTATTTGGACGACATCCTGGTCACGGGCGAAAATGACAGTGATCACCTTGCCAACCTGGAGCAAGTGCTCACTAGATTGCAGGAATATGGGCTCCGAGCTAACCGCCCCAAATGCGAGTTTTTTAGAAAACAGATCTCGTACTGTGGCCACATTATCGATAAAGAGGGGTTACATAAGTCCCCAGAGAAGATTGAGGCAGTAGTCAAGGCTCCAGCACTGGAAATGTGTCACAACTGAGGTCGTTCCTCAGGCTGGTAAACTACTACTGTACCATAAGTTCTTGCCAAATTTGTCTACAATACTACACCCACTGAACACCCTACTGCAAACTGGGGTGCCATGGAAGTGGAGTGACGAATGTAGACGAGCTTTCCAGAAGAGCGAAACACTAATCACATCGAAAGAGGTATTGGCCCATTACAACCTGGCATTACCAATTCAGTTGGCATGTGATGTGTCACCCTACACCATTGGAGCGGTGCTGTCGCACAAATTCTCGGACGGCTCAGAGAGGCCAATAGCCTTTGCGTCACGATCACTAACCTCAGCCGAGCGTAACTACGCCCAGATTGACAGGGAGGCCCTCAGCCTAGTGTGGGGAGTGAAAAAGTTCAATCACTATCTGCACGGGCAGAAATTCACCTTGCTGACTGATCAGCAGCCTCTTGTCTCCATTTTTAATCCGAAGAAGGGCGTTCCGGTGATGACTGCGCAACGACTACAAAGATGGTCACTTTTTCTAGGGGCGCACCACTATGTGATTGAATATAAGGGCACAAAACAGCATGGAAATGCTGATGGGCTATCACGCCTGCCACTGCCTACTGCGGAGGAAGCACCAGCAGTGGATCCTGTCGAAATATTCCATTTGGCTATAGTTGAATACCTACCAGTAACTAACGCTTGTATCGAAAAGGAAACCCGAAATGACCTGACACTGTCTCGGGTATATGATTTGACGGTGAAGGGATGGCCAGCACATGGTGACTCACTGTTGCCAGCATTCTTGACAAGGAGAGAACAGCTGACCTTGATGTGTGGATCCCGAGTGGTAATTCCACCCAAGTTAAGGGATAGAGTGCTCAATGAGCTTCATGAGGGTCATCTGGGAGGGGTAAAAATGAAAAGCCTAGCCAGGGCTTATGTGTGGTGGCTGGGAATCGATAAACAAATCGAGGCCCTGACCAAGAGCTGCTCAGGATGCCAGAAAGTCCAAAATGCATCACCACAGGCCCCTCTACACCCATGGGAGTGGCCCTCATCTCCATGGCAACGGGTGCATATTGATTTTGCTGGTCCATTCATGGACTCAATGTTTTTAATAGCCGTGGATGCGCACTCGAAATGGCCTGAGGTCATCAAAATGTCCTCCACCACCACGGAGAACACTATTGCAGTCCTACGGACCATTTTTGCCAGGAATGGCTTGCCAGAACAGATTTGCTCTGACAATGGACCACAGTTTGTGTCCGAAGAGTTCCGGAGGTTCTTGAAAAAGAATGGGTTCAGGCATTACACATCCGCCCCGTATCATCCAGCCACAAATGGATTGGCTGAGAGGTTCGTACAAACCTTTAAGAAGGCAATAAAGGCTATGTACAATGACAACATTCCGCTGCAGCACAAGGTGGACAATTTCCCGTTCGCCTACCGGAATGCGACACATGCAGTCACCAACCAGGCCCCAGCCATGATGTTCTTTAACCAAAGGTTAAGATCTCGCCTGGATTTGCTCAGACCAAACGTACGAAGAGATGTTGAGAGTAAGCAATTCCAGCACATCCATGAGAAGCCAACAAGGAGCTTCAATGTAGGGCAACCAGTCTTGGCCCGCGACTACCGAACAGAAAAATGGCAGCCAGGAACGATATGCACACAGCAGGGCCCACTAATGTACACAGTGGACGTTGGGGAGAGCATCGTGAGATGCCATGCTGACCAGATCCTCGAGTCACAGGAACAAGTCAACCCCATGCCTCACCCATACGTACCTGGTGATGAACCCGATGTACAGGTCGCATCTACCCCAGAAACAGTAGCATCAGAAGCTGATGAACCAACCGACGACAGGGGGCCAGAATCGCCTCCGCACCAAGAGCAAGACACTCGGGAAAGGCGCTATCCAGAAAGGATCAGGAAGACTGAATATATAAATAGACTATTTTCAGCTCGGCCCTTTGCTGTTAAAAGTGTTAATTGTAATTAGTTTGATATTTAATTGTTAAATGAGTGTTATGGTACTGTTAATCTAAAAGGGGAGGAATTGTAATGTATATACCTTTAAGGGGGGAACTATGTTTTACAGCTCATGTATACTGCAGTACCGGCAGTGACCACACCTGTATATAGCACTGAGTAGTAATCTGTACAGATCAGTTGCAGTGTGAGCCACGTTGAGTAAACACCTGTTGTACCGTTCTCCGCAGTCTGTGTCTTATTATGCACGGACGCAACATCTTCCACCTAGAAGGACAAGGGCAGCAGGTGTATGGGAACACCATCACCTCCAAGTTCCCCTCCAAGTCATACACCATCCTGACTTGGAAATATATCGCTGATCCTTCATCGTTGCTGGGTCAAAATCCTGGAGCTCCCTACTTAACAGCACTGTGGGAGTACCTTCACCACATGGACTGCAGCGGTTCAAGAAGGCGGTTCACCACCACCTTCTCAAGGGCAATTAGGGATGGGCAATAAATGCCGGCATTGCCAGTGACGCCCACATCCCATAAACAAATTTGAATTTTAAAAAAATATTCAAGGGAATACAAGCATAGCCTATACAAGCTGTCCTCAATTTTACTGTAAGTGTCATTGATATCAATGAGGATTGGCCAGCCAGGTTAACTTTTCTCCTCCTTAGGCCATGGGCACTAAGGTCAATTGTAGCACCTTTACCTCTGGCCCTGGCTGAGGTTAACTAGCTCAGTAGAGACCCAGTATTGAACCTGGGACCTGTGTCCATCATGCCATACCAATAATGTGCATTTAACCACTAAGCCATGGATCCATGAAGCTGCGAATGAATTCTTAAGCAATTTCAATGTTTAAAGCACTCAGGAAATGTTTATTCAGAGGGATATCGTAATTGAAAACTATAAGAAAGGCTTCAGGAAATTTGTTTGGTTTCCTTTGGAGTCTTTGAGGTGAATTGATCAAAAGCTTTTAAGATAATGAAGAAACCTGACAAAAATTATCCAAGAAAAGTGTTCACTAAAGTGAAGGACTGAATACCAAAGAATGCAGATTAAAAGCCAATAGATTTGTGGAATCTAGTTAACGGGGAATGCTATTGATGTGGACAATATAAATCAGTTCAAGAGGCAGCTACATGGTTTTAACTGTGAGGGGTTTTGATAGAGAAGATAGGGAGAAATTGTTTCCACTGGCTGGAGGGTCGATAACCAGAGGATACAAATTTAAGATCATTGGCAAAAAAGCCAGCGGGTAGATGAGGAGAAATATTTTTACTCAGCGAGTTGTTATGATCTGAAGCGCACTGCCTAAAAGGGTGGTGGACGTAGGTAGATTCAATAGTAACTTTTAAAAGGGAATTGGATAGATACTTAAAAAGGAAAAATTGCAGGGCTATGGGGAAAAGTCGGGGGAGTGGGACTAGCTGAGGTGCTCTTGCAGAGAGCCGGCACAGGCTCGACGGGCCGAATGGCCTCCTTCCGTGCTGTAACTGTTCTATGATTCTGTGATCATTTATGATTGTCATTACAGAGGAATATCTTCCCACACCCCCCACCCATCCCACTCCATGATGGGTAGGTGGGAAGGTGGATAGGTGGGAAGGTGGGAAGGTGGGTAGGTGGGAAGGTGGGAAGGTGGGTAGGTGGGTAGATGGGAAGGTGGGAAGGTGGGTAGGTGGGTAGGTGGGAAGGTGGGTAGGTGGGTAGGTGGGAAGGTGGGTAGATGGGAAGGCGGGAAGGCGGGAAGGTGGGAAGGTGGGAAGTCGGGTAGGTGGGAAGGTGGGTAGGTGGGAAGGTGGGTAGGTGGGAAGGTAGGAAGGTGGGAAATTGGGTAGGTGGGAAGGTGGGTAGGTGGGAAGGTGGGTAGGTGGGAAGGTAGGAAGGTGGGTGGATTTGATTTCTAAGTCTTGCTGGGTTTATTGGTTTCTTCCTGTTCCAAACAATTTGTCTGTTCTAATTAAGCGAATATGCTGAAGAGGGCAATGATTCACAGAATCCCAGAAACCCCACAGTGCAGATAGAGGCCATTTCGGCCCATCGAGCCTGCACCGACACATATCCCACCCGATCCCCATAACCCCACGTATTTAATCCCCCTAACACTAAGGGTCAATTTATCATAGCCAATCAACCTAACCTGCACATCTTTGGACTGTGGGAGGAAACCGGAGCACCCGGAGGAAACCCACGCAAACACGGGGAGAATGTGCAAACTCCACACAGACAGTCACCCGAGGCCGGATTCGAACCCGGGTCCCTGGCGCTGTGAGACAACAGTGCTAACCACTATGCCACCGTGCTGCCACCGTGCTGCCGATTACTTTACTTTACTTCCAAAACTTTGCCGGTTGGCAATAAACGCCGCATTTCTGTGCTGACACGAAGATGATGATTTATTAAAAATAAAATCCCAGAATGGCTACGTTATAATTTCCTGAGATAATCGGATTCAGATGTTCGATTCCCTTTCTCCTGTATGTGATTTCTGGTTTAGGTTGCTGGCCAGATCCGCCCTGCGACCCAAACGCACTGGCAGAAGCATTGAGAAAAAGTACACAACACAAATTAGGAAAGAACATAGTAACGTGAGTAGGCCATTCAACCCCTCGAACCTGCTCCGCCATTCAATGAGATCATGGCTGAGCTGTACCTCAACTCCATTCACCTGACTCTGCTCCATATCCCTTAATACCCTCCAGAAACACCGTAGAAGTATAGAATCATACAGCCCTGAAGGAGGACATTCAGCCCATCATGCCTGTGCCGGCTCTCTGAAAGAGCTGTCCAATTTACCTCAGTCTCCACAGCGTTTTAGGGGGAGAGAGTTCCAGATTTCCACGACCCTTTGTGTGAAAAATTGCTTCCTGACATTACCTCCGAATGGCCTGGGTCTAATTTAAGGTGATGCCCCCTAGTTCTGGACTCCCCTACCAGAGTAAATAGTTTCTCTCTATCTACCTTATCGAATCCTTTAATCGTCTTAAATACTTCAGTTAGATTGCACCTTAATCTTCTATCTGCAAGGGAATTTTTTTTTTGTAAATTGTTATCATGCGTGAGGCGTAACAACAATAGACAATCAATCACTTCACTTCGTTGAGTGATTTGCTACGAAATGCTACCTTAGTGTTCCCAATGAGCTGATGCATTGCTTGGTGTGGCACAAAGCCATGCAGACTAGAAGGTCCTCGGTTCAATTCCACAACCTGTGCTGAATCAATTGATCTCAGCCTGGGGAGGCAGTTGAGGAGCTATAATTGGGCACAGTTGGCCCCTGGGCTAAGGAGAAGGAATATCAATCAGAGATCCCATTCCTGATAGCTAACCAGTGAGCTCTTGTAAGAAATCGTGGATTGAAAGAAGTAATAGTCTGTTACGGGTTCCCTAGATCAGCAGCTTGCCTAAGTTGATGACTCAGAATTCCAATCATGTCAGAAAAGGAGTTGAACAGAGAGCTGAATTATGAGGTCAGAACACAACAATAGGCCTTCGGGTCGGCATAGCTAGGATAAACAAGCTGTCTACAAGAGGGCAACAAGACCTTTAGAACAGAGATAAGGAGGAAAATGACCTCATGAGGCTGGGAAGGGGCTGTCATAGGTAGCCTCTCCCTTGTAATTGGACAATGGGACGGGTAAAAATGATTGACACCAGGTATCCACCAGCCCATCAAAATAAGGTATAAAAACAGACGACCAGAAGAGAGAAACAGGCTGTTAGGGGCAAAGGCTTCCTCGGAGTGGATGAAATGCTAGTTTCGGCTTAACACTCTGATCAGGCTGGACGCCGGAGGTGCTGGCTGATGGCCTAACACCTCCGACAGCTCGAGGAGAGACCCAACAGGCAGAGACATCCGTCAACATCCATCGCCGTCCGTCCATCCGGTCATCTCGTTCTGTTGGTTCCGCAGGGCCGTAGATCGCCTTCATGTGTCACGTGTTATATGTCTACTGTGTCTATTTCAATCGCTCGTAGTAGTATCTGATTATGCTTAAACTGTGGCTCTCTAATAAAAAGCCTTACAACTCTTAAGACCCTTTGGGTAATCTGTGTGTGACCAGTGAACCAAATCTTACATTCTGCTAGAAAGTTTACCACGTGGGCATTGAGTGAGGAGCTCAATGGTTGTGATGCCTCCATAGTTAAACAACATACAACACTTGCTGTCTAGGTTGGCACAATAATGGGCCCTTGAGCCAGATACCAGCGGACTACTGACTACACTCCAGCAAGTCAGCACCTTCAGGAATTGAATTGGGAAAGTGAAGGCATCTTTAATCTTTATGCTGGTAGGATTGCCTATAAATCTGATTCAGTAACCCGATGAGAAAATGGTGGTGCAATCAGGAATTCAGCCGCTTCTGCTTTCCAGGGTCACATCTTCAGGAAAAAGCTGATAATGGTTTCTGCACATGAAATACGGGGAGGAGTTTGATGCTTTTATTATACAGGAGGTGGAGTAGAGAGGACACAGAGGTGAGAATCTTTGCTGAAAACAAACAAGTCAAACAGAAGAGGGACTGGTGGGTAGTGGGTTAGCACGCTATACCTTCTTCACCTCTGGCTTCAAATGTCCATCTGGCCTGGATTGGCTAAGTGACTAAGAGGGAATGACATAAGGATTGCCAAGTAAATGTCATAGGAAAAAATTAATCCAGAATTCGACTTCAAATTAGACTGTCGGACAACGGGGCACAGGTTTAAATTAGCAAAAGGCAAATTTAGGACTAAGGCCATGGGGAGAAAAATTGGGTTGCTTTGCACCTCCTGTTAGTGTCCCCAGAGCGCAAAGCCCTAAGCGCCCGGGCGTGGCACCGCTAACGCCTCCTGTGAAATTCAGCGGGAGGTTAGCGGCGGCGGTAGCCAGTAGCGCCCCACGGTGCTGCACCTCTGCGATGATGTCATCGCTGCGCAATTTAAAGGGCAGGTGTCGGGCAGCCATTTCTTTTGGGCCGCCTGCCAGAACCTGCCCCCTTCCCCTTTTTTATTCGGGGTGCCAGCCGCGATCGCTCAGCTCACTCCTCTTGAGTGCCGGGCTCTTTTGCCAGCACCCCCGCTCCCCGGTGGTCCAGCGGGGCCCTGGTGGGTGCAGCGCTAGGCCCCTCCCCTTTAATCAGGGGAGGGGAGGCCTGCAATGACGCGGTGCTACGTGCCGACGCACGTGGCGCTGTTACACGTAGCACCGCGATATTCAATGGCAGCGCCCCAGGAAGGAGGGGGAGCGCTTCCAGTAGCGTGCCGCCTCCTGCTTGGGGAGCTACCACTCAATTTACAGCGCAGGGGTGCTAACTTTTTCGGGGCGCTAAAAGCAGTGCCCCGGCGAAGTTAGCACCCCAAAGGGGGCGGCAACGAACTTTTTCAACGAACTAAGAGTGATCAACTCATCGAATGGACTTCCAGGTAGGGTGGGGGAGGCTGAATCCCTCTGTGGTGGGGGGCAGTAGAGTTGTAGACTCGTTTCTGGATGGACCTTCGGAGGGACCAAACCCATATCTTTCTTGCGATCTTGTGAAATGAATTGCCAGTCTCACTGGGATGGCTTGCTGGCTGTGTCCACAGGAGGCAGTGCCTCTTAACGCTGAGCCACGCTCAGCTGAGGGGTCAAGAAGAAGCAGACATAGACACAAGATTAAATGTAAGAGATTTAGAACAGAGGGCCGGAGAAACTTCACACACAGAGAGTTGTGAGGCTGTGGAATTCGCTTCCAGGGTTAGTGGACGAGGTAGTAACTGCCACCATTCATGGATTGGACAGGTGGATGAAGGAGAGGGGTCTGAGGGGCTATGGGAGCAGGGTGGGTAAGCGTGATTAGAACACTTTGCTCGTGTGGAGGGTAAACACCAACATGGACTGGTTGGGCCGAATGGCCTGTTTTCGTGCTGTAACTTATCTATGTATTGAAAGAACTGAGAAAGTATTTTATGCAAATAACACTGTCAACTACAGCGTAATATAGAATTCTTGCTTTGCTGAGCTCGTATTCCTTGTTATTTATATATTATTTTTCAAGGCAGACTATATCTTCCTATAACGACATCAGATCCTGCGGAAATAAAATACTTCAGTGATGTGTGGTATTTTTCAATTTTATTTTAAGTGTAATACAATTCACTTTAATCACAGGCTGGCCAATTGAATTCTAAGAGCATGACGGACTACAAAGTAACGTAATAAATCCAATTGGACCCTATTCTGTAGAGAGGGCTGGGCAGTCAAAACCGACGCCTGGGATTAAAGTTCCAGCAAAAACCTGAACTCCTTTCTGGCTTTGCTACCTCTTTGCGCACAGAGGAAATCGCTCTCCCACACCGCTCCCCCACCCCCCACCTCCCCACCCCCCACCTCCCCACCCCCCACCCCCCACCTCCCCACCCCCCATCTCCCACCTCCACAACCCCCATGTCTTGACATTGAAGTCGAACTTTGCAGGAAGGCTAAAGAGGGCTGAGATCTAAACCACCAACTTCTTCTCCGCAAAACGACTTCTTTCCAGTGGATCCAAAAAGCCCAGCACTTAGCAGGTGGCAATGTTTGCACAATCCAAGTGTTCAAATCTCCGAGGCAATGCCCACAGGGAGGCAACAATTTAGCAACCAGGATCGCTGAGCGTAAACCTCTCCGCACACTCATCAGTCGCTTTAGTTGACAGCATATAATTTGAAGCCTGCTTGCAGCTTTTGTTTCCAATTTTCTCTAATCCTTTCCTGAAAAGCGCTGCCTCTCTTTCGTTGGTGCGGGTCCAGAGGCGCCGGGTGTCTTCCCTGCCTCTCTCGGGAGAATGCGCTTCCACGAGCAGTGCCAGTGTTGGCAGTGGGGGCACATTGCCGCTGAGCTTGGTCCTCTTCTCACTCAATACCCACTGTCCAGCAGAGGGGTGGCAGGGGGCGGGGGGGGCGGGATGGGGGATCACTGAACAACAATTAGGCTGTGGAATTCACTTTTAATATTCGTAGTTGAGGCAGAAACTATGATATTACCATTCAAAATTACTTTGAACCGGTGGATGAAGGAAAGGGGATTGAAGGGATATGAGAACAGGGTGGGTAAATGTGATTAGCATTATTTTCTTGGGTGGAGAATCAATGTCAACACGGACCGAATGGCTGTTTTCCGTGTTGTAACTTCGATGCATTTCTCTGTTTTTATCATGCAAAAGTAATGGGATTCCCAGTGGAATGCCCATGTAGCAAGTTATAGGTGCTGCTACTAAAAATAATCTCAGCCAAATCTCTTGTCCCAAAGCCTAGAAAAAACAATGGGGGTGAAATTGGGCGCCTTTGCGCCTCCCGTTAGTACCCCTGGGGGGTGCTAACGGGGCGCAAATGGCTTTGGGACCGGGCGTGGCGCTGACATCGACTCCCACTGGCGCGAGTTTTGCGGCGGCGCTACAGTGTTGTGCCCTGATCCCCTTCGCCCAGAGATCGGGACGTCATCGCCGTGCTTATTGCCCCGGTAGCGCCACGGACCCGAAATTGACTTCCGTCTCCTGCGGCAGCGCCGGTCGAAAACACCGACAGCCGCAGGAGGCGTGCCTCGGGCGGGCGGCCGCTTCAGGGGCGATGATCAAAGGCGAGGTGGCCGAGGTAAGTGGAAAAAAAACTTACCTTTCCTGTTCTAGTTTTTTTCGCGGGTTCCTGCCCGCGATCGATCACTCTACTTGAGTGCTGCGCTGATCGTGTCGGATCGCGGCTGCCTTGGTGGTCCAGGTAGGTACTTTTTAAACTGCAGAGCCTGCAGCGATGGCCCTTCCCTTTAAGGGAGGGAAGGAGCCTTTGAACGCTGCATGGCCCAGTGTGCAGCGCTGCTGAAGTCTCCGCCCCGCTCTCCGATGTTAGCGCACTAAGAAGGAAGTGGTGCATTTGATTTAGTGTTCCACTTCCCAATTGGGGCACTAAAACTCAATTTTGTGATCGCCGGCGCTAATTAGTGCCCAGGCAATGTTAGCGCTCCAAAATGGTTGATACCAAATTTTTCCCCTATGGCCCCGATCTTGACAGGGGCGGGTTGCGTCAGTGGGCTGGGGGGGTGGAGTTTCGGTCGGGAAACCCGGAAGTCTGGATTTTCCCGCACGCTATAGAGTTTTGACTCCGCAGCATGCGTAGTATTTCTCTGTAGGTTCCCCGCCCAGATGTAAGCCTGATTGACAGGCTTGGCTTCCAGTCGGCTGGGGAGCATTCTGGAGCAGGCCGCAGCACCAGGTAAGGAGCCTGCAGCTGCTACCGGGATCGTGGGGACGGGGGGGGGTCGATCCCAGGAGGTCCGATCCCCGACTCGGGGTTGGGGTGTTGTCCGAGATCCCCGGCTTGGGGGGTGGGGGGGATGTCCGATCGCTGACCCGACGAGGGGTCCAGTCCCTGGCCCCAGGGGTCTTTGGATGGGGAGGTCTAATGGAGGGGAACTTGGGGAACCGAGGGGAAGCACTGCAGCTCCATCTGGCCCACAAGCAGTGCTGTAATTTCCCACTGGAGGCGCTAACGAGGGGAATTTCACCCCCTTTAAAGTTTTAACATCTCACCCGACCCCAACCCACCCATTTTTTGGGGTCAGGATTCAGCCCTCTGGGTCTCCCCTTAACTGCTGACTTCCTGTCCGCGCTGAACTTCCTGTGAAACTACCGCCCAGCGCATTTCTGGTGAGACAGTCGGGCGGTTGGACTTGCGCTCAACGCCATGTCATTTACGTTGATTATAATATTGAAATGAAACGCTCACCTCCACTAACATCCCTCTAGAAGTGCGCACGTACCACATTGTGGACGGAGACCCAGCAATGGACATTTTCCAACCACTCCCGCCCATTCCAGTGGTGGTTATCAAAAAATATATCGGGGAGGAGTTTCCGCTGGTTTCCGCTAGGTACGTCCGTGCAATCCAGCGGAATCGGCCGAACCAGCGCAAAAGATGACGGAATTTTATAACGTGAGTGAGTTACGCCCCAAATCACGCATTTGTGTTTTCCGCAACCTTTTACACTGGTTCAAGATTCAATTCACCCGAATCAGGCCCCGCCCACAAAACTAGCAACGCCCCCCCCCCGCCCCAGCTCAAAATTGCGAGATTCTGCCGATTGCGTTAGTTCATGGCAGATTTTCCATTTGAGGTTATGCAAATGAATTTTAGTGGAAATTTGAAGTGTAACTGAGCTAGCGCCATTTCAAGCTCATTTTGGATGAAGTTTCCCAATTGCGCCCAAAGACAAAACTCTACGCCATCCTCCTGCTGTCGAAACCTAATTAGTGCTCCACTGAATTGTCCTCGCTTCCTCTCTTGGTTTCTGAAATTACAAATATGTCCTCCTACGCTGTTGTCCTCCTCGTTACATGCTGCATTGAAATCAAGACTCATTGCCCAGTCTCCTGACTCAAGTCTTGATCACAGAATGTCAATACTTTGTCCTCACCCTCCCCAGTCTTTCTCCTCCAACCTTCAGGCTTTTAAAATCCAAGGTTAGCATCATCTAACGACTGCTTTTCAATCAGTGTTCTCGCTTTCAATACAATACAATACAAATCGCTTTATTGGCATGATAAGGTACATCTTATGTTGCCAAAGCATCAAAATACATTTATGGTTGAACACATAAACGCGGTTCCATTCATACAGTGTATAAACAGGTATATCCCTGAGTTTATAAATATATTTTCGCCTTGTTTATATATACTCTTGTCTTAGTTTACTGGTTGTCCCTCTGTTCATGGCAAGCTGTAACATAGTGTGCCGCCAGTGTTACACAGCTTCTCTCCTCCCCCAGTAGGAATGGGAGTTTTTGGTTGTCAGTCAGATTTCTGAATTCAGGGCATATTTGTGAGAATTTTTGATAGAAATTCTCTCTGATGCCCTGATATTTTCCACAGGCTGTGAGGAAGTGCATCTCTGTCTCAACTACTCCCTGACTGCAGTGAGAGCATATCCTGTCTTCTCTTGGCAGCCTGGTCTGCCTGTGTCTGCCTTTTTCGATCGCTAGGCTATGTTCGCTAAGTCTGTACCTTGTCAAGGTTCTTCTCAGTTTGTTATCCTTTACCATGGTCAGGTAATCAGCTATGTTGTATTGTCTGTTTAGGGCCAAGTAGCAATTGAGTTTGCTTTGGGTTTTTGTTGTTTCTGCCCAATATGACAGATAATTTTCCTTTTGCTTAGCGACGATTGTGTTGGGTCGAATTCTTTGTGTTACCCTGTCACTGTCCTGGGGCTGGTTATTGTTAGTATTGTTATTAGTTACTTTATTGAGTCCCAGGACTAGTTGACTGAGGGTATTCTTCTTTATGGTCAGCTCTTGGCATTTCAGGGCGTCGTAGTGATAGCATTGGGGGTTGCTCATTTGTAGGTGATTCCAAAATTTGGTGGCTCTTTTTTGGATAGTGATTATTAATGGGTATTGGCCTAGTTCCGCCCTGCATGCGTTGTTTACTGTTTTCCTTTGAGTCCGGAGGATACTTTTACAGAATTCCGCATGTAGGATCTCAATTGGGTGTTTGTCCCATTTTGCAAAATCTTGTTGTGTTAGTGGTCCCCAGACCTCACTGCCATAGAGTGCAATTGGTTCAATTACTGATTTGAAAATTTTGAGCCAAATGCTAATTGGGATTTCTATTTGGATTGATTTTTTGATGGCATAGAAAGCCCTTCTTGCTTTCTCTTTCAGTTCATTCACAGCCAGTTTGAAGTTTCCCGTAGAACTGATTTTTAAGCCCAAGTATGTGTAGTGAGTGGTTTGTTCAATTTTGGTTGTTCCTACTGTGAAATTTATTGTGGGTCCATGTTGTTTGGATCTTTGCTGGAACACAAGGACTTTGGTTTTTTGGGGATTTATTGTCAGGGCCCAAGTCTGGCAGTACGACTCCAGCAGGTCCAGGTTCTGCTGTAGACCCTCCTTAGTTGGTGACAGCAGAACCAGGTCGTCGGCATAGAGGAGGAATTTAACCTTGGATTCATATAGGGTGAGGCCGGGTGCTGTAGATTGTTCAAGTAGTTTTGCCAATCCATTAATGTAAATATTAAAGAGTGTCGGTGAGATTGGCGAGCCCTGCGTCACCCCCCGCCCCTGTGGGAAGTATTTTGTTTGTTTGTCTCCAATTTTAACTGCACATTTATTGTTTGTATACATTGATTTAATTACATCATATGTTTTCCCTCCTACCCCGCTTTCGATAAGTTTCAGGAATAAACCGTCATGCCAGATGGAGTCGAAAGCCTTCTGGAAATCTACAAAGCATGCGTAGATTTTGCTTTTGTTATGGTGAACGTGTTTGTCAATTAGGGTCTGTAGGGTGAAGATATGATCGGATGTTCTATAGTTTGGCAGGAATCCAATTTGGCTTTTACTCAAGACATTGTGCTCTTCAAGGAAGTTTATAAGTCTTTTGTTTATGATGCTACAGAATACCTTCCCCAGGTTACTGTTTACACAGATGCCTCGATAGTTGTTTGGGTCGATTTTGTCCCCACTTTTGTATATGGGTGTTATGAGTCCTTTGTTCCAGATGTCAGGGAAATAACCGACACTCAGAACCAAGTTGAAGAGTTTTAGGATAGCCAGTTTCAGTTTGTCGTCTGCGTGTTTAATCATCTCGTTTAGTATGCTGTCTGTCCCGCAAGCTTTTCCTGGTCGCAGGTCCTTGAGTTTTTCAAGAAGTTCTTTTTCTGTTATTATGGCGTCTAGCGGGTTTTGGTTATCTTTTATGGCCATTTCAAGCTTTTCAAGTTTTTTGCGTATTTGGTGTTGCTCTGGTCCTAGTGTGTTTTTCTGGTATAATTTTTCAAAGTGGTTTACCCATGTGTCCCCATTTTGAATGGACAAATCGTCGTGTTGTTTTTTGTGTAGTGTTTTCAAGTTGTCCCAGAAACAATTCGACTCAATGGATTCCTCCATGGAGCTGAGTGTATTCTTAATAAATTGCTCTTTTTTGGTCCTGAGTGTGTTTCTGTATTGTGTTAGCGTCTGACAATAAGTAAGGCGTAATTCCTCGTTTTCTGGATGTCTGTGTTTTTGGTTTGATAGTTTTCTAAGTTTTTTCCTCATGTTATGGCAATCATGGTCAAACCATTTTTCATAGTTTTTTGTTTTGGGTTTGTTCTTGCGAGCTTTCAAGTTTGCATTTGTTGCCAAATTATCAAAAATATTGTTTAGTTTACTAACTGCCCGGTTTACGCCTTCTTTATTGTGAGTGTATATGTTATCCAGAAAGGTGTCTAAGAGAGCTTGAGTTGATGCATTGCTAATTGTTTTCTGGTATTTTTCCGTGTCGTTTTTGGCCCATCTGTACGATTTTTTGGTGTTGTACAGTTTACTGGGTTGTGTTTCTATGTTGTTTGTTTCTGTCTTTTTGAGAAACATAGTAATTTGACTGTGATCTGACAGTGTTATTTGTGGTTTGACTGTGAATGCTCTGAAAGAGGATGGGTCCAAGTCTGTAATCATATAGTCTACTGTGCTGCAGCCAAGAGGTGAGCAGTAGGTCGATCTTCCTAGGAGGTCTCCTATGAACCTACCATTGACAATGTACAGACCCAGGTTTCGACAGAGCTGTAGTAGCTGTTTACCGTTGGTATTTGACTGCTTGTCGCAGTTATGCCTGTATGGAAGGGAAGGGATGTCAAAGTGGTTATTCCCGAATACGTAATTGTTTCCCTGATTATTGGTGAAGTCTGGTTCTTCGTCCGTTCTTGAATTGAGGTCCCCACAGATCAACACGTTCCCCTGGGCCTGGTATTGGATAATTTCCCCCTCCATGTTGGAGAAGGTGTCCTCTTTGTAGTACGGGGAATCGATTGGAGGGATATAAAGTGCGCAAATGTAAACATCTTGGGTGTTTGAGATAATCTCCCTCTCAAGTTTGAGCCACATATGGTTTTCGCCCTTTTTTATAAATTTGATGTAATTCTTAAGTTCTGTTTTAAACCAGATCAGTATGCCTCCGGAGTCTCTGCCTTGGGTTACACTTGGTAATTTATTGGAGGGGACCACTAGCTCAGTGTACCCTTGGGGACAGCCGGTGTGTCCTTTTCCTTTATACCAAGTTTCCTGTAAAATGATAATATCTAGATCTTTAGTTTCCTCTATGAACTCTGGGGTCCTACTCTTCACTTCTCGCAGTGAAGAGCGTAGACCTTGGATATTCCAGGTCGAAATATATAAGGATTTCATGTTAAGTTTTATCTTTTTCTATGATAGGTTAAAGAGTGGTACGTGTTTGTCGTGTCTAAGTGTGGGGAAAAAAAAGATCACCCCAGTTGTCTACAAAAGTTAATACAATTTGGTTACAGTTCTTTCTATTAATTAGTCCTTGATCCATAAGGCGGAAGTAGATGCTGCTGCACATCTGCTTATTGTCTCTTAATGGATTGTTTCTGTCTGAGGTATTGCGTACGTCCTGTGCATCTCTCCCTCTGTCTGGCTGGTAGCGGTCCTATTCCCCTGTGGGACAGGAGTGGTGCAGGTCTGATAATGTTGTTTTGCATGGGGATCCTCTCCGGTCTCGGTTGGTGTGGTGGTGGTCTTTGTAGTGTTCCTGATATGTACCCCGCTGATCTCTGGTGGTCGGGGGGGGTCCTCTTGGAGTCTGGGTATGGACCCGGTTAAAAGCGACGTCCTTCAGGGCTTTAGCAAAGATCGATATTTTTTGCCTTTGGATGTGGACGTGGTCGTAAAGACATTCTTCATCGAGGGTGGGGTGTTGGGCCAGGTGTACGTTGTGGTTTGATTCGCATTCTGTTGCTATGCTGGCATTTATCTCATGAATTGTGTTGTTGTTGAAGTCTGTTCTCGGCAATATTGTGGAAACAGTGATTCTAGTGTTTGGAAATGTACTGCTTGCCTTCCTAATCATTGCTCTGAGCGATGTTGCTACCTCTTTCTGTTTGGCCTTTAGGTCATTTGTGCCCGTGTGTATTATTATGTGTTGGGGGGAGCCTAATCTGGCTTTGGTCAGCCATCCCATGGCTCTGTCTGTTGTTGGGCACCAAATCTTTTCTACTTTACTTCTAGGGAAGAGCTTTTTCTCCCATAGAAATTTCCCATTTGAGTCTATGAGTATTACGACGTCAGCCTTGTTTGTGTTTACTGTCTGGTGGCTTTCGCCTGGACTCATAGTGTGTGTGCTGGGCTGGGGTGTCTGGTGTGTGCGTACCTCTTGTGAGCGGCTCGCTTGTGGTTCCATGGTGGTGGGGGAAGATTGCGAGTCAGCATGCTGGTCGGTCTGTGTGGCACCCCTTGTATTGTGTGTCTGTTGCTTTTGTTCCGTGTGGGAGTGCAGCCGTTCCGTCCGGCTCTGTCTTGTCTTATCTCTAGTCTCTGGTTGCTGGTCTAATGGTGTTTTCTCTCCTCTATGGCTCTCTTCTTTTTCCTGCAGCTCTTTCACCTGATTCTTAAGTAGATTCACCTGGTTATCAAGTCTATTCAGCTCTCTCTTGTGTCTCTCCCTCTCCTGCTTTTGTTTGTCATTCAATTTGAGGACCTCCTCTCTAAGTTTAACCATCTCTATCTCTAATTGATAAAATTTATCTTTTGGTTGTATCTGGCTGTGTGATCCCGGGGTATGTGTCTGGTCGGCCCTGGAAGGCTCACTCACTTCCTGGCTAAGCTGGTCGGCCCTGGAAGGCTCACTCACTTCCTGGCTATGCTGCTCTTCTCTTGGTGGGCTGGGAATGGTAGGGGAACTATGTGTGGCTTCCTCCGTGGTAGTTATGCTGGGGTTTGTCAGTTGTATCGTGTGGCTGTGGTTCCCCGGGGTTAGTGTCTGGTTTGAACTGTGTGGCTCGTTCATCCCTTGACCATGCAGATTTTCTCCTGGTAAGTTGTCAATGTTGGGGGGAGTGCGGGCCACTCTGGGGCTGTTCATTCCCCTCGTAGTTGATCTTTTCAGTGTCCTGAAGGCCGTTGCAAATTTGTCGAGGTTGCCTTGCACTAATATTGTTCCGGTATTGTACGCGTTGACAGTCGTGATTGAACTGTCTCCTGGTGTGTTAATTTTCATTATGGACCCATTTGCGGTATTTTTTAGCTTAACACTGGTATAGTGTGATTTTATTGCTCTGATCCAAGCCGCTGGCTGATCTGAGTAGAATATGAGGTTACTTTTTGTCCCATTGTTGTAACAGTCAGTAAAGAGAGTTTCTGGTTTTTCTCTCATCTGAGCATGCTTGATCGTTTTTATAGCTTTTTTTGTGGTGTTGGGGGGAATCTGGAAGCGGGGCTGTTGTGGATCTTCTGATTCGCTCATTTTTGGTAAAGTATTGTTGATCTTAGAATAAGCTTTTCTGGGGCCCCGGGTTTGGTGTTACCCTCTCACTGTTCGCGAACTTTCCTGGTCCCCCTCTCCGACCCCGTGGTCCCTGGGCCTCGGCTCCTGGGTTCACCCTTCTCAGGTCTGAGTCTGTGAGCCACTGTTTCCCGGTGCCTTCGGGCTGTTCCCCTCCCCCTCAGAGGTCTCTGGGCCTCTGTTTCGGCCTGGCTTCTCGGGCCTTTCCCTGGGCCTCCCTCCCTGGGCCCTGTACTCACGGTCTTGGTTGCGAGCCTTCTGGTTGCTCTCCTTCTCCTCAGAGGTCTCTGTGCCTGCTGGCCTGGCTCCTCGGGCCTTTCCCGTGCTGGATTGTTGGGCTGTGGCCCGAGTCCCCTCGGCTGTGCTGATTGCTGGATTTCCGGGCTGCGTTCCGAATCTCCTCGGCTGTGCCGATTTCTGCGATGCGGCCCGAGTCCTCTCCGCTGTGCCGATTGCCGGGCTGTGTTCCGGATCTCCTCGGCTGTGCCGATTTCTGGGATGCGGCCCGAGTCCCCTCGGCTGTGCCGGTTGCTGGACCGCTGGGCTGCGGCCCGAGTCACCTCGCCTCCTCGAACTCGGTCCCGATGCCGCCGACTCAACCACCGCTGCTGAAGCCCCGTGTGGCTGCCGTTCACTGGTTTGCGTAGTTCTTCTCTTGTTTCTTTTTTTTTTTTGCTTTGGCTTTTTTTTTCCTCTATTTTCCTCTGGGTTTTTTTTTCTTTGGTAGTCTTTCTGGCGGTCTTTTCCTTCTCTACTTTGTCTAGACTAATCTAAACTTAAACTAACCTAAACTAAACTAACTTAACTAGAACTAAATTTAATTTTAAAACCTTTTTTAAAAATTGAAATGAAATGAAACTTTTTTTTCCCCCACTTTAGACACTAAAAACACTAAAATCTCAGCAGCCCATCTTCAGCATGTGTATTCACTCCGTCTGCAATTCTCTCTCCCCACAGCAGCAGGAGCAGCTGGCAACACAACCTGCTCCTCTGACTGACTGACTCCCCCCTGCTGTTGCCAAGACCTTTCACCCGGTTTCATAGGGACGGAATCCAGAACAGTTTCACAAGCGATGGAATCTGGGACAGTTAATGAGAGAAATGAAATTGGAAAGTTCTGGTCTCTCAGCAACTGAAAGAGAAAAGACAGGTCGATGTTTTAGGTGCAAACCCTTCTTCAGAGACAGATACACAGAAAAGGAAACAGCATTGCAGTTGAAAGAAAGACAGAAGGAACTTGCACTAATATAGCACCTTTCATGCCCTCAGGATGTTCCAAAGCATTTTACAGCCAATGAAGTTCTTTTGAAGTGCAGTCACTGTTTTAATGTAGGAAACACAGCAGCTAATATGTGCACAGCAAGATTCCACAAACAGCAATGTGATAATCTGTTTTTAGTAATGTTAGTTGAGGAATAAATATTGGCCAGGGCACCAGGGAGAACTCCCCTGCTCTCCTTCAAAATAGTGCCAGGGGATCTTTTATGTCCACCTGAGAGGGCAGATGGGACTTTGATTTAATGTCTCATCCGAACAACAGCACTGTTGATCTAAGAGCGTTAAAAAAACAAGCCTGAAGGCTTTGTGTCTTAATGCGAGGAGCATTCGTAATAAGGTGAATGAATTAGCTGCGCAAATAGAGGTAAACGAATATGATATGATTGGGATTACGGAAACATGGCTCCAGGGTGGCCAAGGCTGGGAACGCAACATCCAGGGGTATTCAATATTCAGGAAAGATAGGCAGAAAGGAAAAGGAGGTGGGGTAGCATTGCTGGTTAAAGAGGGGATTAACACAATTGAAAGGAAGGATATTAGCTCTGATGATGTGGAATCTGTATGGGTAGAACTGAGAAATACCAAGGGGCAGAAAACATTAGTGGGAGTGGTATATAGACCTCGAAACAGTAATGCGGAGGTCGGGGATGGCATTAAATGGGAAATTAGAAAAGCGTGCAATAAGGGCACAGCAGTTATCATGGGTGACTTTAATCTACATATAGATTGGGCTAACCAAATTAGTAACAATACTGCGGAGGAGGAATTCCTGGAGTGTATACGGGATGGCTTCCTGGACCAATATGTCGAGGAACCTACTAGAGATCAGGCCATCTTAGACTGGGTATTATGTAATGAGAAAGGATTAATTAGCAATCTTGTTGTGCGAGGCCCCATGGGTCGGAGTGATCATAATATGATAGAATTCTTTATTAAGATGGAGAGTGAAATAGTTGACTCAGAGACTAGGGTCCTGAATTTAAATAAAGGAGACTACGATGGTATGAGGTGCGAGTTGGGTAGGATTGATTGGGGAATGTCACTCAAAGGGTTGACGGTGGATGGGCAATGGCAAACATTCAAAGATCGCATGGATGAACTACAGAATTTGCTCATCCCAGTTTGGCATAAAAATAGAACAAAAAAGGTGACTCAACCGTGGCTAACAAGGGAAATTAGGGATAGCATAAGATCCAAGGAAAGGACATATAAATTGGCCAGAAAAAGCAGTAAACCTGAGGATTGGGAGCAGTTTAGGATCCAACAAAGGAGGACAAAGGGATTAATTAAGAGGGAGAAAATAGAGTATGAGAGTAAGCTTGCACGCAACATAAAAACTGACTGTAAAAGCTTTTATAGATATGTGAAGAGAAAAAGATTGGTGAAGTCAAGCATAGGTCCCTTGCAGTCAGATCAGGGGAATTTATAATGGGGAACAAAGAAATGGCAGACCAATTAAATACATACTTTGGTTCTGTCTTCACAAAGGAGGACACAAATAACCTCCCAGAGATGTCGGGGAACATAGGGTCTAATGAAAGGGAGGAACTGATAGAAATCAGTATTTGTAGGGAAATGGTGTTAGGGAAATTGATGGGATTGAGTGCTGATAAATCCCCAGGGCCAGATAATCTACATCCTAGGGTACTTAAGGAAGTGGCCCTAGAAATAGTAGATGCATTGCTGGTCATCTTCCAAAATTCGATAGAATCTGGCACAGTACCCATGGATTGGCGGGTAGCTAATGTTACCCCACTGTTCAAAAACGATGGTAGAGAGAAAATGGGGAATTACAGACCGGTAAGCCTGACATCGGTAGTGGGAAAAATGCTAGAGTCCATTATAAAGGATGTAATAGCAGAGCACTTGGAAAAAAGTGACCGGATCGGACAAAGTCAACATGGCTTTACAAAAGGTAAATCGTGCTTGACTAAATTACTGGAATTTTTTGAGGATGTAACTGGTAAAATAGATAAGTGAGAACCAGTGGATGTGGTGTATTTGGATTTTCGAAAGTCTTTCGATAAGGTCCCGCATAAGAGATTAGCGTGTAAAGTTAAGGCACATGGGATTGGGGGCAAGGTATTGACTTGGATAGAGAACTGGTCGGCAGACAGAAAGCAAAGAGTTGGAATAAACGGCTCTTTTTCCAAGTGGCAGGCAGTGACTAGTGGTGTACCGCAGGGATCGGTCCTTGGACCCCAGCTATTCACAATATATATTAATGATCTGGACGAGGGAACTAGATGTAATATCTCCAAGTTTGCAGACGACACAAAGCTGGGTGGGCGTGTGTGCTGTGAGGAGGATGCCGGGAAACTCCAGTATGATTTGGACAGGTTGGGTGATTGGGCAGAAGCATGGCAGATGCAATATAATGTGGATAAATGCAAGGTTATCCACTTTGGTGTCAAAAACAGGAAGGCAGATTATTATCTGAATGGCAATAGATTGGGAGAAGGGGAAGTGCAACGAGATCTGGGCGTCTTTGTGCACCAGTCGCTGAAAGTAAGCATGCAGGTGCAGCAGGCGGTTAAGAAGGCAAATGGTATGTTGGCCTTCGTAGCGAGAGGGTTTGAGTGCAGGAACAAGGATGTCTTGCTGCAGTTGTACAGGGCCTTGGTGAGGCCACATCTTGAGTATTGTGTGCAGTTTTGGTCGCCTTATCTGAGGAAGGATGTTCTTGCCATGGAAGGAGTGCAGCGAAGATTCACCAGGCTGATACCTGGGATGGCAGGAATGACGTATGAGGAGAGATTGGGTCGATTGGGCTTGTACTCGCTGGAGTTTAGAAGAATGAGAGGGGATCTCATCGAAACTTATAAAATTCTAACAGGACTAGACAGACTAGATGCAGGAAGGATGTTCCCGATGGTCGGGGAGTCCAGAACCAGGGGTCACAGTCTAAGGATAAGGGGTAAGCCATTTATGACAGAGATGAGGAGGAATTTCTTCACCCAGAGAGTGGTGAACCTGTGGAATTCTCTGCCAAAGAAGGCAGTGGAGGCCAATTCATTAAATATATTCAAGAAGGAGTTGGATATATTTCTTAAGGCTAAAGGGATCAAGGGATATGGGGAGAAAGCAGGGACTGGGTACTGAATTTGGATGATCAGCCATGATCTCATTGAATGGCAGAGCAGGCTCGAGGGGCCGAATGGCCTACTCCTGCTCCTATCTTCTATGTTTCTATGTGCAGCACTCCCTCAGCACTGCACTGGAGTGTCAGCCTGGATTACGTGCTCAAGTCTCTGGAGCGGGACTTGAACCCCCGACCTTCTGACTCAGAGAGCGAAAGTGCCACCCCCAGGCTACGGCTGACACAGTTATGTTGTAAGCAGTGCTTTTCTGCTGTTAGAGCTGACAGTCAGATTACGGACTGCATTGCCTCAATGAATGGCTTACATAGAAACCGTTGCAACTTATAAGGAAAAAGTGGAAGGCACAGGGCTATGGGGAGAAGGCAGGGCATTGGAGACACAGTGGACTGTGTGGCCTCCTTCTGTGCTGTGATTTTCAATGGTTCTATTATTGGGGCAGAGGAGAAGGCACTTCATTTCACATCTAACTGGACCTGAGTTGATAACACTGGAGCCTGAAATTTTCTGACAGATCTGCTCTGTATTTTCAAAATTTTCTCTTTTTTACTTCAGAGTTCCAGTATTTCAAAGAATCATAGAATCATAGCATGATTCGGCACAGAAGAAGGCCATTCTGTTCTCTTTGGTAGAGCCATTCAATTAATCCCACTCCCCTGCTCTTTCCCCACAGCCCTGTAAAAAAATTTCCCTTCAAGTATTTCTCCAATTCTTTTTTGAAAGTTATTGGCCCAGAAATTTGGGTCTCCACGGGTGAGCACGCACGGGGTACTCACCCGTAAGCCCAATGGAAGTGCCGGTTTCGTGCATGCACTATGCATGCGCGGGAAACCGGCACTTCCGTTCCCCTGAAAGAAGGGGTTCAGAGGTGGAACGCGTGCGCAGGAGAGGCAGCGCGTGCGCATTGAACTTACGCTTGTTTTGCAGGTTTTCCCGGGAGGGTAAGTCTCCAGCAGTTACACTTTAAAAAAGCAGGCGCAAGGCCTGCTTTTTGCAAGGTAAGTGGTGAATTAATTAAAATTGAAACATTTTTTCCACAGGTTTATTATTTTTAAATACTTTAAAGAAAGGTAAGTTTATTTTTAGCCCCATTAGAAAATGTAATTATGTTTTTCAAAAATTTAAATTATTGTTTAAAATAGTTATTTCATGTAATTTATAGTTTATTTTAAAGATGTGATTTTTAAAAAAAATATATTTGAAGATTTATTGATGTTTTGGGGCTTATAGTATTTATAGGTTTGACAGGTCTTCCTGTCAAACTTATGAATGAAGCATTCCCTGTTGTCATTGGCTCTCCATGGCCCACATGATCCCAGGGGACGCATCGAACTAACTGCGCCCCTGGGATACGCAAGCACTGCGCGCCGGCAGTTGGAGCAGGCCCAGGATCGGAATCCCACGCGGGCCCACAGCTCAACGGCCGGCGTGCTAGGTAAGTGCAGGTCGGGGGCTTGCACCCGCAGGAAGCCCCCGACCCGAATTTCTGGGCCATTATTGAATCTGCTTCCACCACAGGATTCACGCACCTCGGGAACCTTGCCTGTGAAGGCGAGGCGGAAGCTCAGTGGCCAATGTGCGAGTCCGTTAATTGAGAGCTGGGAAAAACACGTATAAATACTCTCACATTTCACCTATTACTTGCCTCATGGAAAGGCTCTTGCTGACTCCATTTTGTGCACAGATTTAGCTGTCAGCAGTTTGCAGTTCATTTCTGAAACCTCCTGAAGCCACTCTCACCACATTGCTACTCACTATCACAACATTGAGGGATTGGCCCTCTGATCTCCACTTTACCTGCCATCTATTACATCAGCATGGGTGCCGCTTATGCTGTCTCACCTTGGACCTCAGAATCGGACAACAATGAGCCCCAGCACCAACAACACCAGCCACACCAGCAGCAACAGGAACAACACCAGACTTCTCCTCAACGACCTGAGGCTCCACAGGAGTGAGGGGGTCAGCACAGGGCTGCACCATGCTGGAGGCGATACCCCCCAACACAGGGTATACAGGCAGTGGATGAGCTTCCTCAACATGACTGAGCAGCAGTGCCAAAGGAGGCTCAGGCTATCGCACCAGGTCGTCGCAGACATTTGTAGCTTGCTGGAACAAGACCTGCTGCCCGAGGACCTGGTGGACATTCCTTACCAGTGGCTATCAAAGTTATCACCATCCTCAACTTCTTCGCCTCAGGCTCCTTCCAGGGATCTGCAGCAGACATTTGCAGGATCTCGTAGTCAACCTCCCATGGATGCCTCACCCAGGTGACTGATGCCATGTTTGACAAGTCAGCTTTTTATGTCAACTTTGCCACTGATGAAGCCAGTGTTACTGAGCGGGCGCTGGGCTTTTCAGCTCTGGCTGGTTTCCCACAGATGCAGGGCATCATCGACTACACACATGTGGCTATGAAGGCATCCCCTACATCACCCAGGAGTGTTTGTGAACCACAAGGGCTTCCACTCCCTCAATATGCAGCTCGTCCACAACCATAAAAAGATTGTCATGCATGTTTGCACCAGATTCCCTGGCAGCTTTCATGACTCTTTCGTGCTGCGCCAGTCCATCCCCCCTCAGCTCTTCGCACCTCCAAACAGATTTGCTGGCTGGCTGCTTGGAGACAAGGTCTATCCACTGAAGACATGGCTCATGAGACCCTTGAGGAGGCCAAGTAATGAGGCCGAGCAGCGTTACAATGAGAGCCACATGTCCACCAGATGTGTCAGAGAGCAAGCAATAAGCATGCTGAAGATGTGCTTCAGATGCCTTGACAGACCTGGAGGAGCCCTTCAGTATGCACCAGCCAGGGTCTCCAGAATCATCGTCGTCTGCTGCGCGCTGCACAACATAGCACAGCAGCGAGGACTGGAGCTGCAGGAGGAGCAAGGCTCTGAGCGCACAGCCTCTTCAGAGGAGGAGGAGGGGAGGAGGAGGAGGAGCAGGTGGAACACGAGGAGCAGGAGGAGGAGGAGCCTGAGGTGGAGATGGCACCAGCAGTGGTGCACATTGCTGCCCGGGACGCCAGGGATGGCCAGATTCACTTAACTTGCTCCAATGCACCCATATGGCTGCCACATGCCGTACTAAGTTCCCCACCACCACCCCATCCCCAACAACACCATAAAGCATCCCTACAATGACCAAGCCATTCCTGTCACCCAAACCCCCATTGCTCGAGCTTAAGTAATGTCTCACCATTCACTCCAAGTGACAAAGCCACTTCCAAGGTAGCAGGCAAAAATGGGCAAGAGCGGAAAATGGTGCCAAGAAATACATTTATCTGTGTCATAAAAATAACTGAAACTTAACACTAACATTTGTTCATATACTCTCGTGCATCTACTTTTGCGTCTTCTTACCTTTGAGTGCTTCTACGAGGTGCAACCCCTGTGGCTTCAGCAGAGGTAGAGGCAAGCTGCTCACTTCCCTGCTGTGACTGGTTAGACACTTTTGGTGGACGTCCTCTGGGTAATGGAGCCTGTGAGGGCCCCGCCAACGTCTGCTCCTCCTTTGACTGTGTGGGGGCAGACTCGGCCACTGGGATCCGAGGAAGCATGTGGGGCTCTGGCTGAGGGGGAGGCAATGGGGGAGAAGTGGGAGCACTTTGAGAAGAGCCACCACTTCCATGTCCCCTCTCACCATCATCCCTCTCATGGCCCACCCACACTTCCCTGCTATCAAGGAGCCGGCGAGCACCTTGCTGCACAACAGTGGGATGATAAAGGCCCAAGTCTATGTTTACATTCCTCCTTGAGAGGAGGTCTATGAGTGCCTGCCATTTGTTGTCCACAGTTAGCATGTGCTCATGTGACTGGCGCATTTGCTGCTCCATGCAGGTGGTCATCCTTTCCATGGAACAGCGCATCATCGCCATCGCCTGCAACTTGGTGGTGCTCATGTTGGAGATGAACTCCTCCATTCTCTGCACATTTGCACACATCGCAGCAGCAAAAGATGCCAGAGCTTCATGCAATAGTTGCTGCCCCTCCAAGATCACACCCTTTCTCGATAGCCCCCCCGAGGCTCAGCGTCTGCATGCAGCTCAACAGAGCTTGGAGCATCCTGCGCCCTCCGGCGAGGAATCTCCACTGCTGTCCCTGTCAAGACCATCTGCTCTTGCTCACTTGTGAAGTGTGAGACACCAGGTAACAGCACTACTCTATGGCCCACAGGACCCACCGAGGTGTGCGTATCTGCTCTGGTGCTGGCTGCACTTGGGTCTGCTGACGCTGCACCCTCAGAGGCTGGAGGTTCCTCGGAGGAGTCGTCTTCCTCCTCTGGCTGGACAGTGGAGGGGTTGGAGGGGCAGTTGATGGACCTGTGGGAGAGTAAAGAGATTAATTAGAAGTGTTATAATAGAATGGGTTACATTATCATTATGTTCGTGATGAAAATTCACTGGCTGCTGACATCAGTCACCATATGAGTGTCTGCTGTATGCAATGTGACTGTATGAGATGTAATTCTGTCACCAGGTTTCTGGGATGTCCCCCTCTCTCCATCTCCCACCGCCAGCAGCCCTGCAACTTGAGAGATTTCCAAGGCCTCCTCCTCTGCTGGAGTCAGTTGTGTGAAGACTGGAGGGCCACCTCCGGTTCTCTGTCTCTTCCTATTATTGTGGGTTCTGTTCTCCTGCAAGGAGGGAAAGAAGAGAACTTTGAGTGAGAGTGATGGAATGAGTGTAAGGAATGGATGGGCTACATCTGTAGAGGGTGACTATGAGGAAGCGGGGTGACGTTACCAAATGGCCTCCTTCTGTGGTGTTCCTTGCTATGATTGTATTAGGATGAGAGAGAGTGTCAGTGGTGGTTAGTCAGATGGGGATGTGAGTAGGTACATAGAGAGAGAGGGATGGGTGGACGTGCAAGGTAGGTTGGTGTGAGGAATGGTGTGCAGGAGTAGGTTTGAGAAGGCAGAGTGATGGGGATGTGGTGGCAGGCATATCAGGATCAAGGTGAGTGTGGCATTGAACTCACCTTTCCTGGCCTCATGAGATTATTGAATCGTTTCCTGCACTGGATCCAGGTCCTCCTCACCACATCACTGCTGCTGACCTCCTCTGCAATCTGCAACCATGCTGTTTTGGCGGTCTTTTACGCCTATCAGCAGGGAAGAGGACCTCCCTGCGTGCTCTCACTGCCTGCACCAGAACATGGAGGGATGCATCGCTAAACCTTGGTGCCGCCCTCTGCCTTTGTGTATCCACGAGTGACACTTTTTCACCTTGGTAATAGTAGCCAGAGCTCTGGAACTGATCTCCCACGCTCCATCGTCAATTTTCAAATGAGATGTGTGCAAGGCTGCTTTAAATATCGGCGCTGGAAACGGGCCATCGATGATGTCATCGGACCCGCTCCATTTAATTGGGCCGGGGAAGTGTGCATGAGTCTTTCAATTGGGGCCGTTAAGTAAAAGTCGCTCTGAACAGCGAGCGGCCCAGAACATCGCGTTCACCACCCGCTACACGCCCCACACGCACACGACCCGCCTCCAAGGCAAAGATTCCAGCCACAGGAACAGGAGGAGGCCATACAGCCCCTCGAGCCTGTTCTACCATTTAATTATATAGGATTACATCGGATATCCAGCACAGAAACAGGCCATTCGGCCCAACCAGTCCATGCCGGCGTTTATGCTCCACTCGAGCCTCCTCCCGTCTTTCCTCAGCTATCAGCATAACCCTCTATTCCCTTCTCCCTCATGTGCTTATCTAGCCGCCCCTTAAATGCATCGATACTATTCACTTCAACCACTCCCTGTGGTAGCGAGTTCCACATTCTCACCACTCTCTGGGCAATATTAGATCATCGCTGATCTGTATATTAACTCCATTTAGCTGCTTTTGCTTCATACCCTTGCCTAACAATAAATCTTTAAGCTCAGTTTTGATATTTTCAATTTTACCCCAGCCTCAGCAGCTTTTTGGGGAGAGAGTTCCAGATTTCCACCACCCTTTGTGTGAAGAAGTGCTTCCTGACATCACCCCTGAACGGCCTGGCTCTAATTTTAAGGTTATGCTTCCTTGTTCTGGACTCCCCCCGCCAGAGAAAATAGTTTCTCTCTATCTATCCTACCAAATCCTTTAATCATCTTAAACACCTCAAAATAGATTCAGAAAATGCTGGAAAATGCATTTTCTGTTTTTATTTCAGAATTCTAGCATCTGCAGTATTTTGCTTTTTTTTTAACCTCAATTTGATCACCCCCTTAATCTTCTAAACTCAAAGGAATACAAGCCCAGCCTCTGCAACCTGTCCTCACAATTTAACCCTTTCCACCCCTGCAACAACTCACCAAAGTTACTTGAGCAGCACCTCCCAACCTAGGACTTCCAGCAGCCACATCATGGACAAGTTATTGTCTCCCCTCTGAGTCACTCACCAGCCTGCTTTGTCATAGAATCATAGAGTTATACAGCACAGAAAGAGGCCCTTTGGCCCATTGTGTCTGCGCCGTCCATCAAGCCCTGTCCAATCTAATCCCCTTTTCCAGCATTTGGTCCATAGCCTTATGTGCAATGGCATTTCAAGTGCTCATCCAAATGCTTCTTGAATGTTGTGAGGGTTCCTGCCTCTACCACCCTTTCAGGCAGTGAGTTCCAGACTCCAACCACCCTCTGGGTGAAAAAGTTCCTCCTCAAATCCCCTCTAAACCTCCTGCCCCTTACCTTGAATCTATGCCCCCTTGTTATTGACCCCCCTACTAAGGGGAAAAGTTCCTCTTTATCTACCCTATCTATGCCCCTCATCATTTTGTACACCTCAATCAGGTTCCCCCCTCAGCCTTCTTTGCTCCAAGGAAAACAACCCCAGCCTGTTTAGTCTTTCTTCATAGCTGAGGCGCTCCATCCCAGGTAACATCCTGGTGAATCTTCTCTGCACCCTCTCCAAAGCAATCACATCCTTCCTATAGTGAGGCGACCAGAACTGCACACAGTACTCCAGCTGTGGCCTTACCAGCGTTTTGTACAGCTCCATCATAACCTCCCTGCTCTTATATTCTATGCCTCGGCTAATGAAGGCAAGTATCCTATATGCCTTTTTAACCACCTTATCTACCTGTTCCGCTGCCTTCAGGGATCTATGTACATGTACACCAAGGTCCCTCTGACCCTCTGTACTTCCTAGGGTCCTACCACTCATTGTGTATTCCCTTGCCTTATTTGTCCGTCCAAAATGCATCACCTCGCACTTTTCAGGGTTAAATTCCATTTGCCACTTTTCCGCCCATCTGACCAACCCGTTTATATCGTCCTGTAGCCTGAGGCTTTCCTCCTCGCAATTTACCACCCCACCAATTTTCGTGTCATCTGCGAACTTACTGATCATACCTTTTACATTCTCATCCAAATCATTTATGTAGATCACAAACAGCAAGGGACCCAGCACCGATCCCTGAGGTACCCCACTGGACACAGGCTTCCAGTCACAAAAGCAACCTTCGACCATCACCCTCTGCCTCCTGCCACTCAGCCAGTTTAGGATCCAACATGCCAAGGCACCCTGGATCCCATGGCCTCTTACCTTCTTGACCAGTCTCCTATGCGGGACTTTGTCAAAAGCCTTACTGAAGTCCATGTATACCACATCCACAGCATTTCCCTCATCCACACACCTAGTCACCCCCTCGAAAAATTCAATCAGATTGGTCAGACATGATTTACCCTTGACAAAGCCATGCTGACTATCCCCGATTAATCCTTGCCTCTCCAAGTGGAGACTAATTTTGTCCCTCAGAATTTTTTCCAATAATTTCCCTACCACAGATGTTAGGCTCACTGGCCTGTAATTCCCTGGTTTATCCCTGCTACCCTTCTTGAATAATGGTACTACGTTAGCTGTTCTCCAGTCCTCTGGTACATCCCCTGTGGCCAGAGAGGTTCTGAAAATTTGTGTCAGAGCCGCTGCAATCTCCTCCTTTGCCTCACACAGCAGCCTGGGATACATCTCGTCCGGGCCTGGGGATTTATCCACTTTTTGGCCTGCTAAAACCGCTAGTACCTCCTCCCTCTCGATGCTAATATGTTCAAGTATATCACAGTCCCCTTGCCCGATTTCTATGTCTACATCGTCTTTCTCCATAGTGAACACAGATGCAAAAAATTCATTTAAAACCCCGCCTACATCATCTAGCTCTACACACAGATTGCCACTTTGGTCCCTAATGGGCCCTACCCTTTCCCTGGTTATCCTCTTGCCCTTAATATACTTATAAAACATCTTAGGATTTTCCTTTATTTTGCTCGCCAGTGTTATTTCATGGCCCCTCCTCGCTCTCCTAATTTCTTTTTTAAGTATGCCCCTGCACTTTTTATACTCCTCTAGGGCTTCCTCTGTCTTTAGTCTTTTGTAACTGCCAAAAGCCCCCCTTTTTTTCCTAATGCATTTTTGTATATCCCTTGTCATCCAAGGTTCCCTTTGCTTGTTGGTCCCACCCTTGACCTTTACGGGAACATGTTGGCGTTGTACTCTCTCTATTTCCCTTCTGAAAGTCTCCCACTGCTTTGATGTGGATTTTCCTATAAGTAGCTGCTCCCAGTCCACTTTGGCCAGATCCTGCCTTATCATATTAAAATCGGCCTTCCCCCAATTTAGAACCCTTATTTCCGGGACATCTTTGTCTTTTCCCATGACCACCTTAAATCTCACCGAATTATGGTCACTGTCGCCAAAATGCTCTCCTACTGACACTTCCACCACTTGCCCGGCTACATTCCCTAGAATTAGGTCCAGTACCGCCCCCTCTCTTGTAGGACTTTCTACATGTTGGCTCAAAAAGCTCTCCTGGATGCACTTTAAGAATTCTGCATCCTCTAAGCCTTTCACACTCTGACTATCCCAATTAATATTGGGGAAGTTGAAATCCCCCACTATTATTACCCTATCTTTTTCACACTTCTCTGAGATTTGCCTACATATCTGTTCCTCTATCTCCTCCTGACTGTTTGGGGGCCTATAGTACACTCCCAGCAAAGTGCTTGCCCCCTTTTTGTTTTTAAGTTCTACCCATATGGCCTCATTAGAGGAACCCGCTAATATATCATCCCTCCTTACAGCAGTAATTGACTCCTTAATTAATATTGCAACACCCCCTCCCCTTTTACACCCCCCTCTGTCTCGCCTGAAGATTCTATACCCCGGAATATTGAGCTGCCAGTCCTGACCCTCCCTCAACCATGTCTCCGTGATAGCAACAATATTGTACTCCCATGTGTTCAACAACAACTTCAGTTCATCCACCTTATTTGCAAGACTCCTTGCATTAAAATAAATACCTTCCAGCCTTGCCATATTCCCTTTTGCCTTCACATATTTGCTCTGCCTTCCCAGCTGACTTGTTTTTTCCTCCGTATTTGGCTGTAAATCACCCCCTACTATAGCTCCACTCTGTATCCCATCCCCCTGCCAAGTTAGTTTAAACCCCCCCCAACAGTGCTAGCAAACCTCCCTGCAAGGATATTGGTCCCCCTCTGGTTCAGGTGTAAACCGTCCGACTTGTACAAGTCCCACCTTTCCCAGAAGCAGACCCAGTGATCCAGGAAACTAAAGCCCTCCCTCCTGCACCATCCCTTTAGCCACGCATTCATCTGGTCTATCTTCCTATTCCTATAGTCACTAGCACGTGGCACCAGGAGTAATCCAGAGATTACAACCTTTGAGGTCCTGCTCTTTAATCTTCTACCTAGCTCCCTAAATTCTTGCTGCAGGACCTCATCCCTCTTTTTACCTATGTCATTGGTACCAATGTGGACCACGACCTCTGGCTGTTCGCCCTCCCCCTCCAGAATGCCCTGCAGCTGCTCTGTGACATCCTTGACCCTGGCACCAGGGAGGCAACAAACCATCCTGGATTCACGTCTACGGCCACAGAAACGCCTCTCTGTTCCCCTTACTATAGAATCCCCTACCACTATTGCTCTCCCACTCTTTTTCCTCCCTTCCTGGGCAGCAGGAGCACCCCCAGTGCCAGGAAGTTGGCTGCTGCCGCCTTCCCCTGGTAAGTCATCCCCCCCAACAGTGTCCAAAGCGGTATACCTGGTTGAAAGGGGGATGGCCACAGGGGTCCCCTGCACTACCTGCCTGCTTCTATTGTTCCGCCTGGTGGTCACCCATTTCCCTTCTGCCTGTGCAGCCCTACCCTGTGGTGTGACCAACTCACTGTACGAGTAATTCGCGACCCTCTCAGCATCGTGAATGCTCCACAACCCATCCACCCGCAGCTCCAGCGCCCCAAGACAGCCCATTAGTAGCTGCAGCTGGATGCATTTCTGGCACACGTGTTGGTCAGGGACACTGGCAGCGTCCCTGAATTCCCACATAGAGCAAGAGGAGCATATCACGGGACGTACATCGCACCATTCCTCCATCATCCCTGGTTCAATATCTTGGAATTTCCAACTTAATGCCGCTGTGGGAGCACCTTCACCTCAAGGACTGCAGCAGTTCAAGAAGAAGGCCCACCACAAGCTCTCTCAGGGGGCAGCTGGGGATAGGCGATAAATAAAGCCTCTCGCCTAATGGACACAGTGGGGTAGATTTTCGTCTTCACCATCTGGGTTGTAATCTGGCAGTGCGGAATGAACATTGGGCAGGTTCTACAAAGGGTGAGCGATCCGCCCTGAGCAGATGACTGCCCAGGTGGCCAAGACAAAAAAAATCAACCCCAGCTGATTGCTATCTTTATTTATTTCGGGATGTGTGCATTGCTGGCAAGGCTGGCATTTATTGGCCGTTCCCCTCGTTGCCAGTGAGAAAGCGGTGTGATGCAGCTGAGTTTCTTGCACAGCCATTTCAGTAGGGCAGTGAAGCCGCCGCCACGTTGGTGTGGGGCTGGAGTCGGCCAGCCCGGGTAAGGACCCACGCTCCCCACTAAGGTACGCAAACACGTGGGCACGCCATCAATCGGGAGGCCCCACGCAGGCCGCTCACGAGCTGTCGTTGTTGTAGATACTCCGCATGCACGGCGGCGCAGCGAATTGAAAGGGATCACGTACGGATAAAAAACATTCGCGGGGATATTGTTAAGGACGGCAGGCAATGGTCCCACCTAATTTAAAATTTAGGTGCGTGGTCCCTTTAACGTGCTGCGCGGCCCTTTCAAAGTTTCGCGCACGTGCAAGATTTCACTTTGAAAAAGCGTTAGAGGGAACGTTGACAGCAGCTTTCCTTCCCTAAAGCACATTAGTGACCCAGTTGGGTTTTTGCGCTAATCCGGCAATAGCGCTAGCTTTTTATTTCCAATTTTTTCCTAAAAACTGAATTCAAATTCTGAAACAGCATGGTGGCATTTGAACTCACGTTTCAACTGAATGATTAGTCCAGGTTTCCAGATTGCTCGTCCAGTAAGATAACCACCACATTACCTTTCCCACATGGTACACCATCTGCAACTTTAACTTGCCAGCAGCATTATTGCCAGTATCCGAAGCATAGTGCACTAGAACTGCAGTCAACACTCTCTACCGTATCACTTAGTGCCTTGCTGCACATACGTTACCAAACAACTATCCTTTAAAGAGCAGAAATAAATTCCCAGCAGGAAAGCTGCCGAGTGCAAAAGAAAAATTAAAACTTAAAATTATCATTAGCCAACCAGCATAAGGCCTTGGTGAAAATATTCCTCATCGTTTTATCAGGCAAGATTTCTATATCACTGGAGTCTGAACTTGGGGCAGTTTGCCCTTTCCCGTGTTTCTCAGCTGTCCCACACGTTCCGAATTCCTTCACAGAGCAACTGCTGAGAACACTTGTCCCATGTTGCAAGTACCTGCTCACACACCTTAACCAATGTTATTCTAGGCACCCTTCCATCCTGGCCGAATGCCGTCTGTGATTCCCGCAGCTCCCTCGTGGCAAATTGAAAGGCTGTATTCATCACGGCAGCTGTTGAGGTTTTACTTGGTCCCCCAGTATGACAAGTGTTCTGTTTATTCCTAGCCGAAAGCCGTTAAGATTACTATCACAATAATACTGTTGAGTAACTTTCATGAGGAGTTTATTTTCCTAAAATGATAGGTTCTGATTTATTTTTATATATTTGTTTGAGCTATTTACACTCCTTGACGGGAGAGAAATTAGAGCTACAGAATGCAACCAGTGTCACCAAACACAGGTCGGATACAGTACAAGTACTGCGTTCCCTCTATGACATATCTCAGTCCCGATCTAAAATTACCTGAATTATTAGTCCAGGTCTCTGGATTACTAGTCCAGTAAGATAACCACGACACTACCTTACCCACCATCTGCAACTTTAACTTGCCAGCACTATCACTGCTAGTATCAGAGCAGGAGTGCACGAGAACTACACTCCCTTCCTTACTGCTGCAGTGCGGCCATTCTCCATTTGCCCTCCCACCCAACATCCTGAAGCCTCTCTGGGTGAGGCTACCAAATGAGTGTCAGTTTTGTGCTGGGGGTCTGTCTATTCCCAGTGGGGATTTTTGCAACCCATGCCACATAGCATCCTTACAACAAAGATTTCCATCCCACCACTCTGGCTTGGATTTACAACCCAGCTCCCAAATGTGGTAGACCAGCACACTGCACCACTCACTCTCAATAGGTTCGACAGCCTGGCAAACTGGGTCATCCTCTTCACATCCACCTCAGCACCACCTCCACTTCAGAAGCCATCAAACAAGGAGATCAGGTGCTGAGCTGCTCTGTCATTTGCCTGCACATTGGGTTTTCATTCCCATCATTTCTCCCTGTCCCTTTCTTTGCTCACTCCCACCCACTCCTCAGCCTCACCCACATTTCCAGTCTTCTCCACACTGATCCTTCTCCAAACTGCACTTCAAAAATTCAAGGACACCACCGTTTTTTTCCTTGCTGTTAAATTAAAGTCCTTGCACACTGTCTAGCGCACTTACCTATATATGGTTGTACTGCTCTTGCACCTTCTGTAATCTTGAAACTCTTCTGTCCCAATCCCAACTTGCACCAAGTCCCCTTCACCCATCAACCCTGTGCTTGCTGACCAACATTGGTTGCCGGTCCAGCAACGCATTGAATTTAAAATTCCCATCCTTGTCTTCAAATCCCACCATGGCCTCGCCCAGGGCTTCCCTATCTTTGTAACCTCCTCCGAGATCTCTAAGCTCCTCCAGTTCGGGCCTCTTACGCCTCCACAATTTTAATCGCTTCATCATGGGTGGACGTGTCTTCACCTGCCTTGGCCCTAAGCTCTGGAATTCCCTTCCTAATCCTCACTGCCTCTCGACCGCTCTCTCCTCCTTTAAGATGCTCCTTTGGCCAAGCCTTCAGTGTCAAATTTTGTTTGATAACTCTCCTGTGAAGCGTCGTGGGACGTTTTACTACGTTAAAGGCATGATATACAGTAAATGCAAGTTGTTGTATATCACAATTCTAGTCTAAATACCCGAGCACACTCAGGCGCGATTAACTGCACACTCTAACATCATTCTCCTTGCATTTTCCAGTGTCTTTTGCTTTCGTTTCATTCATTGACTTGTACTGCTTGGAGTTGAATTTTTAGCATAGCTTAGGTTGTCAGTATCCGCTTCCCCGATTCAGGTCACTTGGCACATTGGTCATGGTATGCATCTTACCCACACTGTTTTCTAACTCTGTGCCAGCTATGACTGCTACGCTGTCTTTAAACTATCTGGCCTCAACGCCGGTGCAACCTCAACTGTGCATATTTTCAAGAACGCGGTATAACTCTGCCTCTTACATTAACATTTTCTTTCCCTTTCACCCCTCCCTGTCCTGAAGGAGCTGACTGTGCCTGATGTACGGTTCCTTGGCGTGGCCCTCCAGTGCCACACCCAACTGCCCATCCCTTATATGGGAAACAACCAGTGAGTGCCAACCAGCTACACAACCACGTGCAGCATCACAAGAAATCCTGCTCCCATCCTTACCCCCATACCCACACCTACAAATTTTATGGCAAGCATCAATGGATAGCCACCCGGAATGGGAACCCTAGCTGGGATTTCCCTCCCAATGGCCAACAACGCTGAGGCCATTGTAGCATTCCAATCACTGCTCCTCCTCAAGAGGCGATCCTGAAATAAAAGTAATCCAATTATAGTGACGACCATCGCATTGCAATAATGAAGGCTGATTAATCCATGGGAATGTGTTGTGTATGTACCTTTAAGGGAATAACTGGTCTCAGACTGCAGTACCGGCAGTGACCACCCCTGTATAAAAGGCCCTAGCAGGCTTCTGTAGTTTCAGTTTCCAGGTTGTCTCCATTCAGTAAAGACTTGTTATAATCAACTCCTGCAGTCCGTGTCTCAATTATACACGGACATAATACTGGCGACGAGTAAGAAAAGGAATTAGCTGCAACTCGGCAGCACCTCAGACGACGTTATTGAAGGTCGAAGCAAGAAGAAAGAAAACAAAAAAAGTAATAATCCAAAGAAACTCGAGAAACGGGCGTCAACCGTGGTCAACCGCCCTCCAAATCATCAAATTGAAAAGTGCAAGAGAGACTGTCGAGAGCCAGGCTTGGTTCTCCAGTCTGTGGTTTCCCAGCTAATCGGGCTGGTGGCAGGTAGTGCACTGATCCTTCCTGGGCTGCGGTGGGCTAGAGCTCGATCGGGTGGCTCTGCAACAGGGCCGGGCAGCGAGTCGGGAAGCAAAGAGAGAGAGAGAGGGTGGAGCACACAGGACGCGGCCGGTGCTTCGAAGCCGGGCAGCGTTTGGACCTAAGAAGAGGGAGGGAAGTGTCCCAGAGGGTCCGCTCCACGACGGGAACGGTTCTTCAATTAACGGAGCAAATATTGAAGCGCGATAGAAAAATAAAAATACCACGGAGAGCGGCGTTGGCAGCAGCGATCGGGGAGGCGCGAAGACCATAGGGCGTCGCCATTACAGGATAGTAAAATAAATATAATTGCCAGCAACAGCGTTGGCAGCAGCGGCAGCGGCGGGAAAGCGCGGGAGGCGCCATCTTAACTCGGCGGGGAAGAAGGAAAAGCGCGGGAGGTGCCATTTTGATCCATCGGGGACGAGGGCAAAGCGCGGGAGGCGCCATCTTAGATTTTCAAGATGCCAAAGACTGGCGATATCACTGCCTTCGATAATGCAAAAGAAGACTGGACCACATATGTGGAAAGAGTCGAGGTATATTGCGAGGCAAACGAAATAGCCGATGAGAAAAAGGCATCGGTATTGCTAAATTTAATGGGCGCAAGAACGTACGGCCTATTGCGGGACCTGATTACTCCAGCCAAACCGAAGGCAAAGAGTTTTAACGAAATTGTTGCTATCCTACAGGAACACCTAAATCCTACACCGCTGCTGATAGCAGAAAGATTTAAATTCCACAAGAGAAATCAGCATTCAAATGAGAGCAATGCTGATTACCTTACGAAACTACGCAAGCTATCAAAGCACTGCCAGTTCAGAGCAGGACTGGCAGATACCTTACGGGACAAATTTGTCTGTGGACTCCTGAGTGAAGGAACCCAGAAGAGGTTACTCTCAAAGAAAGAGCTGACGCTAGATAAGGTTTTCAGCGTGGCAGTATCGTACGAAGCAGCAGCAAGGGGAGCTGTGGAAATACAACAAAAGCCACAGGAATACGGCACCCACGAAATGACATGGGGATTTGCAAAATGTTATCGCTGCGGCAGAACAAACCATGACCAGAAGGACTGCTGGTCCAAGGACAAAATATGCAGGCAATGCGGAAAGATGGGACACATTGCATGAGTTTGCAGGTCTGGGAAGAAGACCAACGACAACAAAAAGGCTACTAAGGAACCATACAGGAAAGTACAAAAGATGACGGACAGTAGTTCCGAAGACTAGATGAGCGATAGTGAATCCGGGAACAAGAGACTAAGCTGTCTCAAACTTCACAACGTAATCGCAAAAGAGGATCACCGAACCATTTGGGTCACCCTCACGATAGCAGGGTCCCAAGTCAAAATGGAATTGGATACAGGATCAGCTCTAACCGTCATGAATCGACGAGACTACGAGCGGCTATTCTCACACATACCCTTGAGAGAGACATCCATTGTCTTGAGGACGTATACGGGGCAAAAAGCATACCCCAGAGGAAAAATAAGGGTGCCTGTCGAATACAGCGGCAAGAAAATATGGAAATTGTATCTCTACATTCTGCAAGATGGTGGACCACCGTTATTGGGACATGAGAGAGAGTAAGATAGATAAGCTAAATACGTGGCTTGAGCAGTGGTGCAAGGGAGAGGGATTTAAATTCTTGAGGCATTGGAACCAGTTCTTGGGGAGGAGTGACCTGTACCAAGGGAACGGTCTACACCTGAACTGTGAGGGAGCCGATGTCCTCGGGGTAATATTTTCTAGGGCGGTTCGGGAGGATTTAAACTAATTTGGCAGGGGGATGGGAACCTAGGTAGTGGAAAAGAGGGAAGTCATATGAAGTCAGAAATAGATGGTAGAAAGGTGAGAAGCAATAAGCAAAGGAGAGAAACACAAAGGGCCAAACTAATTCATAATGAGAGTGTGAAAAAAGCAAGCCTGAAGGCTTTGTATCTTAATGCTAGAAGCATTAGGAACAAGGTGGATGAATTAGTTGTGGAAATAGAGGTAAACAAGTATGATTTGATTGGGATTACAGAAACGTGGCTGCAGGGTGGGCAAGGCTGGGAACTTAACATCCAGGGATATACAATATTTAGGAAGGATCGGCAAAAAGGTAGGGGAGGTGGGGTAGCATTGCTGGTAAAGGAGGGGATTAATGCAATGGAAAGGAAGGATATTAACTCGGATGAAACGGAATCTGTATGGGTAGAAATGAGAAATAGCAAGGGGAGGAAAACGTTAGTGGGTGTGATATATAGGCCTCCAAATAGTAATATGGAGGTGAGGGAAGGCATAAAAAGGGAAATTAGAGAAGCGTGCGATAAGAGCACAGCTGTCATCATGGGTGACTTTAATTTACATATTGATTGGACTACCCAAATTAGTAAAAATTCTGAGGAGGAGGAATTCCTGGAATGTTTTCGGGACGGTTATCTGGACCAATATGTCGAGGAGCCGACTCGAGATCAGGCCATTTTAGACTGGGTATTGTGCAATGAGAAGGGACTTATCAGCAATCTTCTTGTACGAGGCCCCTTGGGTCAGAGCGATCATAATATGATCGAGCTCTCAGTCGAGATGGAGAGTGAGGAAATTGAATCAGAGACTAAGGTCCAGAACTTAAATAAAGGGAATTACGAGGGTATGAGACGGGAATTGGGTAAGATTGATTGGGTGGTGTTTCTGGGGGGATTGACAGTGGATAGACAATGGCAAGCATTCAAAGATAGAATGGAAGAATTCCAGAACATGTTTATACCGGTTTGGCATAAAAATAAACCTAAAAAGGTGGCTCAACCGTGGATAACGAGGGAAATTAGGGACAGCATAAAATCAAAAAAAAGGGCATATCAACTGGCAAAAAAAAGCACCAGACCGGAAGATTGGGGGCAGTACAGGATACAGCAAAAGAGGACAAAGGGATTAATCAGGAAGGGGAAAATAGAATACGAAAGTAAACTTGCAGCAAACATAAAGACAGACTGCAAAAGCTTTTATCGGTATATCAGGAGGAAAAGACTGGTAAAATCCCAAGTCGGTCCCTTGCAGTCCGATTCGGGAGAATATATAATGGAGAATAAGGAAATGGCAGACCAATTAAACTCATACTTTGGTTCTGTATTCACAAAGGAGGACACAAATAACCTCCCAGGAATATCGGCAAACATAGGGACTAATGAGAGGGAGGAGCTGACAGAAATTAGTATCTCTAGGGATATGGTGTTGGGTAAGTTGAGGGGACTGAAGGCCGACAAATCCCCGGGGCCTGATAAACTACATCCTAGGGTACTTAAGGAGGTGGCCCTGGAGATAGCAGATGCTCTAAGGATCATCTTCCGGAACTCCATTGACTCGGGAACAGTACCCGTGGATTGGAGGGTAGCTAATGTTACCCCAATATTTAAAAAGGGGGGTAGAGAGAAAGCAGGGAATTATAGACCAGTAAGCCTTACATCGGTTGTGGGCAAAATGCTAGAGTCCATTATTAAGGATAAAATAGCGGAGCACTTGACAAATGGGGAAAGGATCGGACAGAGTCAACATGGATTTACAAAGGGTAAATCTTGTTTGACTAATCTGCTGGAATTTTTTGAGGAAGTAACTGGTAAAATAGATGGGGGAGAGCCAGTGGATGTGGTGTACCTTGACTTCCAGAAAGCCTTCGATAAGGTTCCACACAAAAGATTATCATGCAAAATTAAGGCTCATGGAATTGGGGGCAAAGTATTAACGTGGATAGAGAACTGGCTGGCGGATAGAAAACAGAGAGTTGGAATAAACGGCTCGTTTTCGGAGTGGCAGGCAGTGACCAGCGGGGTGCCGCAAGGATCTGTCCTGGGACCCCAGCTGTTCACAATATATATAAATGATCTGGATCAGGGAATTGGATGCAATATTTCCAAATTCGCTGACGACACTAAACTAGGAGGAGGGGTGGGCTCTGATGAGGATGTCAGGAGGCTACAGTGCGATTTGGACAGGTTGGGGGAATGGGCGGATACGTGGCAGATGCACTATAATGTGGATAAATGCGAGGTTATCCACTTTGGGGGTAAAAACAGGAGGGTAGATTATTATCTAAATGGCAATAGATTGGGAGATGGGGAAGTGCAGAGGGACCTGGGTGTTCTTGTGCACCAGTCACTGAAGGAGAGCATGCAGGTGCAACAGGCGATTAAGAAGGCAAATGGTATGTTGGCCTTCATATCAAGGGGGTTCGAGTATAGGAATAGGGATACCTTACTACAGCTGTACAAGGTGCTGGTGAGACCGCATCTGGAGTATTGTGTACAGTTTTGGTCGCCCCATCTGCGGAAGGATGTTCTTGCCATGGAAAGAGTGCAACGGCGATTCACCAGGCTGATACCTGGAATGGCGGGAATGACCTACGAAGAGAGATTAAATAGTCTGGGCTTGTACTCACTGGAGTTTAGAAGATTGAGAGGGGATCTCGTCGAAACATATAAAATTATGGCAGGCCTGGACAGGCTGAATTCAGAGAGAATGTTTCCAATGGCCGGGGAGCACAGAACCAGGGGTCACAGTCAAAAAATAGCGGGCAAATCATTTAAAACAGAGATGAGGAAGAATTTCTTCACTCAAAGAGTGGTGAGCCTGTGGAATTCCCTGCCACAGAGGGCTGTGAAGGCTAATTCAATAAATATTTTCAAGAGAGAATTGGATATATTTCTGAAGGCTAAGGGGATTAAGGGTTACGGAGAAAAGGCGGGGACGGGGTACTGAACTGGTAAGATCAGCTATGATCTCAGACGAAGATCAGCCATGATCTCATTGAATGGCGGAGCAGGCTCGAAGGGCCGAATGGCCTACTCCTGTTCCTATCTCTATGTTTCTATGTTTCTCTATGTAAGTTTAGACTGGCACTCCATTCAGGCACTGACAGTGGCTGGTAAAAAGGATGACGACGTCACTCCTGGATGATTGTCAACAATTTTAGCTGACGCCAAAGAAGTATTTCATCAAGAACTGGGCACTCTTAAAGGCGTAACCGCCTCGATAAAAATAGAGGAGAATGCAATTCCCAAGTTTTTCAAAGCAAGACCGGTACCATATGCAATTCGCCCAGCCGTCGAGACAGAGCTGGAGAATCTGGAGAATGCAGGCGTGTTATCTAAGGTAGACTGGAGCAAGTGGGCAACACCCATCGTTCCTGTCATGAAGAAAACGATAAACAATAAGTCTGAGGAGCCAAGGAAGGTTCGCATCTGTGGGGTCTTCAAGGTGACGGTGAACCCAGTCCTTCACACAGTACAATATCCTCTTCCAAGGATAGAAGATATCTTCGCCTCACTATCTGGAGGGAAGCGTTTTCCAAAAATTTACCTAGCACAAGCATATTTGCAGATGGAGGTTGAAGAATCCTCTAGGAAGTATCTCACGATAAACACTCATAAAGGTCTTTACCAGTATAATCGACTGGTATTCGGAGTAGCATCAGCTCCGGCGATATGGCAAAGAGCGATGGAACAAGTCCTGCAAGGGATTCCGGGGACTCAGTGTTACTTGGACGACATCCTAGTGACAGGTGAAGATGACAGTGAACACCTTGCCAACCTAGAGCAGGTGCTCACTAGACTACGTGAACATGGGCTACGAGCCAATCACCCCAAGTGCGAGTTTTTAAAGAAACAGATATCGTATTGTGGCCACGTGATTGATGAAGAGGGGTTGCATAAGTCCCCTGACAAAATTGAAGCGGTAGTTAAGGCTCCAACGCCTGAAAATGTGTCGCAACTGAGGTCATTCCTCGGATTGGTGAATTACTACCATAAGTTTTTGCCGAATTTGTCCACAATTCTGCATCCACTGAACGCCCTACTATGAACGGGAGTAGCATGGAAGTGGAGCGATGAATTTAAGTGGGCCTTTCAGAAGAGTAAGGACCTAATCACTTCAAGAGAAGTATTGGCTCACTACAACCCATCACTACCGATAAGACTGGTGTGTGATGTGTCTCCCTACGGCCTTGGGGCGGTACTGTCACATAAATTCCTTGATGGTTCAGAGAGGCCGATAGCTTTTGCGTCACGCTCGTTAACTTCAGCCGAGCGTAACTACGCCCAGATTGACAGAGAGGCCTTCAGCCTGGTGTGGGGGGTGATGAAGTTCAATCACTACCTGCACGGTCAGAAATTTACTCTACTAACTGATCATCAACCTCTCGTCTCCATTTTCAACCCTCAGAAGGGTGTACCGATAATGACGGCACAACAGCTACAGAGGTGGTCCCTTTTCCTAGGGGCACACCAATATGACATCGAGTACAAAGGAACTAAACAGCATGGGAATGCTGATGGATTGTCGCGCCTACCGTTGCCGACGGTGGAAGAAGAACTGGCAGTGGATCCAGTGGAGTTATTCCACTCGACTATAGTCGAATGTCTCCCTGTGACGAATGCAAACATAGAAAAGGAAACACGAAATGACCCGACACTCTCCTGGGTCTATGATTTAACGGTGAAGGGATGGCCAGCACATGGCGAACCACTGCTGCCAGCATTCTCACCGAGAAGAGAACAGCTGTCAGTGTGCAGAGGAACCTTGATGTGTGGATCCAGAGTAGTAATTCCACCCAAATTGAAGGATAGAGTGCTCAATGAGCTTCATGAGGATCATCTGGGAGGGGTAAAAATGAAGAACTTAGCCAGAGCGTTTGTGTGGTGGCCGGGAATTGATAGAGAAATCGAAGAGATGACCAAGAGCTGTACAGGATGCCAGAAGGTCCAAAACGCCCCACCACAAGCCCCTCTACATCCATGGGAGTGGCCCTCATCTCCATGGCAAAGGGTGCACATTGATTTTGCTGGTCCCTTTATGGACTCGATGTTTTTAATTGCAGTGGATGCACATTCAAAGTGGCCAGAGGTAATAAAAATGTCCTCAGCCACCACAGAAAAAACTATCACAGTCTTACGAACCATATTCGCCAGGAATGGGCTGCCTGAACAGATTTGCTCTGACAATGGACCACAGTTTGTGTCTGAAGAGTTCCGGAGGTTCTTAAAGAACAATGGTGTTAAGCATTACACATCCGCCCCATATCGTCCAGCCACTAATGGATTGGCCGAGAGGTTTGTTCAAACATTCAAGAAGGCTATCAAGGCAATGTGTAATGAAGATATACCCCTACAACACAAGGTGGATAACTTCTTGTTTGCCTACCGGAATGCGACACATGCGGTTACCAACCAAACTCCAGCCATGATGTTCTTCAATCGAAGACTACGATGCCGCTTGGATTTGGTTAAGCCAAATGTCAGAAGAGATGGGGAGAACAGGCAGTTTCAGAATATGAATGAAAGGCCGACCAGGAGTTTTAAGATAGGTCAACTAGTTTTGGCCCGGGACTACCGCACAGAGAAATGGCAGCCAGGAACGATCTGTACACGGCAAGGACCTCTAATGTATACTGTGGACGTTGGAGAGAGCATTGTAAGACGCCATGCTGACCAGATTCTAGAGTCACTGGAAAACGTCAACTCCACACCACGATCTGATACACCTGGCGATGAAACCGAAGTACCAATTGCATCTACCGCAGAATCGGTGATATTGGAAGCAGATGAACCAAACAACGACATTGATCCCGACTCAACCTTGCCAGAAGAACCTGATATCCCAAAGAGGCGTTATCCAGACAGAATCAGGAAGCCTCCTCAAAGACTGAACTTATAATTGCTTAACTTCAACCAATGTATCTAGCAACCGTAATTGTAATCAGTTATTATTTAGTTGTTAAATGAATGTTATGTACTGTTTATCTAAAAGGGGAGGAATTGTTGTGTATGTACCTTTAAGGGAATAACTGGTCTCAGACTGCAGTACCGGCAGTGACCACCCCTGTATAAGAGGCCCTAGCAGGCTTCTGTAGTTTCAGTTTCCAGGTTGTCTCCATTCAGTAAAGGCTTGTTATAATCAACTCCTGCAGTCCGTGTCTCAATTATACACGGACATAATAGAATGTAGCAGCAAAGTCGGACAATACCTTATACTTACACTCTCAGGGAGTAGAACTGGAAGTGGTGGGGTGCAGTTGGGTTGGGTTCAAGTCAATTGACTCATTGAGGCTGCCCCACCCAGCAGTTATGGACGTCACCCGTATCTTTTTAATTCCTCTTCCTTTTGCTATTATCCCTCGATGCCTTTGTTGATGGAAGTGAAATTGGATCTTGATTCAAATTGTAAAATTGCTATCATATTTCTTTTCCATGTGAAACTTTAGATGGACCAAGATACAGGTTGAGCGTCCCGAATCCAGCAACCTCGGGAACGAGGCCGAGCCGGTTTTCTTGTTTTTCCGGACTTCGGAACGTGTTTCTGATGTCCGAAGTCCGGAGATATCGCAACCTGGGCTCGGGCGTTTCCGGACCTCGGACTTAAGAAACAGGTTCCGAGTCTGGAAATGCCTGGGCCCAGGTTGCGGTTTGACAGGGTGTCCGGATTCCGAATGACCCTGCCACCAATCGTCCTGGAGTCCGGATTCCGGATTCTGGAACTCTGGATTTGGGACGCTCAACCTGTATTGTGAAATCAAACAGTTGACTTTATAGGTAGCTGCACTGTTAAAAGACTTCCAGACCCTCCATCGCTGGGCCAGAAAACTGGGATTATGATGCCATACACATGAAGGAAATGTGTCATTTGACGTACTTCCCACCATTTGCACCACAGCAACACTGGGTGCAAGGAATGTCCTTGGCAACAAGCATGGTTAATGGCCTCAGGCCGGTAGATTTAAAAGATCAGATTTAACACTGAAGCACAATTTACTACATTACCAAAACCAGAATTTTAAAAGCAAAAATCATACATCTCCCTAGGAGTGTTGGGGTCTATTTAGACTTCAGTACCCACCTGAAATATTTAGCTGCCCCTGACCCCAGGAGGTGTGCTGGGTCAGAGGGCAAACCAAGGGGCAGGCGGTAGTCTTGCTCTGCTGAGGATCTGCTATCCTTGTAACAGACATCAAATTCAGGGCCCTTCTGTCTTTATAGAGAAAAGGATCATGCATAAACACTGCTTGGGGGTTCACATGTTTCTATGTGGGTTATCTGGACCCGCCAAGTTCCCAGAGGGGAGTCGTTATAATTGTTTCATCAGAAATCACGTCACGCCTGTGACGTGAAATGTATGCAAGGGGAAGGAGACAAATGCCAAGTATTTCCACGGGGTGGGGGGTTCTCCTCATTGTCTGCCGTAACTTTGGCGTAAGATCCACGGAAACCGCAGAGAAGGGCGGTGGAGGCAGATTCAATAGTAACTTTCAAAAGGGAATTGGATAAATACTTAAAAAGGAAACATTTGTAGGGCTCTGGGGAAAGGGCGGGGGAGTGGGACTAATTCAAAGAGCTCGCACAGGCGCAATGGGCTGAATGGCTTACTTCTGTGCTGTGCTATGAAATGGCATGAATAACGTATATGCCATTTCTCCGGGGTTAATTCGGACAATTAGGATAGCCCAGGCAAAAAATCAACTCCAAAAACTCCATCAAAGGCGTGTCATCCTGGTTGAAATTCCAGGATGATTTGTTTTAGGCCTTGACCTAGTAAATAACTCAGCAGACAGTCAATAAGCTGCCTACTTGCTATTTACTTCTGCTTCTGTATAACCATATTTAAGTAAATAAATTCAGCTTTAACCTGACTTTTTGCCTGAATGCAGTGATCTGGCTGTGTGGCATTGTTTGCCATTCAAAGTAGACAAGAGGGAGTGGTGGTCATACCATGCAATCTCCAGTGTGAAAGTCCCCAGTAAAAGGTTAATTGTTCTAGTCTTGTAGCGCACTATTCCCTTCACGTCACGCACAATGTGACAAATTTCAGATCATAGGAGACATAGGTGTGCTTGCTTATGGTAACTGCCTCTTTGTTGTGAACCTGAGTGAGGAGTGTTGGGAGAAAGTCTGAACTGTAATAACCATTACTACCTAAATAAGTGGCTGTTTGAACACCTCATTTGATCCCACTTCTATAGCCTGCTGGGACAGTTCATTTTGCATTCTCACTTTGTGTGCAGATTTTTTTTTCTAGATTTAACTGGTTTAGTTCTTATTTCTAGATTATGTCCCCTTGTTCATTCAGCCAAAGAGTTTAAATCCAACTTTGAAGAATTTGTATTTTGTTAGATTGATAGCTGAAGGCAATATTTCTGAACTATTAAAATTTTTATATCATTTTCAGTTGTGTAAGATTAATATGGCAATAATAAAGATACCCATGATATCGGAACAGTTTTGCTATTGTACTCACAAAATGAAGAACGCTCGTCGGCCCATTTGATTTTATCCGCCCAGAATATCAACCCAACAACAGCATTGAGCTGTTACATAAATGAGTTCATTGTCCTGGCCTCAAACAATCTTCCTGGAAATCCAATTCCAGGCACTCTACAACAACAGTGCCTTGTGTTTATGTAGCAGCTTAATATCGTAAATGGCCCAAGGTGCTTTACAAAGGGGAAGGACAAAATTAGACTAAATGAATAAAAGAACGATGCTCCACCATGGTACGCGTAGGCAAGATGACCAAAAGCTTGGTTGAACCATTAGGTTTTGAGAAGGAATTTGCAAGGCAGAAGCGAGAGAACAATCGAGGGGCAGAGATATGAAGGGTGGTGGGCCACAGGAGCTGGGAGCCTGAAGGTGAATTAGTGAGGGAGCTGGCGGAGATTTTAACAAGGTGGATAGTGAGAGTTAAGGGAAGGCGGGACAAGGTGTGTGATAAGGAAAAGGAGGAAATGGTCAGAGATAGCTTTTTCGGTGATGAATATCTTGGAAGTGGAGATGCTGTGAGAGCTTGTGAGGTTGAGGGGGTTGTTTGGGAGTTTGTATGTGAAGAGTGAGATTGAGCAAGGGTGGGAGAGCGGAGTAGCTGTAGGAGAGGAGGCTACCGGGGGTTTACATGAGAACATAAGAACATAAGACGTAGGAGCAGGAGTAGGTCATTTGTCCCCTCAGTCATGAGGTCATGACTGATCTGATCTGATCCCGTTTCCCATAATCCTTGACTCCCTTACCTTTCAAATATCTGTCTATTTCCACCTTAAATATATTCAATGACCCAGCCTCCACAGCTCTCTGGGGAAGAGAATTCCAATGATTCACGACCCTCTGAGAGAAAAAATTCCTCCTCATTTCCGATTTAAAAGGGTGCCCCCTTATTCTGAAATTATACCCCCTAGTTCTAGATTCCCCCACGAGGGGAAACATCCTCTCTGCATCTACCCTGTCAAGCCCCTTCAGAATCTTATATGTTTCAATAAGATCACCTCTCATTCTTCTAAACTCCAATGAGTATATTCCCAACCTGCTCAACCTTTCTTCATAAGACAACCCCTTCATCTCCGGAATCAACCTCATGAACCTTCTCTGAACTGCCTCCAATGCAAGTATATCCCTCCTTAAATAAGGAGACCAAAACTGTACGCAGTACTCCAGGTGTGGTCTCACCAACGCCCTGTACAGTTGGAACAGGACTTCCCTACTTTTATACTCCATTCCCTTTGCAATAAAGGCCAGCATTCCATTTGCCTTCCTAATTACTTGCTGTACCTGCATGCTAACTTTTTGTGATTCATGTACAAGGACCCCCAGATCCCTCTCTACCTCAGCATTTTGTAATCTCTCCCTATTTAAATAATAATTAGGTGCAAGCTGAAATAATTGAGGGTAAGTTGTCCTTTGCTTGTCCTTTGAGGGAGGGTGGAAGGGAGTAGATCTCAGTGAGGGAGGGATGAAAGAGGGTGAGGCGCTCAAAGAAGGTACCAGGAAAGTAACAGGAGACGCCAAAGTGGGACCTGCATGCGGATTGAATGTGTCGTCGGTGGGAGGTTTCGGTGAGAAGGAATCGTCAGCTGTAAACCAGATTTCTGTCAGTGCCAGGATTTTGATAGGCCGGGCAGAGACTGATGACTGATGACTGCAGGAAGGGTCAGAGAGCAGCGCCATGGAAGAGGTAAGAAGGATGCACAGGAGGTTATCTTAAGGCTCATCTTAGCATAATGTTGCATGGGCTGAAACATAAAAAAACAATTGGACAGCTTAGGGAGCCTGAATGTCTGAAGATTGGAATGTTGGTTATTAAATCATGCCTGTTGAGATAGTCATAGTCTGTATTAATAACTGAAGTATCGGATTTCACCTCAGATATTTGTGCCATTTAATTTTTGAAGACAGGAATATTTTCTCGATTGATTCATTTCCCTTCACAAGTATTAATACTTGCCTTGATGGAATCTCAGTGATAAGCTGTGTCCATCATGGCACTAAGTGGTTCTTCACCTACAAAGGTAGTCTTAAGGTTTGCCCTGAAGGTGGGGACCTCACCCACATATTGAGCAATTACAGGCGGACCGGCCAGAATTCTCCATCCATTTTGGCTGACGATTTCTCAATGTACACAGACCGGGTTGGGTTGCCAACTCTGATTTAGACGTATTCCTGGAGGTGTCATCACATGACCTCCTGTCTCCAACCGCCCCGCCCACTGACTCCCGCCATTGGTCACCCAACGCGCATCGCCTTCCCGCGCCAATTGAAAAGCGAACAGACTCCTTTACCCAATTGTATGATTCTTGACTGTCTGTCAAACAGCCTTTTTCTCCCATATCCGATATTTTTTATAACTAATGAACAAAAGTGTTCAAAGATAACTTAAAAAATGCTTTTTGATGCCCCTTGTGATTTTTCTCCTGGATTTTGCTTGCAACAACAACTTGTATTTATATAGCGCCTTTAACGTAGTAAAACATCCCAAGGTGCTTCACAGGAGTATTTATAAGACAAAAAATTTGACACCGAGCCACATACGGAGAAATTAGGGCAGGTGACCAAAAGCTTGGTCAAAGAGGTAGGTTTTAAGGAGCATCTTAAAGGAGGAAAGAGAGGCGGGGAGGTTTAGGGAGGGAATTCCAGAGCTTAGGGCCGAGGCATCAGAAAGCACGGCCACCAATGGTTGAGCGATTATAATCAGGGATGCTCAAGAGGGCAGAATTAGAGGAGCGCAGATATCTCGGGGGGGTTGTGGGGCTGAAAGGGATTACAGAGATAGGGAGGGGCGAGGCCATGGAGGGATTTGAAAACAAGGATGAGAATTTTGAAATCGAGGCGCTGCTTAACCGGGAGCCAATGTAGGTCAGCGAGCACAGGGGTGATGGGTGTACAGGACTTGGTGCGAGTTAGGACACGGGCAGCCGAGTTTTGGATCACCTCAAGTATACGTAGGGTAGAATGTAGGAGGCCAGCCAGGAGTGCGTTGGAATAGTCAAGTCTAGAGGTAACAAAGATATGGATGAGGGTTTCAGCAGCGGGTGAGCTGAGGCAAGGGTGGAGACGGGCGATGTTATGGAGGGAGAAATAGGCGGTCTTAGTTATGCCACGGATCTGTGTTCGGAAGCTCATTTCAGGGTCAAATATGACACCAAGGTTGTGAACAGTGTGATTCAGCTTTAGACAGATGTTAGGGAGAGGGATGGAGTCAGTGGCAGGGACCGAAAACAATGGCTTTGGTCTTCCCAATATTTAATTGAAGAAAATTTCTGCTCATCCACAACTGGCTGTCGGACAAGCAATCTGACAATTTAGAGACCATGGCGGGGTCGAGATAAGGCACCACATAAAAGGTTATTACACAAAATAAGGGCTCATGGGGTTGGGGTAATATAGTAGCATGGATAGAGGATTGATTAACGGACAGAAAACAGAGAGTGGGGATAAACGGGTCATTTTCAGGTTGGCAGGCTGTAACTAGTGGGGTGCCGAAAGGATCAGTGTTGGGGCCTCAGCTATTTACAATCTATATCAATGACCTAGATGAAGGGACCGAGTGTAATGTATCCAAGTTTGCTGATGATACAAAGCTAGGTGGAACAGTAAGCAGTGAGGAGAACACAAAGAGTCCGCAAAGGGATATAGATAAACAAGAGTGGACAGTAAGGTGGCAGATGGAGTTTAATGTAGGGAAATGTGAGGTTATTCACTTTGGTAGGAAGAATAGAAAAACAGAATATTTTTTAAATGGTGAGAAACTTTCAAAGGTTGGTGTTCAGAGAGATTTGGGTGTCCTCGTGCAAGAAACACAGAAAGCTAGCATGCAGGTACAGCAAGCAATAAAGAAGGCAAATGGCATGTTGGCCTTTATGGCAAGGGGGTTGGAGTATAAGAGTAAGGAAGTCTTGCTCCAATTGTACAGGTCCTTGGTGAGACCACACCTGGAGTACTGTGCACAGTTTTGGTCTCCCTTATCTAAGGAAGGATATACTTGCCTTGGAGACGGTGCAACAAAGGTTCACTAGATTGATTCCTGGGATGAGAGGGCTGTCCTATGATGAGAGATTGTGTAGAATGGGCCGATACTCTCTGGAGTTTAGAAGAATGAGAGGTGATCTCATTGAAACATACAAGATTCTGATTGATTTGAGGGAGAGGGGGACAGTAACTGAGGAGAGAGAACCGTTAACAATGTCAGCTAACATGGGAGCCAGAACCCTTCCAGATTGACCTGAACTCTGGAGCAGGCTCTGTTTTACATACAGGTAATGCATTGTCTATCAGCTCAGTACAATTTCCCCAAATCTTCTGTGCACTCAACAATCACCAGGGTCAATTTTTGAGACCGTTGTCTCCAGTTGCTCCCTGATAAAATATATACATAAAAAGTCATCTGAGTATGAACAAAAGCTAACACTACTGTATATAGAATCTTTATTATGTAAAGGGATAGGTAGGCTATTTATGTCACATATGGTAAACCCAAATATGCCTCATATCTTTCTTCCCCCACCCACCAACCAGCTACACCCACCTCACTCACCACGCCATGGTAAAGAAAAGCTCCAGCTTGTGAAGGCTCCATTTAGGTACAGGATAATTTAGAAGCTCTGGATGTGATGCTGCTTATTGGTTTACACACATTGTTAAAATGAGTTATGTGATTTTCAATTGTTGCTGGGAATTGACTGTTCATTGATTGCAGTATTGAGTGCTTAGTGTACATTAGGAAAATTTCGTTCTATTTTAAATGGCCAATTGACCATCATGTCTACAACTGTTTTATATCACAAAGTATACATGGTGAATACATTACATTTTAAACCTTGCCTTTAGAAAATGAAACGTGCAGCAATAAAAGCCAGATTACACACATGTCACCTTTCAGCATCTCAATCCCATTGATCTGCCTTCAGCACACACTCTGTTGACCAGGTTTGTTACTATAGCAGCGGAGGTCAGCTGAGTTGGGTGCACTGGTTTCCTTGGATACTGATTCTCGCCCCCCTGTGTTTGCGATATCTGCTAGTCATGGAAACTACTTGTTGGGAAGCAGCAAGAAATGGGGTCCCAGGTTGTCAACCCCTAACATGGATGTTGGAGCATGGCGCTAATTAGTGTACACAATAATACGAAAATATCAGGAGAGAAGTCAAAAAAACAATTAGGGAGGCAAAGAGGAACTATGAAATTAAATTATCAAGGAACATAAAACAAAATAGTAAAAAATTTTATAGGCACATCAATAAAAAAAAGGAAGGTTGGGATGGGAATAGGGCCATTAAGGGATAGTCAGGATAATACCACAGGTAATGATAGAGAGATGGCAGAAATATTAAATAATTATTTTGCTTCAGTATTTACCAGGGAGATAGAACAGGTGGACATGACATTGGATGATGAGATTAGTAATGATATAAGTGCATTTAAAATTTAAAAAGGGGATATATTAAATAAATTAATCAAACTCAAAGAGGATAAAACCCCTGGTCCGGATGGATTGCATCCACGCATTTTAAAAGAATCTAGGGAAGAGATAGCTGAGGCATTACTACGCATATTTAATCATTCATTCGAAAAAGGCATAGTGCTAGAGGACTGGTGGATAGCTAACGTAATACCGGTATTTAAGAAGGGGGATAGAACATGTCCAGGGAATTATAGACCAGTCAGCTTAACGTCGGTGGTAGGAAAAATAATGGAATCCTTACTAAAGGAGAAAATAGAAGAACATCTAGAAACCAAAAATATAATAATGAATAGTCAACATGGATTTCAAAAGGGGAAGTCTTGCTTGACCAACATTATTGATTTTTTTGAAGAGGTAACAGAGAGAGTAAACAAGGGTAATGCAGTAGATGTAATTTATCTGGATTTTCAAAAGACCTTCGATAAGGTACCCCATAATAGACTGATGAACAAGGTCAGAGAATGTGGAGTCAGGGGACAAGTAGCAGAATGGATTGGTGGCTGGCTTCAGGACAGAAAGCAGAGAGTGGGAGTAAAGGGTAGCTATTCACAGTGGCAGAAGGTGGGTAGTGGTGTTCCACAAGGATCAGTGCTGGGACCACTGCTGTTCACAATTTACATTAACGATTTAGACTTAGGAATCAAAAACACAATTTCTAAATTTGCGGATGACACTAAATTGGGCGGGATAGTCAATACCGAGGAGGACTGCAACAAGTTACAGGAGGACATTAATAAACTTGCAGAATGAGCATATAATTGGCAAATGAAGTTCAACACAGATAAATGTGAGGTATTATATTTTGGTAGGAAGAATAGGGAGGTCACTTATCACTTGGAGGGTGCGAGTCTAGGTGTGGTAGAGGAACAAAGGGATCTAGGAGTACAAATACACAAATCACTAAAAGTTGTGACACGGGTTAGCAAGGCCATAAAAAAAGCAAACCAAGCACTAGGGTTTATTTCTAGAGGGATAGAATTGAAAAGTAGGGAAGTTATGCTAAACCTGTATCGAACATAGGTTAGACCACACTTGGAGTACTGCGTACAGTTCTGGTCGCCATATTATAAAAAGGATATAGAGGCACTGGAGAGGGTGCAGAGAAGATTTACAAGAATGATACCAGAAATGTGAGGGTATATATCTCAGGAAAGGATGAACAGGCTGCGTCTCTTTTCTCTTGAAAGGAGAAGACTGAGGGGTGACCTAATAGAGGTCTTTAAAATTATGAAAAACTTTGATAGAGTGGATACAGAAAGAATGTTTCCACTTGTGGAGAAGAGCATAATGAGAGGCCATCAATATAAGATAGTCACCATGACATCCAATGGGGAATTCAGAAGAAACTTCTTTACCCAGAGAGTGGTGAGAATGTGGAACTCGCTACCACAGGGAGTGGTTGAAGCGAATAGTATAGATGCATTTAAGGGGAGGCTAGACAAGCATATGAGGGAAAAGGGAATAGGGGATTATGCTGATAGATTTAGATGAGGAAAGACAGGTGGAGGCTCGAGTGCAGCATAAACACCGACATGGACTGGTTGGGCCGAATGGCCTGTTTCTGTGACATATATCCTATGTAATCTTATGTAAAAAAGGAAATTAGGTGGTCAGTAGTTTGGTGGGAATAGGGTAGAGGGAGCAGGAAGTGGGTCTCATGGACAAGATGAACGCAGAGAGGTCATGAGGGAAGATCGGAGAGAAACTGGAGAAAGATGTTCAGGGCTAGGGTGGGGTCCTGGAGGTTAATCTTTAATTCCCGGAGACTCCAGGGCAATCCTGGAGGGTTGACAACCCTAGGACTAGGAGGGTTGGGGGTGAAACTCCCTGCTGATAGTGAAAACTTGGAGACTCTGCCCTCATACTTCTCTTTCAGTTGTAACATTTGCATATTGATTTATCATTGGCCCGCAGGCATCTGTAAGGAATACCTATTATGTTCACATGTGATCACATGCTGAGTTGTCATTGGCCTGCAGGCATCTGTAAGGACTGCTATTGTTTAGAAGACCCAGGGGGTCCTGACTCCATCTTGTCCACACAGTGCTGTATTGATTGAGAAAGCTTACAGATCTGATGCTTCATTAAAAGAGTTTAAACTGTAATACTCCGTTGTCCTGCAATTTATTATTTTTGTACAAAGTGTGCAAAACAAGACATGGTGTCAGAACAGGGATTTGAAATGGACATCGTTGGAGCTCCCTTACCTTGAATGAATTGGAGATCTTTGAACTTACATAGAGAATGGTGCAAGTTTAAGCAACACGTGGAATTGATGTTCTCGGGTCCATTGAAAAGCAAAGGGGAGGAAGGAAGATGCAGCTACCTAGTCTTGTGGATCGGAGAAAAAGGGAGAGACATTTTTAACACATGGTCTCTCACCGCAGATGAAGCAAAGGTACTGAAAAGTTATTTTGACCGTTTTGAAGCATATGTGATGCCCAAGACAAATACGATATTCGCTAGGTACAAGTTTCAGGAGAAAGTACGAGGAGCTAGTGAGTCGTTTGAACAGTTCGTGACTGAGTTAAAACTGCTGGTAAAAGACTGTGCATATGCAGATAAAGATGAGATGGCCAGAGACCGCATCTTGTTTGGAATAAATTCCGCTAAAGTGAGAGAAAAACTTTTGAATGTTGGGTCCGGGCTAATGCTGGACAAAGCTATGGACATAGCTAGATCGCACGAGATAGCCCAAGCACAGTTGAAAACCATAACCGGCGCCACGAGCAGCTCGAGTGAACAGACAGTGTACGCAGTTAATAGATACACAGCAAAGAACGCTGCCCAGAGAGCATGTTTCAGAACAGAAAGAACAGCGAGAGTTCTAAAAATGGGCGACACAGACATAAAACGCTTCAAAAACTGTGGATATTGTGGAAACAACTGGCATGGAGAAAAGGAGTACTGCCCTGCCAAAGGAAGGCAATGTACTAAATGTGGTAAACGGAACCACTTTGCTAAAGTTTGTAAGACTGTTTTCGGAAAAGCAGTACACACAGTGAGTGACAGCCAAATGCCAGATAGAGAGCCAAATGCAGAGGAACTGTTTATTGATTCTGTGTCACAGAAAAAACAGATTTCAGAGACTGAGCAAGCTTTTGCCAATATTGAGGTAGGATAACAGGGCAAAGAGCTTAAGTTTAAACTACACACTGGATCTCAGGTTAATGTAATTCCTCTGAGTGAGTATCACAGCTTGAAGGATGAGTGTGAGCTACAGCCCACCTCATGCAGACTGACTGGCTATGGGGGTGAGCAGCTCATTGTAAAAGGCACATGTGTGATGAAATGCAAGTACAAAGAAAGCGACATGATGTTGGACTTTTACATTATTGACACTCAAGCACCTCCAGTGCTAGGTCTAAAGGCATGTTTAGACATGGACCTCGTCAAGCTAGTGCTATCATTGACAGCACCAGTTGAGAAGCAGACAGTCATGGAGGAGTTTGCTGATGTTTTCAAAGGAATCGGACTATTCCCAGGTGAATGCACTATTCACCTTGACCCAGCAGCAACCCCTGTGGTTTGCCCACCGAGAAGGATACCCCTTGCTCTACGTAGTTGCCTGAAGGAGGAGCTACAGAGCATGGAGAATACAAAAATCATCGTCCGGGAAACAGAACCGACAGAGTGGGTCAACGTGTTAGTAGTGGTTGAAAAACCACGTACAGGCAAGCTCAGAGTCTGTCTCGACCCCAGAAATTTGAACAAGGCTATCAAGCGCCCTCACTACCCTCTACCAACGCTAGATGACATCACACCCAAGCTAGTGGGAGCACGTTACTTCAGTGTAATGGACGCATGATCAGGATACTGGACTATCAAGCTCACGGAAGAGTCATCTAAGCTAACAACGTTCAACACACCATTTGGATGCTACCAATTTCTGCATTTACCATTTGGTCTTATCTCAGCTAAGGATGAATTCCAGCGGAAGATCGACGAAACCTATGAAGGCCTCGACGGAGTAGTCGCAATCGTAGACAACATCCACATCTATGGCAGGAATAGAGAGGAACATGACAGGAACCTCCATGCGATGCTACAAAGATCACGGGAGAAAGATATCTGGCTCAACCCCGAGAAAAGCATAATCGGATCCACTGAGATCAGTTATTTCGGGCATCGCCTCTCAACTGATGGCATTAAGCCGGATCCAGAGAAAATTGCTGCCATCAAGAAGATAGAGCCACCGAAGAACCGCGCAGAGCTAGAGACAGTACTAGGCATGGTTAACTACTTAGCCAAGTTTGCCCCGAGCCTCTCCGAAATCAACGCACCCATGCGTCAGTTGCTCAAACAATCCAATGAGTTCCTGTGGGACAAACAACATGACACAGCATTTCAGAAAATGAAAGACCTAATCACCAGGACCAGTTCTTGCCTACTTTGACCCCAACAAAGAGCTCAGACTACAAGTGGATGCGTCAAAGTACGGACTAGGCGCAGTATTACTGCAAGAAGGAAAGCCCATTGGCTACGCTTCCAGATCTCTCACAGACAGTGAAATCAACTATGCTCAAATCGAGAAAGGGTTATATGCAATTCTGTTTGGATGTAAGCATTTCCACCAGTACGTCTATGGCTGACAAGTCATTGTGGAATCCGACCACAAGCCCCTCGAGTCAATCATGAGGAAACCACTAGCCGCAGTCCCACCAAGGCTACAGAGAATGATCCTTCAGCTGCAGAAGTATGACTTCACATTCATTCACCGTCCAGACAAAGACATTTCTGTCGCAGACACGCTCTCCAGAAAGTCTCTTAGCTACCAGGACAGCAGCCTCGGTGAAGCCATGGATGTGCAGGTGCACATGGTGTACAACAGCTTACCTGTGAGTGAATCAAAACTGAAGGAGATCCGAGCAGGAACAGAGAAAGATGCACAACTCACACTGCTGAGCAAAGTCATACGTGAAGGATGGCCTGAGGAAAGGAGGAAATGCCCTCAGAGCATATCTGAATTCTGGTACCACAGAGACGAACTGTCACAAATCAACAGAATCGTCTTCAAAGGGGAGAAAATCATCATTCCTACCAGTCTCAGGGAAGAGATGTTGACAAAAATTCATGCTGGACATATGGGCATGGAAAAATGCAAACAAAGAGCATGTGACATTATGTTTTGGCCCAGAATGTGCAAACACATTGAGGGCATTGTCGGAAAATGTTCCATTTGCCTAGAACGCCGCCCATCAAATGTCAAAGAGCCCATGATACCTCATCGTATCCCAGACAGGCCCTGGCAGGTCGTCAGCTGCAATCAAGTGCATGCAAAACGTGTACAGAGACAGCAACACCAAAAGAGGTACTATGACAGGTCAGCTAGACTACTGCCGCCGCTGCACAATGGAGAAGCCGTCAGAATCCAGGAGCATGACTACTGGAAGCCAGCAGTCGTCATCCAGCCAGCTGACACTGAGCGATCGTATCACGTCCGCACCCCAGAAGGACAGGTGTACCGCCGCAATCGCAGGCACCTCCTGAACACCAAGGAACAACACCGTCATTCCGACGAGAGGTCAAGCCTAGAGTTATCCTTGACTTGTGAACTGTCAAATGGTGCAGGCGGATCGCTGCCCTAGAAAAAAAATGTACATCGTTATTGAAACATTGAGATGTTTTCAGTGCTAGTTAAATGTTGAGTTTACTTATATGTTGATGCTACTGAGAACGTTATGTAGAAGAAAGGTTTAAAAGTAATGCATAACATTTTTCTTTTAAAAGAAAGGGGATGTAACATTTGCATATTGATTTATCATTGGCCCGCAGGCATCTGTAAGGACTGCTATTGTTTAGAAGACCCAGGGGGTCCTGACTCCATCTTGTCCACACGGTGCTGTATTGATTGAGAAAGCTTACAGACCTGATGCTTCATTAAAAGAGTTTAAACTGTAATACTCCGTTGTCCTGCAATTTATTATTTTTGTACAAAGTGTGCAAAACAAGACATCAGTCACATGCAAAGTAGCAATCAATGCCTGCTCCACAGGACTTGATCTGCCTCTCTACTTCCTTGAAAGGAATATAGAGAAGTGGCAGGCTGAATTGCAGACAAACTCTTTATGTTCAATAATAGTGCTGCTCACTCACTCGTTGCGTTGCCAACCGCAGTCAACTGGTGCTATAGGGTGGCTTTTACAAACTCGTGCTCCCAGGGCAAAGCCTCGCCAGTCGGGAGTACATAGCACTGAATGCAAAATCTTGCAAGGCTCACTGACCTTTGCGCCTAAACCCTTGACAACGCAACACCAGAGTGCAAATGGAGCACAGATTTGTATGGCCGGGAAGTTCCTGCGACGTTATGGAGCGGAAGCAGTTCCCAGGAAATTCCCGGCCTTAGATTCCACCCTTATAAGTACAGGTAATTGCACAGCCAGTGCTCTAGATGGCTCTACACTTGGAGTCAAAATTTCGATTGAGGAACCTGGGTGGAGATGTCAGGCTCATGGCACAGGACACCACCAAGGTTGAAAAGGATTGAAAGAAAGACTTATAGTGCATTTCATGACCTCAGGACATCTCAAAGCGCTTTGCAACCAATGAAGTACTTTTGAAATGTTGTCACTGTTGTAATGTAGGAAATGCGGCAGCCAATTTGTACACAGCAAGCTCCCACAAACAGCAATGTAATAATGACCAGATAATCTGTTTTAGTGATGTCGATTGAGGGATCAATATTGGCCAGGACACTGGGGATAACTCCCCTGCTCTTCTTCGAAATAGTCCCATGGTGTAGGAACGGAGGTTCCTATCTGAATAAGGTATTCGACTCGATGAATCAAATCAACAGGTTTTAATGAACAACGAAGTTAACAGGGAAACTACAGGAGAAACGGTACACAGGTCTAATCAGCTTGCTGGGCACTCGACGACTACTGGAAGATTCGGGAAGCTGACGTCATGACATCATCGTGTTCTTCGCGCCACTGGTGGTCACGTGATCGGCGTTTTTGACGTCATCACGTGGAGTGCAGGAAAACACAATACAGTACAGTTAACAGGCAGTTTAAAGGTGCAGTCCGCGGCTGCACTACACTGTAGTTAAAGGGATTATTACTAATTGTTCTGAGACCCTTGGTGGCTCCGCCACAATGGGATCTTTTACATCCACCTGAGAGAGCAGACGGGACCTTGGTTTAACGTCTCACCCAAAAGACGGCACTTCCGACAGAGCAGCACTCCCTCAGCATTGCACGGGAGTGTCAGCTTGGATTATGTAATGCAAATATCACTCAAGTCTCTGGAGTGGGACTTGAACCCACAACCATTCTGAGTCAGAGGTTAGAGTGCTACCCACTGAGCCATAGCTGACACCAAATTGAAGAGAAGATAGGCTAAATAATGAAGCAGTGATGCCAAGTTTGAGTTTAAAAGCATAGAGACCGTAAGAGGAAGGGAACACTGAGGAAAGTAAAAAACAGTTCTGCAGTTTTAAGGAAAGATTTTTTACTTCATTGGAGAAAATGCATGTGCAGCACACTGATATCGCAGTATAAAGATGTGTTACTGTACTTGTCATGTGCCGCACACTGATATCGCAGTATAAAGGTGTGTCACTGTGCCTGTCATGTGCCGCACACTGATATCGCAGTATAAAGGTGTGTCACTGTACTTGTCATGTGCCGCACACTGATATCGCAGTATAAAGGTGTGTCACTGTGCCTGTCATGTGCCGCACACTGATATCGCAGTATAAAGGTGTGTCACTGTGCCTGTCATGTGCAGCACACTGATATCGCAGTATAAAGGTGTGTCACTGTGCCTGTTATGTGCAGCACACTGATATCGCAGTATAAAGGTGTGTCACTGTGCCTGTCATGTGCAGCACACTGATATCGCAGTATAAAGGTGTGTCACTGTGCCTGTCATGTGCCGCACACTGATATCGCAGTATAAAGGTGTGTCACTGTGCCTGTCATGTGCAGCACACTGATATAGCAGTACCTGTATAAAGGTGTGTCACTGTGCCTGTCATAGAGAGACCACCAAAACAACCCATGGAGTCTTATGAGAAACAAAAGACAATTTGTGGAGGCAGATACTCCCTTAAAGAGGAAGTTTTGAGTAAATAACCCTACAGGTACGTAACCTCACTGACCAGTGCACACTCATTGAATGCCTCCTTCAGCCACAAGGCCAGTTCTGATCAAATGTCCCACCTGAAACAGCCACCTGTTTTTGTTCTTTTAGATGCAAGCTGGTTTTTATAACCTTTTTGTTGTGTATGTACCTTTAAGAAAATAACTGGTCTCGGACTGCAGTACCGGCAGTGACCACCCCTGCATAAACGGCGCTAGTGAGCCTCTGTTGTTTCAGTTTCACTATGGACTTCCATCAGTAAAGACTTGTTTTGTTCAACTCCTGCTGTCCGTGTCTCAATCATTCACGGACGTAATACTGGCGACGAGCAGATACGAACCTACCTACAGTCTGCACCACCTCCTGGGATCCATTCCTACAGCGAAGTGAGCAGAGGTCGAGGCCAGAAAGAAAAGAAAGTAAGAGGCAGTAGAAACGGGCGTCGACCGTGGGCATCCGCCCCTGTGTTAGCGGAGTTGAAGATTGCTGGAGAACCTGTCGGAAGCGGGGCCTGGTCCCTGTCGACGGTACTTCAGCTAGTCGGGCTGGTGGCAGGTAGTGCACTGATCCTTCCTGGGCTGCGGCGGTCGTGAACTCGAGCGGATGGTTTGCAACGGGGCCGAGCAGCGTTGTCGGGAAGAAGAGAGAGAGAGGGTGGAGCACACAGGGCGCGGCCGGTGCTACGAAGCCGGGCTGCGTATAGACCCGCGAAGAGGGAGGCAAGAGTCCCACAGGGTTGTTCCATGACGGGAAAATAATAAAAAAAGAAATATTAAATGCGCAAGAAACCGCGAGGAGCTGCAGGTTGCAACGGGAACCGCGGAAAGCAGCGCTAGCAACAGTGGGGAAGAAGGCAAAGCGCGGGAGGCGCCATCTTAATCAGCGGGGAAGAAGGCAAAGCGCGGGAGGCGCCATTTTGTTAATTCGGGGAAGAAGGCAAAGCGCGGGAGGCGCCATTTTAGATTTGCAAGATGCCGAAGACTGGCTGTATCACTGCTTTTGATAATACAATAGAGGACTGGACCACGTATGTGGAAAGAGTCGAGGTATATTTCAAGGCAAACTAAATAGCGGAGGAGAAAAAGGCATCAATATTGCTAAACTTAATGGGCGCTAGAACGTACGGCCTATTGCGGGACCTGATTACTCCAGCCAAACCGAAGGCGAAGAGTTTTAACGAAATTGTTGCTATCCTACAGGAACACCTAAACCCTGCACCGCTGTTGGTAGCAGAAAGATTTAAATTCCACAGGAGAACTCAGCATAAAGATGAGAACAATGCTGAGTACCTTACGGAACTACGCAAGCTATCAAAGCACTGCCAGTTCGGAGCAGGACTGGCAGATACCCTACGGGACAAATTTGTCTGTGGGCTCCTGAGTGAAGGAACACAGAAGAAGTTACTCTCAGAGAAAGAGCTGATGCTAGATAAGGCTTTCAGCGTGGCAGTATCGTATGAAGCAGCAGCCAGGGGAGCTGCAGAAATTCAACAAAAACCACAGGAATACGGCACCCACGAAATGACACAGGGATTTGCAAAATGTTATCGCTGCGGCAGAACTAACCATGACCAGAAGGACTGCTGGTCCAAAGACAAAATATGCAGGCAATGCGGGAAGATGGGACACATTGCACGAGTTTGCAGGTCTGGGAAGAAGACCAGCGACAACAAAAAGGCTACTAAGGAACCGTACAAGAAAGTACAAAAGATGACGGACAGTAGTTCCGAAGATCAGATGAGCGATAGTGAATCCGGGAACAGGAGACGAAGCTGTCTCAAACTTCACAATGTAATCACAAAACAGGATCACCGAACCATTTGGGTCACCCCTCACGATAGCAGGGTCCCAATTTAAAATGGAATTGGATACAGGATCAGCGCTAACCGTCATGAATCGACGAGACTACGAGCAGCTATTTTCACACATACCCTTGAGAGAGACATCCATCGTCTTGACGACGTATACGGGGCAAAAAGTATACCCCAGAGGAAAAATAAGGGTGCCTGTCGAGTACAACGGCAAGAAAATACGGAAATTGCATCTCTACATACTGCCAAATGGTGGATCACCGTTATTGGGACGGGAATGGATCAGGAAGATAAACGTAGATTGGCACTCCATTCATGCAATGACGGTGGACGGTAAAAAAGATGAAGACGTCACTCCTGGAAGATTGTCAACAATCTTAGCTAACAAGAACTGGGCACGCTTAAAGGCGTAACCGCCTCGATAAAAATAGAAGAGAATGCAGTTCCCAAGTTTTTCAAAGCAAGACCGGTACCATAAGCAATTCGCCCAGCCATCGAGGCAGAGCTGGAGAATCTGGAGAATGCAGGCATATTGTCTAAGGTCGACTGGAGCGAGTGGGCGACACCCATCGTTCCTGTCATGAAGAAAACGTTAAGCAATAAGTCCGGGGAGCCAAGGAAGATTCGCATCTGTGGGGATTTCAAGGTGACGGTGAACCCAGTCCTTCACACAGTACAATATCCTCTTCCAAGGATGGAAGACATCTTCGCCTCACTGTCTGGAGGGAAGCGTTTTACAAAAATTGAGCTAGCACAAGCATATTTGCAGATGGAGGTTGAAGAGTCCTCTAGGAAGTATCTCACGATAAACACTCACAAAGGTCTTTACCAGTATCATCGATTGGTATTCGGAGTAGCATCGGCTCCGGCGATATGGCAAAGAGCGATGGAACAAGTCCTGCAAGGGATTCCGGGGACTCAGTGTTACTTGAATGACATCCTTGTGACAGGTGAAGATGACAGTGAACAGCTTAACAACCTAGAACAGAAGCTCACTAGACTACGGGAACATGGGCTGCGAGCCAACCGCCCCAAGTGCGAATTTTTTAAGAAACAGATATCGTATTGTGGCCACGTGATTGATGAAGAGGGGTTACATAAGTCCCCTGACAAAATTGATGCGGTTGTTAAGGCCCCAGCGCCTGAAAATGTGTCGCAACTGAGGTCATTCCTCGGATTGGTGAATTACTACCATAAGTTTTTGCCGAATTTGTCGACAATTCTGCACCCACTGAACGCCCTGCTACGAACGGGGGTAGCATGGAAGTGGAGCGATGATTGTAAGCGGGCCTTTCAGAAGAGAAAGGACTTAATCACTTCAAGGGAAGTATTGGCTCACTACAACCGAGCACTGCCGATCAGACTGGCGTGTGATGCGTCTCCCTACGGCATTGGGGCGGTACTGTCACATAAATTCCTTGATGGTTTAGAGAGGCCGATAGCTTTTGCGACACGCTCGTTAACTTCTGCCGAGCGTAACTACGCCCAGATTGACAGAGAGGCCCTCAGCCTAGTGTGGGGGGTGAAGAAGTTCAATCACTACCTGCACGGTCCAAAATTTACTCTACTAACCGCTCATCAACTTCTTGTCTCCATTTTCAACCCTCAGAAGGGCGTACCGATAATGACAGCACAACGGCTGCAGAGGTGGTCCCTTTTCCTAGGGGCACACCAATATGACATCGAGTACAAAGGAACTAAACAGCATGGGAATGCTGATGGATTGTCACGCCTACCGTTGCCGACGGTGGAAGAAGAAGACCTTGCAGTGGATCCAATGGAGTTATTCCACTCGACCATAGTCGAATGTCTCCCTGTGACGAATGCAAACATAGAAAAGGAAACACGGAATGACCCGACACTATCACGGGTCTATGATTTAACGGTGAAGGGATGGCCAGCACATGGCGAACCGCTGCTGCCAGCATTCTCGCCGAGAAGAGAATAGCTGTCAGTGTGCAGAGGAATCTTGATGTGTGGATCCAGAGTAGTAATTCCACCTAAGTTGACGGATAGAGTGCTCAATGAGCTTCATGAGGTTCATCTGGGTGGGGTAAAAATGAAGAACTTAGCCAGAGCGTTTGTGTGGTGGCCGGGAATCGATAGAGAAATCGAAGAGATGACCAAGAGCTGTGCAGGAGGCCAGAAAGTCCAAAACGCCCCACCACAAGCTCCTCTGCATCCATGGGAGTGGCCCTCATCTCCATGGCAAAGGGTGCACATTGATTTTGCTGGTCCCTTCATGGACTCGATGTTTTTAATTGCGGTGGATGCACATTCAAAGTGGCCAGAGGTAATAAAAATGTCCTCAACCACCATGGAAAAAACTATCACAGTTTTACGAACCATATTCGCCAGGAATGGGCTGCCTGAACAGATTTGCTCTGACAATGGACCACAGTTTGTGTCTGAAGAGTTCCGGAGGTTCTTAAAGAACAATGGTGTTAAGCATTACACATCTGCCCCATATCATCCAGCCACTAATGGATTGGCCGAGAGGTTTGTCCAAACATTCAAGAAGGCTATCAAGGCAATGTGTAATGAAGATATACCCCTACAACACAAGGTGGACAACTTCTTGTTTGCCTACCGGAATGCGACACATGCGGTTACCAACCAAACTCCAGCCATGATGTTCTTCAATCGAAGACTACGATGCCGCTTGGATTTGGTTAAGCCAAACGTCCGAAGAGATGTGGAGAACAGGCAGTTTCAGAATATGAATGAAAGGCCGACCAGGAGTTTTAAGATAGGTCAACCAGTTTTGGCCCGGGACTACCGCACTGAGAAATGGCAGCCAGGAACGATTTGAACACAGCAAGGACCTCTCATGTATACCGTGGACGTTGGAGCGAGCATTGTAAGACGCCATGCTGACCAGATTCTAGAGTCACTGGAAAACGTCAACTCCACACCACGATCTGATACACCTGGTAATGAAATCGACGTACCAATTGCAGCTACCGCAGAACTGGTAATATTGGAAGCAGATGAACCAAACAACGATATTGATCCCGACTCAACATTGCCAGAAGAACCTGATACCCCAAAGAGGCGTTATCCAGACAGAATCAGGAAGCCTCCTCAAAGACTGAACTTATAATTGCTTAAACTTAACCAATGTATCTAGCAACTGTAATTGTGATTGTAATTAGTTATCATTTAGTTGTTAAATGAATGTGATGTACTGTTTATCTAAAAGGGGAGGAATTGTTGTGTATGTACCTTTAAGAGAATAACTGGTCTCGGACTGCAGTAGCGGCAGTGACCACCCCTGTATAAAAGGCGCTAGAGAGCCTCTGTTGTTTCAGTTTCACTATGGACTTCCATCAGTAAAGGCTTGTTTTGTTCAACTCCTGCTGTCCGTGTCTCAATCATTCACGGACGTAATACTTTTAACTATTTCCGCATCATCGTGGTAATGATTGTTACTTAACCTGCAAAACATTCACCGCACTTCAAAATGTAATTCAATGTGTGAAACGCTTTGAGACGTCGGAGTATGATGAGATGCTGTGTATAGAAAGCAGGAAGGAAAGAACTTGCACCTATAGCACCTTTCTCGACCTCAGGACGGCCCAAAGCACTTTACAGCCAACAAAGTACTTTGGAATTGAAGTCACTGTTGTCATGTCGGAAACGAGGCAGTCAGTTTGCGCACAGCAAGGTTCCACGAACAGCAAAGTGATAATGGCCAGCTAATCTGTTTTAGTGATGTTGGTTAAGGGGTAAATATTGGCCCAGGACACCAGGGATAACTCCCCTGCTGTTCTTCGAAATAGTGCCATGGGATCTTTTTACGTCCATCTGAGAGAGCAGACGGGGCCTCGGTTTAACGTCCCATCTGAAAGACGGCACCTCCAACAGTGCAGCACTCCCTCAGCACGGTACTAAAGACTCAGCCTGGATTGTGTAATGCAAATACCACTGCTCATATAAACTTTCAATGGCTCTGTGACAGCCATTAATTCCCTATTCATGAGGTTTTATGAATCAACTATATGGAACGCTGTAGCCACCATCAGTGCTGCCTCAGGATTCAGGTGGCGGTTAGAACATGTTTGCTCTGAAACAATTCATACTGTTGCCTCGCTATCAATTCCAGGATCTATTACACTTCATTTGATAGTCTTCATTTTTGAGTCTGTAAACAGGGAATCTTTAAAGCACAGGGAACAAAGCCTGGTTTGTTCGTGCATATAATCAGATAGAAACATTTTTTTTTAATCTTGAGGACCTTGCTCTGGCCTGTTGGTGTGATTCTATACTTCCCTAAGGAAAAAAGTGTAAAAATATTGTGTAAGCTGTAGGAAAATAATTTGTACAGTCGTAGTAAAATGATGCATAACCAGCTCCAATCTACATTCAGCACGTCCTGGTTTACCTCCTGTACAATGCCACGCCTCTATTCCCAGTAGACAGAATAATAGCTTCCTGTGGTACAATTTTCAGACAGGAATAGACCATCGCTGCTTGTAGCATACGCAACTAGCTCCCACCTACTCCGATACGTTCCTAAAGCTAAAGAATGAAATACTGTAACTTGCATTTATATAGCACCTTTCATGACCTCAGGACAGCCCAAAGCACTTCACAGCCAATGAATTACTATGACTGTTACAATGTAGCTAAACACAGTAGCCAATTTGCACACATTAGCAATGAGATAAATGACCACTTAAACTGTCAGAGTGGAGGGATAAATGATGTCTAGGACAGTTCCCCTGCTCCTCTTCAATTAGTGCCATGGATCTTTCACAACCACCTGAGAGGACAGGCAGGATCAAGGGTTAATGACTCGTCTGAAAGACGGCCCCTCCAGTAGTACAGCACACTCGCAGCACTGCACGGGAGTGTACTCAAGGCTCCTGGAGTGGGGCTTGAACCCATGACCTTCGAGGTCTGAGGCAAGAGTACAGCCATTGAGCCAAGGCTGACACCTAATAACTCGGAATCAGATTTGCTGACAGGAAGGACTCTTTCTGAACTCCGATTTAGTTTTTTTGTGCCATCGCCCTGCTGAGGTAAAGAACGGTGGTTCTGGCGGCCTCCACTCTGAGTGTGTTGAAATTCAGATGCGTTGCCGTGCATTTCCCCGATGGTTGTGGCACTGAACATAAGACTGAATCTGAAATTGCCCTGCTTGGGTAGCTAGTCACGTGTCAGCTGTGGCTCAGTTGGTAACACACTTGCCTCTGAGTCAGAAGGTTATGATTTCAAGTCCCACTCTAGGGATTTGAGCACATAAAGCTAGGCTGACAGTCCAGTCCCATGGCACTATTTCGCAGAAGAGCAGGGGAGTTATCCCTGGTGTCCTGGCCAATATTTCTCCCTCAACCAACATAACAAAAACAGATTATCTGGTCATTTTCACATTGCTGTTTGTGGGAGCTTGCTGTGCACAAATTGGCTGCCGCGTTTCCCACATTGTAACGGTGACTCCACTCCAAAGTACTTCGTTGGCTGTAAAGCACTTTGGGACATCCGGTGGTCGTGAAAGGCGCTATATAACTGCAAGATTTTCTTCAGTGTAAAAAGACCATTATGTTGTAGCTGAATGGATTGGAATGCTTGAAGGGAATTTGTGCGTGTTTCTGTTTTTAAAACCCAACTCCTTCCTTAAAAGTCCAGTTCCTCCCAGGTGAGTCTCGGAGATCTGTATCGGTTGCTGGATATTAGAGGTAACTTCAAAGGCTTTGGCCAATGGGGAAGCAATAGGAAATTCCAGTCAAACAGGGAAAGGTGGAATTTCCTTAAAAAATACTGTTTTTTTTTCGCACTGGTGCTTTTTCATTAACGGTTCCTTGCAACTATGCTCTTGTGGAGTGGCTCATTCCTTACACCAGGTATTGTTGGAATGCCAATATTTCAACAGCCCTGATTCTCAAGACTAACGTAAAATAATTTTGATCTTTTATGCTGTAATTACAGACAGCAAAAAAATGTTTTTTCCCCTTCCTCACACTTCTGACTCTGGGCTGCAGTCTCACTCTCTGGTTGCTTTCCTGAGTTGCCATTCTTACTGGGTAAGTAAAAGCATCCAGTACCAGCGCTGTAAAGCGCTTAGGGATGTCCTGAGGTCGTGAAAGGCGCGATATAAATGTAAGTCTTTTCTTTTGTTATTCCATCATTGCAGACTTCAAAATCCAACCTGATACTGTTTTACCTGGCATCTGCAAAGTCACTGGATGGTGATTAGGAACAAGATCCCTGGCTTATATTCCCCCTCCCTACAGTCCTAGACCAATGGGTACTGAGGCCAACTGCAGTCCTCCAACTGCTGCCTTGGCTGAGATCTGCTAACTCAACACAGAGCAGGGATTAAACTGGAGACTTGCTGGTCTGTGAGACTCGATCCTACAGCACTAAACCCATCGGGGAAGCTGAGGTTGTGTATCTCTTGAGAGTTGTGATTGTGCTGAGAAATCTGATATCACCCGAGTTTCCAATCAGTCCGTCCCACCAGCAGACCTATGAGCACTTACATATTCCCTGACAGATTTGACCCTTTGTAGACAGATAACACCTGTCTAGAGCTATAACATAAATCTTACTTCGATTTTTTGTTTCTAAACCTTCTGACAGTTCAAATTACTTCAACTATATCTCCGTTTCTTCATCGCCGCTGGGTGAAAATCCTGGAACTCGCTCCCTAACAGCACTGTGGGAGCACCTTCACCACACGGACTGCAGCGGTTCAAGAAGAAGGATCACCGCCACCTTGTCAAGGGCAACCAGAGATGGCCAATAAATGCTGGGTGCCTCAGGATGGCCTTCAGTGGAAGTTCTCAGCTGGCAAGAGTTCATTTGGGCCTTACATATGTGAACTTGGTAAACCTCTCGGGGTAGCCTAGGAAATTCCTGAGACTTGCCGCCGTGAGGTGGAGAGCGACTGGAAGACTCACCCTCTGCCCCCGTTTTGCCAAATTGCATACTATCACTCTATATTATAAGGTAAGCAATGAAGTCAAATAAAACCCACTATCACTTCAATTCAAATCACATAATTTGAGCCCCCAAGCCTTTTGTTTATTTTCTACCAGGACATCTATTGTCAGAGCGAACAAATCAATTAACAAAAATAGATAAAAACCACCTCTCACCCCCTCCCCTCAAACTCCACTCGTGTGTGTTAGATCGAACTGGTCACAGATTCGCCCTTGTCATATGACATTAAGGTTAAATTTGAGGCTCCCAGCACGCTAGTAAAATGTCAACGGGAGCTTGCCATTTTTTCACAACATTCAGTGTCAGCTGTGGCTCAGTGGGTAGCACTCTCGCCTCTGAGTCAGAAAGTTGTGAGTACACAGTCCCACTCCAGGGACTTGAGCACACAAAGCTAGGCTGACAGTCCAGTCCAGTGCAGTGCTGAAGGAGTGCTACGCTGTCTGAGGTGCCGTCTTTCCGGTGAGACGTTAAACCGAGGCCCCGTCTGCCCTCTCAGGTGGATGTAAAAGATCCCACGGCACCATTTCGAAGAAGAGCAGGGGAGTTCTCCCCGGTGTCCTGGCCAATATTCATCCCCCAAACAACATAACAAAAACAGTTTATCTGGTCATTATCACATTGCTGTTTGTGGGAGCTTGCTGTGCACAAATTAGCTGCCATTTTTCCCACATCAAAAAAAGTACTTCATTGGCTGTAAAGTGCTTTGAGATGTCCGGTGGTCGTGAAAGGCGCTATATAAATTCTATAATTCTATGACTCTACTCAACAAGACCGTGAATTGAATAATGAGTCACGGAAATCCGCACACCCCATTCACTGCACTCCCAATTTTACAGTGAATAATTTCAATGAGCAGAAGCCGAAGAGCACATGACTCTGTGCTTCTGTTGAACAAGGAGCCACACCCAAGTGGAACCTCATGGAATTAGCCCACTTATGTGAATGTATCAGTGACGTCCAATCAGCAATATTTGCGGTTATGTAGTGCCTTATCATATTGAAACATCTGTACAGTGAGTTGATTTTTGATGTGCAGTAACGGTTGCTATATGTGCTAAATTGCTAGCCATTCTGCACCAGATACACCCCACAGACACCAAGGAGATGAATGGCCAGCTAATTTAATTTCTTGATATTAGTTGATAGCGTACTGTTGGCCTGGACATTGGGAGAACTCCCTGCTCTTCTTCGAACAGTGCCGCGGGATCTTTAACATCCACCTGAACCACTGGAACAGGCACACACGTCGTTTCAGCCTATGTGTTACCTGAATATAACAGAAGAAACATTCTACAAGAGGAGCGCACACCCAGAGTAAGTCAATCTGAAATATTGAAGGAATTCAACATTAAACTTCCAACAGAAAGAAACAACACGACCACATGGAGTGAACCTGCACAGGCCCATAGGGCCGAATGGCCTCCTCCTGTGCTGTAATTCCTGTGATTCTACGACCACATCTATATAACGTCTATATGTCAGATTGGAGAGAGCATAGAGGGAGCGTTACCCACCCATAAGAATAAAACCAAGATACTGTACAGCAGCATAAGAAGGATTTTCTTTTTCTGTTTTTATTCTGCACTTACTTGCTTTTGTGTTCTCAGGTCATTAGAGTTGCTATGTAGGTTTGAAGACCAAGAGGTCTACTGGGAGAGAAGGGGACAGTGCCAAGGAAAACCATTGAGCATTTCCAAAAGGCTGGACATCCTGGAATTCCTCATTTAGAAAACAGCTGGAATAACGAAAACAGCACCAAAGAAAAACATTGCATCACTAGCCAGTTGAAACCTCAATGAGGTTGCAGATATCTGACTACTGGTGAAGAAAAGTCCCACCTGAAACATTAACCCCTCTTGTTCTCTTTCAGAGTGTGGCTGAGCTGATGTGCATCTCTAGCATTTTCTGTTTTGATTCTTCTTCTTAGGCAGTCCCTCGGAACCGAGGATGACTTGCTTCCACATTAAAAATGAGTTCTCAGGTGACTGATGAGTCCAATGGGGGACCTACAGTCTCTGTCACAGGTGGGGCAGATGGTGGTTGAAGGGGCGGGTGGGTGGGGTGCTTGGGTAGACGTGTGCTCCTTCCGCTACTTGCGCTTGGCTTCCGCTTGTTCCCGGCGAAGAGACTCAAGGTGTTCGGCACCTTCCCGGATGCTTCTCCTCCACTTTGTGCGGTCTTGGGCCAGGGATTCCCAGGTGTCAGTGGGGATGTTGCACTTTTTCAAGGAGGCTTTGAGAGTGTCCTTGAAGCATTTCCTCTGCCCACCTGGGGCTCTCTTGCTGTGTCAGAGCTCCGAGTAGAGCGCTTGTTTTGGGAGTCTCGTATCGGGCATGCGGACGATGTGGCCTGTCCATCGGAGCTGATCGAGCGTGATCAAAGCTTTGATGCTGGGGATGTTGGCCTGAGCGAGAACACTGACGTTGGTGCGCCTATTCTGCCAATGGATTTGCAGGATCTTGCGGAGGCAGCGTTGGTGGTAGCGTTTGATTCACTATCAATGTGTCAACCATAGTGATGAAATATCAATTTCCCCCCAGTAATAACTTGAGATCTAACGTGCAATTTTTCTCACAAAACTCCAGCGAAGGAAAAGTTTCATCTTTCTCCCAAGTTTGTAACATCAGAAAACAATGGAGAAAATCCCTCCGATGTAATTGGACACTTTTGAAAAAGCCATTGAGGGTTTCCATGGCATCGTGTGGGATTATATGGAGACGCTTCAACTCGCAATGACTTAAGCATTAAAAATTCACAATGTACGATAAACAATATTGTAGAGACTTCTGGAACATTTTATACCCAGCAAAGCCGTGTTAGTATGCTGGCAGTTAGATTGCGTTGTCGGAGACAGTAACCCAAAGCAGCTGCCTCACGCTAATCCTCTGTGGTAGGATTGCCATAGCAACATGGCAACTTCATTGTTGCTCTACAAATTCAGGAAAGCCTTGCGGTCTTTTCTCTAATCTTTTTATTTTTCCTAACATATAAAATAAATTACTATCAAGAGCCATTTTCCTTCAGTCTAGACTCTCAAGGCTTCTTCTGCAATATAGGGCTTGGCTGATAGCACTCCTGTCCTGTGGAACAGTCAAACTGCTCGTATCAGCATCATCACATCAGCATTATCATAACTAGGGACAGATTAGCAGGTTCCTAAGCAGATTTGGATAACAGTGCTGCTGTGAAGAGAAGATGAAGAAAGAGTTAACTGATCTTAATAAGGCCAGATTCAATATCTTTTGAGACCAATACCAAGAGTAGTAAGGACCAGTTGAGGCAACCAGCATAGATGTGTTCAAGGGGAAACTAGATAAGCACATGAGGGAGAAATAGAGCGATATGTTGATGGGATGAGATGAAGAAGAGTGGAATGAGGCTAGTGTAATGTCCGTGTGTAATTGAGACACAGACTGCAGAAGTTGGTTATAACAGGTGTTTACTGAATGGAGACAAAACTGGAACTACTATACAAAGTTACTGCACAGGCTTATATACAGGGGTGGTCACTACTGGTACTGCAGTATACAGGGGCTGCAGAATATAGTTCCTTCTTCAAGGTACATACACTACAGCTAGTATGGAGCTTAAACACCTGCATGGACCTGTTGGGCTGAACGACCTGGTTCTGTTCTGTAAATACTATGTAAGACCAAAGTTGATAGTCCAGTCTGACACTTTAGGGAGAGCTGTATCATCTGAGGTGCTGTCTTTTGGGTGAGGCATTAAACTGAGGCCCTGCCTACTGGCTCAGGTGGATGTTAAAAAGAAGAGCAAGGGGTTCTCCTGGTGTCCCGGTGAACATTCCTTCCTCAAAATACACCACACAGTAAAAAACACATTAACTTTCGCTTACCTCATTGCTGTTTGCTACTGGCACTGTTTTATTTTATATTCGTTCATGGGATGTGGGCGTCGTTGGCAAGGCCAGCATTTATTGCCCATCCCGAATTGCCTTTGAGAAGGTGGTGGTGCGCCGCCTTCTTGAACCACTGCAGTCCTTGTGGTGAAGATACTCCCACAGTGCTGTTAGGGAGGGAGTTCCATGATTTCGACCCAGCGACAATGAAGGAATGGCGATATATTTCCAAGTCAGGTGTGTAAATTGGAGGGGAACTTGGAGGTGGTGGTGTTCCCATGCGCCGGCTGCCCTTGTCCTCCTAGGTGGTAGAGGTTGTGGGTTTGGGAGGTGCTGCCAAAGAAGCCTTGGCGAGTTGCTGCAGTGCATCTTGTAGATGGTACACACTGCAGCCACGGTGTGCCGGTGGTGGAGGGAGTGAATGTTTAACGTGGTGGATGGGGTGCCAGTCAAACGGGCTGCTTTGTCCTGGATGGTGTCGAGCTTCTTGAGTGTTGTTGGAGCTGCACTCATCCAGGCAAGTGGAGAGTACTGCATCACACTCCTGACTTGTGCCTTGTAGATGGTGGAAAGGCTTTGGGGAGTCAGGAGGTGAGATGCTCACAGCAGAATACCCAGCCTCTGACCCGCTCTTGTAGCCACAGTATTTGTATAACTGGTCCAGTTAGGTTTCTGGTCAATGGTGATCCCCAGAATGTTGATGGGGGATTCGACGATGGTAATGCCGTTGAATGACAAGGGGCGATGGTTAGACTCTTGCTTGTTGTCTGTATAACAACAGTCACTTTAAAACAAATATAATTCATTGTGTGAAACACCGTGGGATGTTTATGAGAGGAATGATAAGGTGCTATATAAATGCAAGTGCTTTGTTCCAGTTGTGAAGGACAAGGAGGTGTTGTAGCTGCGAAAATCAAGATGTGTGTGACTTCTATTAAAATATCAAAAAAGGAGGCATGAGAATAAATGGAACCAAAAGATGAGATTGAAGAACTCAAAGAAAATCTATTTGCTAACATACAGCGGCTCAAATTCTCGATATCCTTTTCATCAGTTACTTATCTGGCATCATCTACTAAAAAATGTCAATCACAAGTCTTCCTTTCTCTTTTTGTATTCCAATATTTTTTATCTGGCTGTTGAATGCAAGGGAAAGAGGCAGAAAATGTTTTTAAATATAAAATAAAGGTGTTGTTGTGGTATGTTGGCATTACAATGAGTTGTACCGCAGGTCGGTAGGACATAGAGCCTTTCCGGCCTTGCTACTGTAATGTATTAGCACATGGTTTGGCATGAGCATGCTCAGTTCACTCTGGCCGAATAAAGCAAGCACATGGACTAGCAACTCATCGTGTCTCTGTCCTTCATTTGTTCCACCCACATATATTACATTTTGGCGACAGGAATGGGATAGACACATGATCTTTGAGCTCGGAGCCAAGACAGAACTGCCCGAAAATTGGTTCAACACCAAAACCTTCTGTAAGGAGATCAGGAAGGCTCTGCAAACCTGTTATTAAACTGGATTTGTAGTTCATTTGTCGGATTTGTAGTTCATTTAAAAGAAAAAAAGCCAGGAGTTTTTGTTATGTGGTCCATCTAATGCTGGGAAAGGTGGGGCCATAGTTTTGTTGTATTTGAGAGGGGAATATGGACATTTCATTTTAAGGGGAAAGCAGTGTAATGTATTATCACATGGTTTGTCACATGGTTTAGTATGAGCATGCTCAGTTCGCTCTGGCCTAATAAAGCAAGCTCACGAACTAACAACTCATCCTGTCTCTGCCCTTCGCTTGTTCTACCCGCATATATTACACCTGTAATTTACCTAAAGGTGGGTTCCTAATCTATGGCCCTGCTGTTAGAGTGAAGCATCAGGCACTTCACCAGAGGATGGAAGGGAGGGAAGATCGAAGTACCATGAACTGATCACATGATCCTCCAAGCAATCACTTCAAGAGACATATTGGCATTGACCACGCTCTGAGGCCTGGGGAATGGTAGATGGCATGGCCTGGAGAATAGTGTGTGGTGTGGTAAGGCTAGAGAGGACAGAGCGGATGCAATTGAGAGGATAACCATTGGAATTTTAAAGAATGAGGCTAGAGTCTGGATTATATGTCTGCCACCAGCACAGAGTGAGACTTGAGCCATGATATGTTGGCACGGTTTCAATCTGAAGATCTCAAAACACAACTAAGGCTTCTCTTGGTGGCTCTATTGGTGAGTGACGAGGATGACAGGAGGAGTATTACAATTGGTCACAGCCCTCTGGGACAAGGAAGGGGAGAAAAAAAGTCACCAATGTTCCTGTTCCTGATGACTAGTCAGTGACCCCTGTGTGTGCATGTATACTCATCAGGGGGCGATTTTCGATGGCGCATTCAGGTGCTAGGGAGCCTCCAAGGTGGCCAAGATGGGGTCTTGCACTGAACCGAAGCATTAGCCCGTGTTTAGCGTAAAACGCCATCTTGGTAAAGAAGTTGAAGCGTGCGCTAGGAACGGCCGCCCTGAGGCTCGTTAAGGGGCTGATTGATACTTAAATTGCCTGCTCGCACTCACTAAAGAGGCTGCACAGCATCCTGGTGATTAGCGCGTATCCTAGCGCCCTCTCCTAATAGCGACCAGCTGCTTGGGAGTAAACAAGTCGTTTCAGAGGATTTCAAGAGCTACTTAAAGGTAGCGTTCACCATTCACTTGCTGCTGGAGCTTTGAAGAGGACTTCTGAAACAGATCGGGAGACTTTCTGGGGCATTTTGTCAAGACTTTACCAACACTCTATCAACATTTATTGCAGAAATTCTCTAAGGACTTCACCAAAAGAGAGTAAGTGCTGTGCTACTCTACATTATTGGACACCTTACAGGAAAAAGTGAGTGCTTGGTCATGCGCATCTTGCTAGGGGTCCCTTTTGGTCTGGATGAGGAATGGGAGGAGGACATGAGGCCAGGCAGAGTAGCACCAGCTGCTGGAGAAGAGAGGGACAGGAGGGCGAGGTGAACTCCTTCCCCCCTGCGGGTACAGGACAGCCGTCCTCCACTGGTCCTCTGGACCACCTCCACCAGGACCTCCAGTTCCACATCCGAGAACCTGTGCACCCCTCCCCTTGGTCCCTGAGCCATCCTACAACGTGCCGCTGTGTGCCAGCCAGCCCATTCCACACCTTCAGTGGAAGTGGGTGCATGGAGCCCACACATACTGCACCACCAAAATTGCATCTAATCAGCACTTGAGAGAAGGTAGCTCTGTTTTAGAACCCCCAGGCAAGTTCAAATTATGGTAATCAGCGATTAGGTCCAAAATTGTGTGCTAAAACCAGACTTTCAAACAAGCCTGTCTATTAGCACAGTGCCTATTTAGTGCCTGTTTTCACCCTTTGGCCAAAATAACCCACAAGTGTGGCTGCAATGCTACAGTTAAATAGTTGCTGGCACTTAACTGTCTAAACTCACATATGAAAAATAGTCCGTTGGGTGAGGTGCCTGATGGAACTGGGTGTGCCCAACATGAGCCAATGTCTTCAAGAGAGGAAAGGAGATCTTGCAGTTAAAAGCCAGTTGGAATCCTTCAACACCCTTCTGCTTTGGTTCTAGTTGTTGGTCATTTGGGTAGATTTATTAAACTAATTTGCTCCTGGACAGTCCTCCCAGTGGAATATCAAAGTGCTTGCAGGCGTCTTTATGAACCTAAGGAAAAAAACAGATTCATTTCTCTTTTTTTTGGCTGTTGTTTCTCGACCCTGGGCATCAGGAAGCCTTTCTGCCCTTCAAACACTGCAGGAATCTGAGGGAAGTACTCTGTTACACAAATGATTGGAAACAAAAGTGCCTGTTCCTGTCTGTAATGGGTCACTATAACATTTAGCGATCAAGTCTTAAACTCAGCATGATACTTTACTGCAATTCACCAGACTGATACCTGGGATAGCAGGAATGACGTATGAGGAGAGATTGGGTCGATTAGGCTTATATTCACTAGAGTTTAGAAGAATGAGAGGGGATCTCATTGAAACTTATAAAATTCTAACAGGACTAGACAGACTAGATGCAGGAAGGATGTTCCCGATGGCGGGGGAGTCCAGAACCAGGGGTCACAGTCTAAAGATAAGGGGTAAGCAATTTAGGACTGAGATGAGGAGGAATTTCTTCACCCAGAGAGTGGTGAACCTGTGGAATTCTCTACCACAGAAGGTAGTGGAGGTCAATTCATTAAATATATTCAAGAAGGAGTTAGATATATTTCTTGAGGCTAAAGGGATCAAGGGATATGGGGAGAAAGCAGGGACAGGGTACTGAATTTGAATGATCAGCCATGATCTCATTAAATGGCGGAGCAGGCTCGAGGGGCCGAATGGCCTACTCCTGCTCCTACCTTCTATGTTTCTATGCAAGAAAGCACAGCCAGTGTTATATCTGTATGAGTAAGGATTCTTTGTGGACTACTGCATCTCAAGTGACAGTCCTTTTTCTTTTATCATTAAGCTTGCGATTTACAGCAACAAATACATAAAAATAGATAGCCATCTACATTTGCATGTGTTGTTTGTCCTCAATCTCTGGAACAGGCTCCCTTGGGAGACAGTGGAAGCAATTAATATTGATTCATTCAAAGACATGACAGGCCGAATGGTCTCCTTCTGTGCCGTAAATTCCTATGATTCTATGATTGTATGAAATGCAAATGAGATAGATTTATTTCAGTAAATAACATTTTGGGATACAGTACATTTCCTACATTATAACAGTGAATACACTTCAAATGTACTTCATTGGTTGTAAAGCACTTTGGGATGTCCTCAGCTGCGTTATGTAAATGCAAATCTTTCTTTCTGCAAGCTCAGTAACATCTTCATGATCTTCATCATCATCACAATTGGAACAAGAGTTGTCCATTTTGGCAGGAAGAATAAAAAAGAAGCATATTATCTAAATGGTGAGAAATTGCAGAGCTCTGAGATGCAGAGGGATCTGGGTGTCCTAGTGCATGAATCGCAAAAGGTTAGTATGCAGATGCAGCAAATAATTAGGAAAGCTAATAGAATGTTATCGTTTATTGCGAAGGGAATTTAATACAAAAGTAGAGAGGTTAAGCTTCAGTTATACAGGGCATTGGTGAGACCACATCTGGAGTACTGTGTACAGTATCGGTCTCCTTATTTAAGTAAGGGTGTAAATGCGTTGGAAGCAGTTCAGAGAAGGTTTACTAGACTAATACCTGGAATGGGCGGGCTGTCTTATGAGGAAAGGTTGGACAGGCTAGGCTTGTATCCGCTGGAGTTTAGAAGAGTAAGAGGTGACTTGATTGAAACATATAAGATCCTGAGGAATCTGGACAGGGTGGATGTGGAGAGGATGTTTCCTCTTGTGGGAGAATCTAGAACTAGGGGTCACCCATTTAAGACAGATGAGGAGACATTTTTTCTCACAGAGGGTCGTGAGTCTTTGGAACTCTCTTCCTCAGAGGGCGGTGGAAGCTGAGTCTTTGAATATTTTTAAGGCAGAGTTAGATAGAGTCTTGATAAGCAAGGGGGTGAAAGATTATCGGGGGTAGGCGGGAATGTGGAATAATCAGATCAGCCATGATCTTATTGAATGGCGGAGCAGGCTCGAGGGGCCGAGTGGCCTACTCCTGCTCCTAATTTGTATGTTCGTAATTACTTTTGGCATTGTTTTTAAAACAAAATGTCTGCTTTCAAATTGATTGAAAAAGTGCACATGTGAAAGGTATGAGTATCCGGTTCAGATTAGAAGTGGATGCTATTGCTACATCCCCAGGTTATGGTATTGTACAAGTAGATATGGGACAGTGGAAGTCAACTCCCTCCCATAAAGATGAGCTGCTTGACCTGCTTACAGCCAAAGTTGTAACACTAGGGTATGTTTGTACAGGCACTGGCGACTCCTATTGGCACAAGCAATGATTGAGGGGAGGGAAGCATTGTATTACAAGGAGCGATTAGTAAATTGGACATGTTCTCACCAGAAAAGAGATGGTTGAGGGGTGATAGGATTGCTGTTTTTGGATTCTAAAGGGACTGGATAATGTAGATCATGGCAAGGTCTACTGTCCAGATCAGTAGAACCAGAGCTCACAGTCTGCGCTTGAAGGGGGTAAATTCAAAACTAATATGAGGTAGCAATATTTTGGTGAGTGAGCACGCAGTCTCTGGAACAGGCTCCCTCGGGAGACGGTGGAAGCAGTTAGTATTGATTCATTCAAAGACATGATGGGCCGAATGGTCTCCTTCTGTGCCGTAAATTCCTATGATTCTATGAAATGCAAATGAGATAGATTTGTTTCAGTAGATAACATTTTGGGATACAGTATCTGAGTAATTTGAGACATGATGTGTGGTGAGTGTAGCGGGCTTGGGAGGAACAGGTGACTTTGGACCTGTGGTTCCCAAAGCTCTCCACCACTGGGGGTTTTCCTCACCTCATGTCTGGGTCTGTTGTAGACTCACTGATAGAGATTGATCGCTGTGATTAGTCAACAACTCTATTATCGGTGCATCATGTGACTACCAGGATAGTAGAAGATGAGCTAGATGGGCCTTGGTCATTTTATGTCTAGCAATTCCTATGTTCCCTCAGATGCTGGGCAGAAAAAGACTAAGGTCCATCTAATTCGCCCAACTGGTCATTCTTCATGTGTGATCCGTGACAGTGAGTGTAATTATCTCCCCACAAAAGCAATACCAAGATAGGGAACTCAATGCACGTATAATAAGTGGTTGATTGCTATGATAGAGGTATTCAAAATCATGAAGGGTCGAGAGAGAATAGATAGAGAGAAACTGTTCCCACTGGCGGAAGGGTCGAGAACCAGAGGACACAGGTTTAAGGTGACTGGCAAAAGAACCAAAGGCGACATGAGGGAAAGCTTTTTTACACAGCGAGTGGTTAGGATCTGGAATGCACTGCCTGAAAGGGTGGAGGAGGCAGATTCAATTGCGGCTTTCAAAAGGGAGTTGGATAAGTATCTGAAGGAAAAAAAATTGTAGGTCTACGGGGAAAGGGCGGGGGAGTGGGACTAGCTGAAGTGCTCTTGCAGAGAGCCAGCACAGGCTCAAATGGGCCGAATGGCCTCCTTCTGTGCTGTACCTATTCTATGGTGAATGGTCACATTCAACTGCCCTGTGCCACCTCTACACAAAACAGAATATTCCACAGATGTGACTTCTGAAGTTTTTGAGCTTTAAGGTCAAAGGAAAGAGAAACTGTGCTTAATGTCGCCTGACTTCTAAAGCTGCAGTTTTCTTTCAAAAGGAATTTTTATTAAGAAAATGTGCTATAAATAGCACAAAATGTTTTTTTTTGCACCAGATAAGCTCCTGGCAGGTAAAACATGTGGAAATATGTATAATTACCAAAAGGAACTATATTTAAATTGAAGCAGCATGTGCTTTAAATATTTTTAGCAACTTATAGCAAATGAAGTTTTTTCTTCTTGCGGTGTGGATTCTAGTCCTGAGAATTGCTGGTTCTTTCAGGTGAAACTCTGGGTTTTATTCCACAGAGATTCCATGCCCTACATCAATTTATCTAATTCTCTGCTGTCGAAGCACTTTGTGGGTCCAGTGTACAGCACCCACAGAGTGATAGGACGTGTGGGTTCATGCCCGCTATTCTTGGCACTGTGGGGCTGCAGTTCTACCATTCATCTGCAGGAAGAGCAACAAAATACCCTCAAAAACTGCCGATGGACTTCCTGTGACTTTACAACAACAACTTGTAGTTATATAGCGCCTTTAACGTAGTAAAACGTCCCAAGGAGCTTCACAGGAGCGATTATCAAACACAATTAAACACCAAGCCATATTAGGACAGGTGGGTTTTAAGGAGCGTCTTAAAGGAGGAGAGAGAGGTTTAGGGAGGGAATTCCGGAGCTTAGGGCCTAGGCAGCTGAAGACACGGCCGTTAATGGCGGAGCGATGAAAATTGGGGATGCGTAAGAGGCCAGAATTGGAGAAGCGCAGAGAACCCGGAGCGTTGTAGGTCTGGAGGAGTTTATAAATGCTATAAAACTCATCATCATGAAGAAACAACTCATGAAATAACACTGGATGGCCAGCTGCTGGCGCCGTCCAAGGAGTATAAATACTCGGGCGTGGGCCCAGCTTGCCCAGGGACATTTTGTAAGACAGAAACTAGTGAAGTACAACTAGACCTCCATGTTCTGAAACAAGTTGGTTAAAGCCTTGCTTTATACTCGAACCAAATGCATAGTGAGTTTTATTACGTCAATAAGTCCCTGGCTCGCCATCACATGGAGATGCAAGTGCAGGCCAGCCACTTTGGCACAGGGAGATAAAGGGCATTGCTCTCAGAAACACTCACACACCTCGTAAAGAGCAGTTATGCCCTAATATTCTAGTCAAACCACAACGTAAGTGCTGTGTTAATAAAAACAGTAAATACTGGAAACGCTCAGCCGGACGGCAGCATCTGTGGTAAGAGAAACAGAGGTAACGTTTCAAGTCGGTGACCTTTCATCAGAACTAGGTCATCAACCTGAAATATTAACTCTTGTTTCTCTCTCCACAGATGCTGCCTGGTCTGCTGAGTATTCCTCTCACATTTGCTGATTTTATTTCAGATTGCCAGCGTCTGCAGTGTGAGTTTGTGAGTCCTGTGTCCAGCTTGAGTCATTGGGGGAAAAATTCAGTATCGCCCCGTTTGGGGCGCCATTATCGGCCGTGCGCAAAGTTTAGCGCCTGGCGCTAATTATCGCCTCCGACAGCAAACTTGGCTTTTATCGCCCCTGCAGGTGATTGGAGCACTAAATCAGGTGCTTCACACCTGTCTTAAGGCGCAAAGGCCGAGGAGCGAGGCGCTACCTCAGAGCGCTGGCGAAGCAAGGAAGGTCAAATCAAAATAAACCTGCAAAGTGCTGCTCAGTACTCAAAACTCCTTCACACAGCGTTGAATCTCTCCAGAAGTCTCTCTCTCTCAGAATGCGTGGTGCAAAAATGTCACCAACAAAAAAAGGCAGGAAGCGGTCGCCTTTAATAGCGCTCCCCCAGTCCCTTTCTTACAGCATAACGCTCCCCTCAACCTGTCGTTGCTAGCGGTAGGCGGTAAGGCAGGGGGCGCCACTCAATATCTGGTCCGGGGCGCTACCGGGGCGTTGCGCACTCGACTGACGTCACGATCTGCCGGCGCAGGAGATCGTGGCGGTAGTGTTTAGCGCCACTACAAAATGTCTAGTTAATTTCGCGAGCGGCGCAAACATCGCCACGCCCGGGCGCTAGTTGCTTTGCGCCCCATTAGCGCCCTCTTAAGGTGCTAACGAGAGGCGCAAACAACTGAATTTTTCCCCCATTGAGTCACAAGGGAGGCATTCAAACCTTGGGTGCAGTATGGAGAAGATCCACCAGGCTGGTCCTCACACCAGAGCACTGGGTTATGAAGAAAGATTTTGGCTTTTGAACGGAGAGAAGCTAATGCAGGTATATCATGTAGTAAATCCAGAACACTACTTCAAATTGAAACATGACAATGGGACAAGGGACTACAGGCTAAACTGTAGGACTGATGCCAGGAAGTACTTCACACATGGAATGACCAACACATGGAACAGACATTCGGGTAGGGCAGTTAAGGCAGAAACCCTGGCATCATTTGAGAAACAGTTAGATTCTTTGATTATTTCTAAATATCTAATAAGGTGGGGGGGAAATGGCTTCCTCATCTATATTTGTCTGGGCAGGCCCTCTGGCCGGGGAGATTGAGCAATTGGAGAAAATAAGTTTTAAAGCTATTTTATATAAGAAAAGTTGGGATGAGAAGAGACCATTTGCCATGAAACTCATCGCTCTGGTGCCCTGCCTCACCCATTATAGCATCCAGCTCCATTATGAGCAAGCCTGAGATCTCTACTAACCCTTCTGACAGATTATGCTAAACAATATCCACTCTTTGAGTTACAACAGGCTCCTAAAAATGGTTTTAAGTTCCCGTTTCCCAGTACTTATATATGTCTCAACACACGATGTGCGGATCTTGGCTTATGGTCACAGTAGCTAGCGCTTGTTATGTTTTGTTCCTCGTGTGACTGCTCCTTTTGGCAGGCCTGTTGGAGTGAGAGCAGAGGGGGGCTGGTTTGGAACAGTCTTCTGTAATCTGGTCAGCTGCCACTAGAGGCAGCCTGTATCAGCAATCACCGAGCTTTCCACCAGGCTCTGAGCTCAGTGCACAGCCTTGTAGACCTGCCAGACTTAAATCTTGCATTCGTCTCTGTCTTTGCATTTGTATGTGCAGGAGTGCACGTGTGGGAATGTACTAAAGGTGAGGCTAATGGCGCTCGCCTTTATTTATGTGTAAATGCTATGGCAACTTCAGGCGAGGGTCAGACGCGTAGTTAAACGGCAATATCCAAAAGTTGCTGCCTGAGTTGTGCCGCTCCGCCGATAACTTCGCGAAAACACCATTCCGCTGTCTGCCTCCCCATTGAAATGTACAGAATGGCGTGAAGTTGCTGTATTTGCGCTGTAGATACGAAGGCCTCGATTCTAACTCGGCTGCGGGCTATTGGCGTGTTCCCCGAATTCCGTGTTTCCCACACGAGTCTAAATGGATGTGGGAGATTGATGCAACTTTAACTCAATTGGCCAATTGATTTCCAACGTGTGGGAAGCCTTTGCAAATTGGTTTTTCATGACTGAAAGTCCCCTCCGATGACGTCAACATTGCTGCTGCATTTAAGGTCCACAGCAAGCCTTGTTTCTTCTGCAGACTGCCAAGCTTTCTCCATTTGATGGCACAGGAACCTGCAGGAACAATGGCCAGCGGGAGGCCAAGAGCAGCTCCTAAGTTTGACGAGGCCGCACTACAGGCATTGGTGGATGGGGCTAGGGCCCACAGGAAGGTCCTGTTTCCTTCACCAGGGGGGAAGAGGCCTCCCAGTCAGACCAAGGCTGTGTGGATACAGGTGGCTGGGGAGGTCAACTCCTTGGGGGTCACATGGCGAACCTGGATACAGTGCAGAAAAAGATTCCATGACCTTCAACGCACTGGAAAAGTAGCCATGGTGTGGAGATGCCGGTGTTGGACTGGGGTGGACAAATGTAAGAAGTCACACAACACCAGGTTATAGTCCACTATAACCTGGTGTTGTGTGACTTCTTACACTGGAAAAGTAAGTACGAAGTTCCCATCACCCTCAATCTGATCCCCATTGCCTTTCCTCACCAGCACTCAGCTTTAGCAATCTCTTCCTCCACATCCCACTTGACACTCACATCCATGCACCCTTACCCATTCCCTCTCTCTCTATGCTCACAATCACATAACTATTCCACCATGCAGCCCTCACACTCCCTATCACTCTGATGCTTTGAACACAACTGACAACACACAGGGAGGGCCCTTGGTCTTGCAACCTCACTCCATCTGTGTCTCCTTCTAAGTATCTATGCTATGCAATCTGTACACTCACTCCTTCATTCTCACTCAACCTCCACTTGTCTCCCTCATTGCAGGAAAAGAGAGCTCACAATAAAAGGGAAAGAGTGAAGACAGGAGGAGGCCCATCATCAGTAGCCCACCTCTCCCCCTGGGAGGAGGCTGTCCTGGAGATTGTAGGACTGGAGGATGAGGCGCAAGTAGGGGATGGACAGACGGGTGCATCACAGCAAGCTGGTGACAGAATAGTTTTCCATCCCTCTCATTGACATTGCATGAGTCGCTGATAATGATTCTGAAGCTATAACAGATGGACTTATGATCATCTGCAATATTCAATGTGCATGTAACCTTGACCTCACATCACAGATCACAGAAATCACAGAAACCCCACAGTGCAGATAGACTCTTTCCTTGACTCCCCCACGGGACCATCGAGAGCCCCCGTCCCCACTGTGCAGGAGGAAGAGCCTGAGCTTCCAGACTCCTCAGAGGAATCTGCAACCTCTGAGGGCGCAACATCAGCAGAAATAAGCGCACCCAGCACCAGCGCAGACACTCACACCTCGGTGGGACCTTCGGGACATAGAGTAGAGTTGTCACCTGGTGTATCACAGCTCACAAGTGGGCATCAGCAGATTGTGGAGACAGGGACAGCAGTGGAGAGTCCTCGTCGGAGGGCGCAGGACTCTGCCAGCTCGGCTCAGCTGCATGTCGACCCTCTGCCTCTGGGTGCATCCATAAGGTCAGAGGTGATGGAACTCCTTGCACAGATGCAGGAGTCTCTGGCAGGTTTTGTCTCTAGGGTCGCTGCGAGTGTGGAGCGAATGGAGGAGTCCATAGCGAACATGAGCAGAGCCTTTGCGGAGTCATTGGCGCATGAACGCATCAACACGGAAAGGATGGCTACCTACGTGGAAATGATTGTTGCCTCCGTGGTAAGGCTGGCTACGGTAGAGGAGAGGAGGGCTACGGCCATGGAGGAGGTTAGTCGCCAGGGTATGGAAAACATGGTGAGTGTTCAGAATAGAATGACATCTCTTGAGGAGTGATGGGCAACTATTGAACATAGAAACCAGACCTTCATGGAAGTCCATCTGAGTAGGACTGCCATTGCAGATACGGGTCCCCATGGCCCCCCTGAGGTGCAGTAAGGTGCTCTCAAGCCACTTGCAGGCGCGGAGGGGGAGCTGACCCATGAGAGGGAGGTTGGTGGCAGACCTCAAGGGCTAGGGTTAGGGTTAGTGGGGGCTCCTCTCCAAGCGCTCACACATCCATGCCACTGCAGAGCCCTCGGTCAGAGCCCCACCGGAGTCCACACCCAAGTGAGATAGACGTCTCAACCCCTGCACAGCCGCAGGAGCAGCAGACTGTTGACGAGCCCTCGCAGGCTCGCCACCCCAGAGGACGCCCGCCAAAGGTGTCGAGACAGGAGCAGCAGGAAAGTGAGCAAGGGGCCTCCACATCTGCTGAAGCCACAGGGGAACCACGACGTAGGAACATGCCTAAGAGGAAAATAAAGCACAAGTGGTCACAAGGGTCGTCACGTGGGTGAAATGTTATGCATTATTAAAAAAATCCATCAGATGAATTCTGTCAATAAATAGTCTGATGGCGACTGCTGTACTTGTGGCGTGTGTCATTTCACGAATGGGACTTTCACATTGAGGGCTTAGGATTACTTGCAATTGTCAGTATGCTGGTCAAATAGCTAGGAATCCGCAGGGTCTTGGCCATTGTTGATGCTCAGGTAAGAAGCTGCGAGGCAAAAGTGCTTGATTGGCTAGGCTAAGCAAATCTGGCCAGGAGGAGTGCGTTCCTTGCATCCCGGGCAGCAATGTTCTGGCATAATGCTGCCGCTGGTTGTTGGTCCTCTGCAGGATGGTCGTTTTCACCCTCCTCCTCCTCCTCCTCCTCATCATCATCTGAGGAGGGTATGTGAGGAGCCACTTGATCCTCAGGAATCTGCAAGCCACGACGCTGTGCCATGTTGTGAAGTGCACAGCAAACCACGATGATTCTGGAGACCCTGGCTGCTGAGCACTGTAGGGCTCCACCTGATCTATCCAGGTATCTGAAGCGCATCTTCAGCAAACCGATGGTTTGCTCGATAATGGATCTGGTGGAAATGTGGCTGAAGTTGTAGCGCTCCTCAGCTTCATTGGCTGACCTCCTCAACGGCGTCATTAGCCAAGTCCTCAGGGGATAGCCCTTGTCTCCAAGTAGCCATCCGTGAAGTTGGTCTGGCAGCCTGAATAGCGGAGGCACACTAGACTGGTGCAGTATGAAGGAGTCATGGCAACTGCACAAACATGCAAAATCTCCTTCTGTGTTCACACACCAGCTGAACATTAAGGGAGTGGAAGCCCTTGCAGTTGCCAAAAATACCTGGATTGCGATGGGGTGCCCTAAGGGCCACATGTGTGCAGTCAACGACGCCCTGCACCCTTGGAAAGTCTGCCAGATGAGCTAATCTAACCGCTCGCGCCGTCACACTTGCGCGATCCTTGGTGAAATGGATGTGATTGTGAGTGAGGGCAAAGAGGGCATCGGTTACCTGCATGATGCAAGTGTGTGCGGCCGCCTGGGAAATGCCACTGATGTCTGCTGATGATCCCTGGCATGAGCCTGAGGCAAAAAAGTTGAGTGCGGTGGTAACTTTGATGGCCACTGGTAAGGAGTGTCCACCTGGTCCTCTGGGCAGCAGGTCTTGCTGTAGCATTGCGCAGATGTCAGTCACTACCTCTCGTGAAAGTCGGAGCCGCCTTTGGCACTGCTGCTCAGTCATGTTGAGGTAGCTGACCCTGTGCCTGTAGACCCTGTTTGGGGGGTATCTCCTGCGCCGACGGTCTTCCATGCGCTGGCCCCTTCTGGCCTGTGCTGCCTCAGGTGGGTGTTGTTGTTGCTGCTGTTGCTGGTGCTGCTGTTGTTCCTGGTTCTGCTGCTGCTGCGGCTGGTGCTCGAGCTGCTCTAATGCCCAGATGGGAAGGGAAAAAATGGCTCCCATGCTTCTGGCATATGCCTCTGTTGAGGAAGCGCTGAGTAAAGGTGGTGAGAGGGGTTTCCCAGGAGTTCACACTGGAGATGTGTATGAGGCTCCAATCTTCCACAGGTGTGGTTAAGCCTGGTAAAAGTAGCCCCAGGCCTGAGACAAAAAATCCTGCTACCCACAAATGATGGCTGATCAAATCTCCTCTTTAATGGTTGACCTGCAGCTGATAGTCAGCAATCCAATTGTGCTCCCGCCAGGTTTCACAGTCGTGATTCCCACCAGGCTTGTTTTACATGGGAAAAGGATTAAAAGTGCAAGGGACTGTTAAAATGGCATTATAGAGGCCATTTAGTGGTGATTAAGGGCCTTAAAGACCAATCCCGCCTGTTGGATGCGGGACGGATTCGGGACCATCAGACACGCCTGAGTAAAAATGGCTCGGAGTCGGGAACCAGACAGGGGGGGTCACGCCCGCCAGTTTTTGCGATTTTAACCCCCCGCACGCCTCCAAGCCCGCCTCCACGGCTCAGTTAAAATTGAGGCCAAAGTAAACTTGCCACAGAAAGTTAAGTTTGGTCATTAAAAGCGTAAGTATCCATTTAACAAAGTGGTAATTATTGCCAGTCAACCTCCCTGGCACTGAAAATTAACTAGTACAAGTGTGCCGTCTCATTCCTTCGGGTATTACCATTAATGGTGACCATGTAACTATCGGACTGTCGTAAAAACCCATCTGGTTCACTAATGTCCTTTAGGGAAGGAAGTCTGCCGTCCTTCCCCTATATGTGACTCCAGACCCACAGCAATGTGGTTGACTCTTAACTGCCCTCTGTAATGGCCTAGAAAGTCACTCCATTGTCAAGAAGGCGGCTCACCACCACCTTCTCGAGGGGCAACTTGGAAAGGGTAATAAAAGCTGGTTTTCCCAGCGACGCCCACATCCCATGAATGAATAGAAATAAAAGGTAAAAGGTATTAATTGTTGTTGGAGATTTTAAGAATGTTAACTTTAAAAAGATAAATACTTTTCCTTTCTGTCTCTTTGTCTCTCTCTGTTAATCCAGTCTTTCTTTCCCTCTGTTTATTTCTCTTTCTGTACCTGATTTGGCATTGAATTCACCCTCTCTAACTTACACTTCCTTCTCAGGAAGTTTATTTCTCAATCCTTCATTCAAATTGGTTAAGGAGTTACACAGTTGGTCTCCCTGTTCCCCAAGGTCCCAGACGTCCTGTTTCCCCGCGCCCCGCCGTTATCAGCTCGCACTTCAAGCAACTTGTAAAAATGTTAAAACACAAACCTGCATGAACGACTGTAACTAATGGCAGACTCCGTTAGCTGCTGCGCCAATGCAGAATCTGGGCCAATGTGTCCCAGCTGTAAGAATCAATCACAGAGTCTGATGTTCTTTTCCTGAAATTTACTCTTTATTATTGCATAGCCCCTCTGCATGCTGGGCTACTGGGAGATGTCCCTCAATCAAACACACACAAAAACACTTTCCCTTTCTGTCTCTTTTATCTCTCTCCCTTAATCCAGTCTTTCTTTCCCTCTCTTTATTTCTCTTTCTGTACCTGATTTCATTGAATTCACCCACTCTAATTCACCCTTCTTCTGAGTCTTTCCACTGTTTATTTCTCAATCCTGCAATCTGATTGGTTAAGGAGGTACGCATATACAGAAACACATAGGAACAGTGGAATTAATTGAACGGCTCTTTCAAAGAGCCAGCACAGGCATGATGGGACGAATGGCCTCCTGTGCTGTATAATTCTATGATTCTACATTGCTGTACTTATCTTTGAACCCGTGGGCTGGATTTTGTCAATGGGGAGCTTTTGGAGGCGGGACTCCCACTTGCCGGGTTTTAGTCCCGCCTGCATCGACTTGTGGCCAACCCATGCTATTTTCCCAGGCCATTGTTGGGAGCGGTGAGAGCGGAGTTTCAGTGAGTATTTAAACTCACTTTCGCGGGCTTTTTTTCACAGGCCATTGTCGGCAGCGGTGAGAGCAAAGGTTCAGTGAGTATTTAAACTCACTTTTGCGGGCTTTTTTACAGAGGCCATTGTCGGGAGCAGTGAGAGCGGAGTTTCAGTGAGTATTTAAACTCACTTTTGTGGGCTTTTTTACAGAGGCTTACCAATCTCACAGACCAGTGGCGGCGTTCCAGAGCCAGGTCACGATTCAAAACGTGGCGCGGGCAGGAGGAAGCAGCTGATTGGGTGAGTACCTATACTACTCTATAGTTTGACAGTTAAGGATCATAGGCCTAGAAATTCAGTTGGCGCCGCGCCAGGGCTTTAGCGCCGGAAATTTAGCGCCGGCGCTAAGTCCCCCTGCGCGCGCCAAAAATTCAGTAGCGCCGCGCCCAAACGGCTGCCGGCGCTACAGGAGGGTGTCAGCGCCTCGAAATGGGCGCTGACTGCCGCATTGCGGCGCAATTCCGGCACTGCGGCACCCGAGGCGGTGCGGCAGGCTGGGGAAGTGCAGGCCTCCTCCTTCAGTTAAGGAGGAGCTGCCTGCACCCGCCCGCTGGCCGTTGAAATCTTGAAAAAAATGAGACCGGCACCTCGGAGAAGTGCCGGGCTCGCAGGCCAGACGCATCTGTTCCGCGGGGGGGGGGGGTGGAGGAGTCCGGGGAGGGAGGTGCGGGCAGGCGGCCGGCGGGAAAGTGGCCGGCCGCCGCGCGACCTTAATGCGCCGGCGCTAACTCGCGTAGGACTCTGCTGAAACATCGTTAGTTGCGGCTGCCACGGGCGAGGCAGCCGCAACTCAATTTCGGCGTTGGGGCCCGTCACCACGGCAACCGGGACACTGCGCACACCGATGACGTCATCGGTGCCGGCGCAGTGCAACCGGTCTAACGCCGATGGCAGGGCCCCACTGAATTTACAAACCGGCCATAACTCCGGTGCTAGGCCCTCTAGCGCCTCAAATGGGGCGCTAACCCTACTGAATTTTCAGCCCATAGTTTATAAAGTCTAGAAGGTCTTAATTTTGTGGTTATAGTTTCTAAGGTCTCCGTTGTATAGCGGGGAGTGCTAGGAAACAAGGGCCCTTGAGTATATCATTTAATTGTAGTATAATTGTTGGTATTGATTTAATTTAAATTAATTAAAGGGTAAGTCATGGCAGCAAAGCTCGGCCCCGTAGCATGCTCCTCCTGCACTATGTGGGAAATCAGGGACTCTTCCTGTGTCCCTGCCGACCATGTGTGCGGGAAGTGTATCAGCTGCAGCTACTGGCAGACGGCATTGCGGCGCTGGAGCTGCGAATGGATACATACTGGAGCATTTGTGATGCTGAGGACATCATGGATATCACGTTTAATCAGTTGGTCACACCGCAGGTAAAGGCTGCACAGGCAGGAAAGGAATGGGTGACTGCCAGGCAGAGTAGTAGGCGCAGGCAGGTAGTGCAGGGGTCCCCTGTGGCCACCCCCCTCCCAAACAGATATACCACATTGGATATTGTTGGGGAGGATGGCTTATCTGGGGAAGAGAGCAGCAGCCAACTTCCTGGCACCATGGGTGGTTCTGCTGCACGGGACGGAAGAAAAAGAGCAGGTGAGCTATAGTGATAGGGGATTCTATTGTAAGGGAAATAGATAGGCATTTCTACGGCCGCAAACGAGACTCCAGGATGGTATGTTGCCTCACTGGTGCAAGGGTCAAGGATGTCTCAGAGTGGCTGCAGGGCATTCTGGAGGGGGAGGGTGAACAGCCAATTGTTGTGGTGCATATAGGTACCAACAATATAGGTAAAAACCGGGATGAGGTCCTAAAAGCTGAATATAGGGAGTTAGGAGGTAAATTAAAAATTAGGATCTCAAATGTAGTAATCTCAGGATTGCTACCAGTGCCATGTGCTAGTCAGATTAGAAATAGAAGGATATTTCAGATGAATACGTGGCTAGAAGAATGGTGCAAGGGGGAGGGATTCAAATTCCTGGGACATTGGAACCGGTTCTGGGGGAGGTGGGACCAGTACAAACTGGACGGTTTGCACCTGGGCAGGACCAGGACGGATGTCCTAGGGGGAGTGTTTGCTAGCACTGTTGGGGAAGGTTTAAACTAAAATGGTAGGGGGTTGGGAACCTGTGCAGGGAGACAGAGGAAAGGGAAGCAAGGATAGAAGCAAAAGACAGGAAGGAGAAAAGCAAATGTGGAAGTCAGAGAAATCAAGGGTGTAAATCAAACATGGCCGCAGTAAACAATAATTCTAAAAGGTCTAAGAGTGTTAAAAAAACAAGCCTGAAGGCTTTGTGTCTTAATGCGAGGAGCATTCGTAATAAGGTGGATGAATTAACTGCACAAATAGATGTAAACGGATATGATATAATTGGGATTACGGCGACATGGCTCCAAGGTGACCAAGGCTGGGAATTCAACATCCAGGGGTATTCAATATTCAGGAAGGACAGGCAAAAATGAAAAGGTGGTGGGGTAGAAATGCTGGTTAAAGAGGAGATTAACACAATAGTAAGGAAGGATATTAGCTCTGATGATGTGGAATCTGTATGGGTAGAGCTGAGAAATACCAAGGGGCAGAAAACGTTAGTTGGAGTTGTATACAGACCCCCAAACAGTAATGCTGAGGTTGGGGATGGCATTAAATGGGAAATTAGAGATGTGTGCAATAAGGGCACAGCAGTTATCATGGGTGACTTTAATCTACATTTAGATTGGTCTAACCAAATTAGTAACAATATTGTGGAAGAGGAATTCCTAGAGTGTATACGGGATGGTTTCCTGGACCAAATATTTCGAGGAACCAACTAGAGATCAGGCCAGCTTAGACTGGGTATTATGTAATGAGAAAGGGTTAATTAACAATCTTGTTGTGCGAGGCCCCTTGGGGAGGAGCAATCATAATATGATAGAATTTTTCATTAAGATGGAGAGTGAAGTAGTTGATTCAGAGACTTGGGTACTGAATTTAAATAAAGGAAACTATGATGGTATGAGGCGCGAGTTGGCTCGGATGGATTGGGGGAATGTTACTTAAAGGGTTGATGGTGAATAGGCAATGGCAAACATTTAAAGATCGCATGGATGAACTACAGAATTTGTTCATCCCCGCTTGGCATAAAAATAAAACAAAAAAGGTGACTCAACATTGGCCAACAAGGGAAATTAGGGATAACATAAGATCCAAGGAGAGGACATATAAATTGGCCAGAAAAAGCAGCAAACCTGAGGGGTGGAAGCAGTTTAGGATTCAGCAAAGGAGGACAAAGGGATTAATTAAGAGGGGGAAAAGAAAGTATGAGAGTAAGTTTTCAGGGAACATAAAAACTGATTGTAAAAGCTTCTATAGATATGTGAAGAGAAAAAGATTGGTAAAGTCAAGCGTAGGTCCCTTGCAGTCAGAATCAGGGGAATTTATAATGGGGAACAAAGACATGGCAGACCAATTAAATACATACTTTGGTTCTGTCGGGGAACATAGGGTCTAATGAGAGGGAGGAACTGAATGAAATCAGTATTTGTAGGGAAATGGTGTTAGGGAAATTGACAGGATTGAAGGCCGATAAATCCCTAGGGCCTGATAATCTACACCCTAGGGTACGTAAGGAAGTGGCCCTAGAAATAGTAGATGCATTGCTGGTCATCTTCCAAAATTCTATAGACTCTGGAACAGTTCCCATGGATTGGAGGGTAGCTAATGTTACCCCACTATTCAAAAAAGGCGGTCGAGAAAAAATGGGGAATTATAGACCAGTAAGCCTGACATTGGTAGTGGGGAAAATGCGAGAGTCCATTATAAAAGATGTAATAGCAGAGCACTTGGAAAACAGTGACAGGATCAGACAAAGTCAACATGGATTTACAAAAGGTAAACCATGCTTGACTAATCTACTGGAATTTTTTGAGGATGTAACTGATAGAATAGGTAAGGGAGAACCAGTGGATGTGGTGAATTTGGACTTTTAGAAGGCTTTCGATAAGGTCCCGCATAAGAGACTAACATGCAAAGTTAAAGCACATGGGATTGGGGGTAAGGTACTGACTTGGATAGAAAACTGGTTGGCAGACAGGAAGCAAAGAGTTGGAATAAACGGGTCTTTTTCCGAGTGGAAGGCAGTGACTAGTGGGGTACCGCAGGGATCGGTGCTAGGACCCCAGTTATTCACAATATATATTAATGATCTAGAAGAGAAAACTAGATGTAATGGCCTAGAAATTGGGTTTTGGCGCAGCCAGGGCTTTAGCGCCGGAAGTTAGTGCCGGCGCTAAGTCCCCCTGCGCGCGCCAAAAATTCAGTAGCGCCACGCCCAAACGGCTGCCGGCGCTACTGGAGGGTTTCAGCGCCTCCCAATGGGCGCTACCTGCCCCATTGCGGCGCTGTTCCGGCGCTGCGGCGCCCGATGCGGTGCGGCAGGCTGGGGAAGTGCAGGCCTCCTCCTTCCGTTAAGGAGGAGCTGCCTGCACCCGACCGCTGGCCGTTGACGGCTGAATAAAAATGAGCCCGGCACCTCGGAGAAGTGCCGGGCTCGCGGCCCACATGCATCTGTGCCGCGGGGGGGTCTTGGAGGAGTCCGGGGAGGGAGTTGCGGGCAGGCGGCCGCCGGGGAAGCGGCCGGCCGCCGCGCGACCTTAATGCACCGGCGCTAACTTCAGCAAGGCACCTTTTACAGAACGTTGCTTGCGGCTGCCACGGGCGAGGCGGCCGCAACTCAATTTTGGAGTTCGGGCGGGTTACCTCGGCAACCGGGACGCTGCGCACACCGATGACGTCATCGGTGCCGGCGCAGCGCTACCGGTGCAACGCCGCTTTAGGGCCCCACTCAATTTTTCAAATGGCCATAACTCTGCCGCTAGTCCCTCTAGCGCCTCAAAAGCGGCGCTAAGGCTAGTGAATTTCTAGGCCAATATCTCCAAGTTTGCAGACGACACAAAGCTGGGTGGGCATGTGTGCTGTGAGGAGGATGCAGAGAAACTCCAGTACGATTTAGACAGGTTGGGTGATTGGGCAGATGCATGGCAGATGCAGTATAATGTGGAGAAATGCGAGGTTATCCACTTTGGTGGCAAAAACAGGAAGGCAGATTATTTTCTGAATGGCGATAGATTGGGAAAAGGGGAAATGCAACGAGACCTGGGTGTCCTTGTGCACCAGTCGCTGAAGGTAAGCATGCCGGTGCAGCAGGCGGTTAAGAAGGCAAATGGTATGCTGGTCTTCATAGCGAGAGGATTCGAGTACAGGAGCAATGATGTCTTGCTGTAGTTGTACAGGGCCTTGGTGAGACCACACCTTGAGTATTGTGTGCCGTTTTGGTCACCTTATCTGAGGAAGGATGTTCTTGCCATGGAGGGAGTGCAGCGAAGATTCACCAGGCTGATACCTGGGATGGCAGGAATGATGTATGAGGAGAGATTGCGTCGATTGGGCTTATATTCACTAGAGTTTAGAAGAATGAGAGGGGATCTCATTGAAACTTATAAAATTCTAACAGGACTAGACAGACTAGATGCAGGAAGGCTGTTCCCGATGGCAGGGGAGTCCAGAACCAGGAGTCACAGTCTAAGGGTAAGGAGTAAGCTATTTAGGACTGAGATGAGGAGGAATTTCTTCACCCAGAGAGTGGTGAAACTGTGGAATTCTCTACCACAGAAGACAGTTGAGGCAAATTCATTAAATATATTCAAGAAGGAGTTAGATATATTTCTTAAGGCTAAAGGGATCAAGGGATATGGGGAGAAAGCAGGGACAGGGTACTGAGTTTGGATGATCAGCCATGATCGCATTGAATGGCGGAGCAGGCTCGAGGGGCCGAATGGCCTACTCCTGCTCCTATCTTCTATGTTTCTATGATTGATGTTCTTAAGCAGCCCAGCGGGTTTAGCAGGCGAATTAAGGGAAAGCCGGTTTCAGGTGATGTCAGCGAGTGACGTTTTATCTGTCAAGAGCCTTTGACAGATGAAATGTCATCGTTTGACGGCTCTGTGAATCTGTCAAACACTGACAATCTGTCCTCTCAGTTGAGTTCCTCTACTCAGACTCAGTTAGAGAGCCTTCCTGAGCAGAAAGCAGAAGGTTGCAGCTTTTGACAGTTCAGCGGCCATTCTGTTTTCTGTGCTGGTGAGCAGAGGGACTCCCGGGACCTGAAGGGAGGAAGCCTGCAGGAAGAAGTAAAGGTAAGTAAAACTTATTAAAACAGTTTACACACACCTCACACACTTACCTCTGCACACATGCACCCATCGCTCTCCTGAACACCGGACATCTCGGCCCCTCCGACCCCCGCAGCCTCGCTGGCACTGGCGAGGTTCGGAGCCGTCGGGAAGCCCACACTTCAGGTCTCAAGATGGGAATTCTCGAAAAAACTGCCCAGGACCCGGCGCAGGTCGGGTACCCACCTCCTGGGAAGACGGCACAGAGGCGGGTTGGGAGGTGGGTTGGGTACCCGCCCCAGATTCTGCCATTTTCCCAGCAGTCCCACCTCCAAACCTGCCTCCCCAGGGCTGGCAAAATCGCCCCCTGTGTGTTTGTGTGGTGTGTGTATTTGCGTTTGTGTATACACTTGTGTATGTTTCTACCTATGTGAGTCTGTATATGCTTAGAATATAAGAGTATGTTTCTGTGTGTGTGCTAGGCCGATGTAGCAGAGCCTGGTCTCCAATCATCTTGGAATCCCTTGCCATTGGACCAAGACTTGCTCTGTCAAGCCGTGTGGTAGCTGGTGTGCAACGGCCACCCCACGTTAAAAGAATTCACGCATCTTCCATCCTTTAAAATGAAGTTCGGGACCTGGAACGTCAGGACCCTCATGGACAACCCCAACAGCTGTACTGCTATCGTTGCCCGGGAGCTCAGACTTTTCGACATACACATCGCCACCCTAAGTGAGACCTGGTGGGCAGGGGAAGGCCAGCTCAAGGAGCAAGGCAGTGGTTACACCTTCTTCTGGAAAGGCAAACCTGAAGAAGAATGCCGCCTCCATGGGGTCGGCTTCCTCATAAAAAATGAGCTAGTTGAACATCTCAGAGGCTCCCGTTGTGGAACAAATGAACGTTTCATGATTCTACGGCTCACACTAGCCTGGAACCAGTGTGCTATGGTCATCAGTGCGTACGTCCCAACACTGGAAGCCACAGAACGAGACCAAAGAGGAATTCCACTCCAGCCTCGAACAATCCCTGTCCCAAGTCCCAATGGGCAACAAGCTGATCCTCCTTGGCGACTTCAACGCCAGAGTTGGAAAGAACACAGACCCCAGGGGAGGTGTGATTGGCAGAGAGGGGGTAGGGAAAGCCAACTCCAACTGTACCCTCCTCCTGACGAAATGCTTAGAACATGGCCTTGTCATAACCAACACCTTGTTCCGTCAGAGAGACAAGTACAAGGCTTCATGGCAACACCCTCACTCCAAGCACTGGCATCTGCTGAACTACGTCGTCATCCGAGCGAGGGACCGCAAGGACGTACGCATCACCCGCGCCATGACAGGAGCTGACGACTGCTGGACAGACTACCGCCTAATCCGTTCTGTCATCTCCATCAATGTAGCCCCAAAACAGTGGCAGCAACAGAAGCAATGCCGCAGGAAAATCAACGCTGGAGCACTCAAAGACCCCGCTAAGAAAGCCCTATTCAGCCAGCGCCTAACAAACAACCTGACGACTCCCGGTGATTCAGTGACACAGAGTGTCCACAGCGCCTGGTCTGCACTCAAGGCCTCCATAATCAGCACCTGTGAAGAGACGCTCGGTCACTCGACCAGGAAACACCAAGACTGGTTCGACGAGAACGACCAGAAGATCCAGGAGCTAATAAGCCGCAAGCGCAAGGCATTCCTGATCTGGAAACAGCAACAGAACCCGAGAGCAAGAAAGCAGCTCTACAGAAGCCTGAAGGCCGAGGTCCAACAAAAAACTTGTGACCTAAAGAACAGATGGTGGGTGGAGAAAGCGCAGGAGATCCAGCAGCTAGCCGACAACCACAACATGCGTGGATTCTTTAGCGCAGTCAAGACCATCTACAGCCGAAGCACCCAAGGTCCTACCCCACTGCAGGCCAAGAACGGAGAGGTACTCGTCAAGGACAGAGAGGCAGTCAGTGCCCGCTGGAAGGAGCACTTCGAAGATCCCCTTAACCGAGACTCTGTCTTCGACGCGAGTGCCCTCAACTCCATCCCGCAGCATGCTACCCGCCACCACCTCAGCATAATCCCAGCCTGGCATGAGGTTGAAAAGACCATCCGACAACGGAAGAACAACAAGGCCTCAGGACGAGATGGAATCCCCGCCGAGGCGCTAAAACATGGCGGAGAAGCACTATTGGCGCGAATACATGAACTCATTTCTCTTATTTGGAAGGAGGAGAGCATGCCAGGGGATCTCAGAGACGCCGTAATCGTGACCATCTTCAAGAAAGGTGACAAGTCCGATTGCAGTAATTACAGAGGAGTTTCCCTGCTGTCTGCCACAGGGAAAGTCATCACAAGAATCCTCCTCAATTGCCTTCTCCCAGTGGCTGAAGAGTTCCTCCCAGAGTCGCAATGCAGATTCCGCCCACTAAGGGGCACAATGGGCATGATCTTCACCGCACGCCAATTACAAGAGAAATGCAGGGAACAGCACCAACTGCTGTACATGGCCTTCTTTGACCTCACAAAGGCCTTCGACACCGTCCACCGTGAGGGATTATGGAGTGTCCTCCTCAAATTCGGCTGCCCTCAAAAGTTTGTCACCATCCTCCGCCTGCTTCACGACGACATGCAAGCCGTGATCCTGACCAACGGATCCACCACAGATCCAATTCACATACGGACCGGGGTCAAGCAAGGCTGTGTCACTGCACCAACACTCTTCTCGATCTTCCTGGCTGCAATGCTCCATCTCACTCCCAGTAAGCTCCCCGCTGGAGTGGAGCTAATCTACAGAACAAACGGGAAACCGTTCAACCCCTGTCGCCTCCAGTCCAGATCCAAGGTCGTCCCATCCTCTGTCATTGAATTACAGTGTGGAGACGATGCTTACATCTGCGCACACTCCGAGGCCGAACTCCAAACCATTGTCAACACCTTCACCGAAGCGTACGCGAGCATGGGCTTTACACTAAACATCTGTAAGACAAAGGTCCTCTACCAGCCTGCCCCTGCCGCACAGTACTGCTCCCCAATTATCAAAATCCACGACAAGGCCTTGGACAACGTGGACCACTTTCCATACCTCGGGAGCCTACTGTCAACAAGGGCAAACATTGATGACGAAGTCCAACATTGCCTTCAGTGTGTCAGTGCAGCCTTCGGTCACCTGAGGAAGAGATTGTTTGAAGACCAGGGCCTCAAACCCAGCACCAAGCTCATGGTCTACAGAGCAGTAGTGATACCTGCCCTCTTGTATGCTTCAGAGACATGGACCATGTACAGCAGGCACCTCAAAGCACTGGAGAGGTACCACTACCGCTGCCTCCGCAAGATCCTGCAAACCCATTGGCAGGATAGGCACACCAACGTCAGTGTTCTCGCTCAGGCCAACATCCCCAGCATCGAAGCTTTGACCATGCTCGATCAGCTCTGATGGACGGGCCACATCGTTCACATGCCCGATACGAGACTCCCAAAACAAGCGCGCTACTCGGAGCTCCGACACGGCAAGAGAGCCCCAGGTGGGCAGGGGAAACGCTTCAAGGACACCCTCAAAGCCTCCATGAAAAAGTGCAACATCCCCACCGACACCTGGAAATCCCTGGCCCAAGACCGCACAAAGTGGAGGAGAAGCATCTGGGAAGGCGCTGAACACCTCAAGTCTCTTCGCCGGGAGCAAGCGGAAGCCAAGCGCAAACAGCGGAAGGAGCGCACGTCAACCCAAGCACCCCACCCACCCGCCCCTTCAACCACCGTCTGCCCCACCTGTGACCGAGACTGTAGGTCCCGCATTGGACTCATCAGTCACTTGAGAACTAATTTTTAGTGTGGAAACAAGTCATCCTCGGTTCCGAGGGACTAACTAAGAAGAATAAGAACATAAGAACATGAGAAATAGGAGCAGGAGTAGACCATACGTCCCCTCGAGCCTGCTCCACCATTCAATCCCACCCAATTTCCATATCTCTTGATTTCCCCTAGAGTCCAAAAATCTATCTATGTCAGCCTTGAATATACTTACATATGTGTGTCGTGTGCGTGTCGTGTGCATGTCGTGTGCGTGTCGTGTGTGTGTCGTGTGTGTGTCGTGTGTGTCGTGTGTGTGTTGTGTGCGTGTCATGTGCGTGTCATGTGCGTGTTGTGTGCGTGTCGTGTGTGTGTCGTGTGTGTGTCGTGTGCGTGTCGTGTGTGTGTCATGTGTGTGTCGTGTGTGTGTCGTGTGTGTGTCGTGTGCGTGTCGTGTGTGTGTCGTGTGCGTGTCGTGTGTGTGTCATGTGCGTGTTGTGTGCGTGTTGTGTGCGTGTTGTGTGCGTGTCGTGTGTGTGTCGTGTGCGTGTCGTGTGTGTGTCGTGTGTGTGTCGTGTGTGTGTCGTGTGCGTGTCGTGTGCGTGTCGTGTGTGTGTCGTGTGCGTGTCGTGTGCGTGCCGTGTGTGTGTCGTGTGCGTGTCGTGTGTGTGTCGTGTGTGTGTCGTGTGCGTGTCGTGTGTGTGTCGTGTGTGTGTCGTGTGTGTGTCGTGTGTGTGTCGTGTGTGTGTCGTGTGTGTGTCGTGTGCGTGTCGTGTGTGTGTCGTGTGCGTGTTGTATGCGTGTTGTGTGCGTGTCGTGTGCGTGTCGTGTGTGTCGTGTGTGTGTCGTGTGTGTGTCGTGTGCGTGTCGTGTGCGTGTCGTGTGTGTGTCGTGTGCGTGTCGTGTGCGTGTCGTGTGTGTGTCGTGTGTGTGTTGTGTGTGTGTCGTGTGCGTGTCGTGTGCGTGTCGTGTGTGTGTCGTGTGTGTGTCGTGTGCGTGTTGTGTGTGTGTCGTGTGCGTGTCGTGTGTGTGTCATGTGCGTGTCGTGTGCGTGTCGTGTGCGTGTCGTGTGTGTGTCGTGTGCGTGTCGTGTGCGTGCCGTGTGCGTGTTGTGTGCGTGTCGTGTGTGTGTCGTGTGCGTGTTGTGTGCATGTCGTGTGCGTGTTGTGTGTGTGTTGTGTGCGTGTCGTGTGTGTGTCGTGTGTGTCGTGTGTGTGTCGTGTGCGCGTCGTGTGCGTGTCATGTGTGTGTCGTGTGCGTGTTGTGTGCGTGTCGTGTGTGTGTCATGTGTATGTCGTGTGTGTGTCGTGTGTGTGTCGTGTGTGTGTCGTGTGCGTGTCATGTGTGTGTCATGTGCGTGTCGTGTGTGTGTCGTGTGTGTGTCGTGTGCGTGTCGTGTGTGTGTCATGTGCGTGTCGTGTGCGTGTCGTGTGCGTGTCGTGTGTGTGTCATGTGTGTGTCGTGTGCGTGTCGTGTGCGTGTTGTGTGCGTGTCGTGTGCATGTCGTGTGCCTGTCTGTCTTGGGTATGTTTGTGTGTGTTTGGCTGAAAGACATCTCCCAGTAGCCCAGCATGAATTTGAAGGTATACAACAGCAAAGCACAAAATTGAATAAAGGAAGATCAGACTGCGACTGGGCTGTAACAGCTGGAACACATTGTATGCCCCTGAGAGACATAGTTTACAATGTACCATCAATATATTCCCATGTACCCTATTACATTTCTTGATTAGTCAAGGATGCCATTTTAAAATTTGAAGTATTTTCTTGGCATTCTCACGTTAAAGGGCAAAGACTTTATAAGCTGCATCTCATTACCCTCCTGACTATAATATTATTTAAGTTGTTATTTAGATTATTTTGTGTTTCATAATAAGTAATTTGATGGAGGGTGTTATATCCATGTATCTTAATGTTGTGTCCTTCAATAATCAGACAACAGACTGCAGGGAACGATTCAACAGGTGTTTACTGAATGAGGGTTACTCTAGAACTAACTGTACAGATCACTACTCAGGGTTTATATACAGGTGTGGTCACTGCCGGTACTACAATATACAGGAGCTGTAAAAAGTAGTTCTCTCCCTTAAGGTATGTATACATTACATACATTAAAATTCCTCCCCTTTTAGATTAACAGTACTGTAGTGTATGTAACCTGTACTACCTTAAGAGGATACCTTAAGGTGATGGACTACTTTTTAACGGCTCCTGTACATTGTAGTACCGGTGGTGACCACACCGGTATATAAACCCTGCGGAGCAAAGTGTACCTCAGTTCCGCCCTGACCCTCAATCACTAAAGACCTGTTTACTTACTTCTGTAGTCTGTGTCCTGTTATTCAGTATAACTGCATTTGTAAACACAAACTCAACAGTGGCGACGAGTCTGATCGTACCTAGCGGCAGTTTTGCATCCAAGGAAGCTTCGTCCTCAGAAACGGGCGTCGAAAAAGGGCATCCGCCCTCAACATCCTGCTGAGCACTGCATCACACGGGAGGCCATCGGGAACCCAGGTTGGTTTTCTGGCCACGAAGCCCAACATCAGCAACAGGCAGTGATCATCCCTTCTACGACAGCGGCGGGTAAGCCCGATCGAGCGGCACGGGGGGAAGTTGGCCGAGTTGTCAGTGGGAGAAGGGGAGGGAAAACGAAGAAAAGGGCGGAGAACACGACCGCAGCCGGTGTCAGGGGCCGGACTGCAATCGGGGCAGAGACGCGCAGCAGCCAGAAAAGCGTTTTATGGCCACAAGGACCGCGGGAGCGGCGGGGCAACAAGAGCAGCAGCGCAAGGAAAATAAAGGCAGGAAGGACCGCTGGGAGGCGTGGACGGCAACAGCGTGGGAATCGCCATCTTGAGTCGGCGGGGAAAGAAGACAAGCGCGGGAAAAGCCGCCAAGTGCGGGAAAAGCCGCCATCTTAAATTTAAAAAAAGTCATCATATTAAATAATATTCGAAGGGAAAGGAGAAACTCAGCAAGGATGCCAAAAATGGGTAACATCACTGCTTTTGATAACGATGTGGAAGATTGGGCCACTTATGTGGAACGCATCGAAGTTTACTGTACAACGAATGATGTACCAGATGATAAGAAAGCACTAACCCTATTAAACTCGATGGGTGCGAAGATGTACGGGTTATTAAGGAACCTGGTAACCCCAGACAAACCGGTAGGGAAGAGTTTCACGGATATTGTTACTATCCTGCAAGAGCATTTAAACCCCACGCCGCTGCTGATAGAGGAACGATTTAAATTCTACAAAAGAATTCAACTTAAAGAAGAAAGCAACGCTGAATTCCTAACAGAACTGCACAAGTTATCAAAGTACTGCCAGTTCGGAACAGGACTAGCAGACGCACTGAGAGATAAGTTTGTGTGTGGGCTCCTAAGGGAAGGAACCCAGAAGCGACCACTAGAGGAAAAGGATCTTATGCTGGACAAAGCTTTCAGCATTGCAGCATCCCACAAGGCAGCAGCACGGGGCACTGCAGAGATACAGCAAAGGCCACTGGAATTCAGCACCAATGAAATGGCATTGGACGCCGTAAAGTGCTATCGTTGCGGAAGGACAACGCATGACCAGAACCAGTGCTGGTTCAAAGACAAAGAATGCAGGCAATGTGGCAAACTTGGTCAAATAGCGAGAGTATGCCAGTCAGGAAAGAAGACCAGCAGCAAAAAGTCACCGAAGGAGAAGTACAAAAAAGTACACAAGGTGACAGAGAACAGTTCGGATGAACAGAAGACGGATTCAGACTCCAGCAGTAAGGAACTGGGCTGTCTGAAAATACATAATGTGGGTAACACAGCAGACCACCAAACTATCTGGGTCATGCTCCGGATAGCAGGAGTTCAAGTGAAGATGGAATTGGACACAGGGTCGGCATTAACGGTCATGAATAAGCAAGATTACAAAAGGTTATTCTCGCACATTCCCCTGAGGGATACGGAGATTGTATTGAAAACATACACGGGGCAAATAGTATACCCCAAAGGAAAGGTAAAAGTAAATGTGATCTACAATGATAAAGAAAGTCAGAAAATGGACTTGTATGTGTTACCTGATGGAGGTCCGCCACTACTGGGACGGGAATGGATCCAGAGAATAAATTTGGACTGGCATTCCATACAAGCACTGACTGTGGATGCCTGTAAGGAGGATGACGTCAAACCTAAACGACTGTCCAAAATCTTAGACGATGCTAAGGAGGTGTTCCAACAGGGACTTGGAACACTGAAAGGAATTACGGCAACCATCAAGGTTGAAGAACATGCAAACCCAAAATTTTTGAAAGCCAGACCGGTGCCTTATGCGATACGACCTGCTGTGGAAGCAGAGCTGGAAGGGCTAGAACGTTCAGGGGTACTGTCCAAGGTGGACTGGAGCGAATGGGCTACACCCATTGTTCCTGTCATGAAGCGTTCGTTGAGCAACAAGCCGGGGGAACCTGGGATGGTTCGCATCTGTGGCGATTTCAAGATTACTGTTAATCCAGTTCTTCACACGGTGCAATATCCGCTTCCGCGGATTGAAGATATCTTCGCTTCGCTGTCTGGCGAGAAGCACTTCACCAAGATAGACCTGGCGCAGGCGTACCTACAGATGGAAGTTGATGAAGCGTCAGGACCGTATCTCACGATCAACACACATAAGGGCTTATATCGGTATAATAGGCTGGTTTTTGGAGTGGCATCGACTCCGGCGATTTGGCAAAGCGCCATGGAGCAGGTATTGCAGGGAATCCCAGGCACACAATGCTACCTGGATGACATCCTGATTACAGGAGATAACGATAATGATCACCTCGCGAATTTGGAGCAGGTGCTCATCAGATTGAAAGAATATGGGCTAAGAGCTAATCGCCAGAAATGTGAGTTCTTTCAAAAGCGAATCTCATACTGCGGCCACATCATTGACCAGGAGGGGCTCCATAAGTCACCTGACAAGATCGAAGCTGTTGTCAAAGCTCCAGCACCGGAAAATGTATCCCAGTTGAGGTCGTTCCTCGGGTTGGTTAACTATTACCACAAGTTTCTTCCAAATTTATCCACGGTGTTACACCCGCTAAACACTCTTTTGCAAACGGGAATACCATGGAAGTGGAGCGATGATTGTAAGTGGGCTTTTTGAAAGAGCAAGGCACTGATCACCTCTAAGGAAGTGTTGGCTCACTTTAACCCAACGCTGCCTATTCGATTAGCTTGTGATGCTTCTCCATATGGTATCGGGGCAGTGCTCTCACATAAGTTTCCAGATGGCTCGGAAAGGCCAGTCGCTTTCGCATCCAGATCATTGACCTCCGCTGAGCGCAACTATGCTCAGATAGATAGGGAGGCTATCAGCCTCGTGTGGGGAGTTAAGAAATTTAACCATTACCTGCAAGGCCAAAAGTTTACGCTGCTGACAGATCACCAGCCGTTGGTTTCCAGTTTCAACCCTAAGAAGGGTGTTCGGTAATGACGGCGCAGAGGCTTCAGAGATGGTCCCTTTTCCGAGGGGCACATCAATATGATATTGAATTCAAAGGTACAAAGCAACATGGAAATGCTGATGGGCTGTCGCGCCTGCCACTACCTACAGCGGAAGAGGCACCGGCAGTTGACCCTGTCAAGATATTTCACTCGACCATCATCGAATGCTTACCAGTCACCAATGCGGGTATTGAGAGAGAGACCCGAAATGACCCAACACTGTCTCGGGTCTACGATTTGACAGTGAAGGGATGGCCAGCACATGGCGAACCACTGTTACCGGCATTCTCAGCCAGACGAGAACAGCTGTCTGTATGTCAAGGAACATTGATGTATGGAACAAGGGTGATTATTCCTCCTAAATTAAGGGAGAGAGTTCTAAAAGAATTGCACGAAGGTCATCTGGGGGGAGTCAAGATGAAAAGCTTTGCTAGGGCTTATGTGTGGTGGCCAGGTATCGACAAACAAATAGAGGATCTGACTAAAAGCTGCTCAGGGTGCCAAAACGTTCAGAACGCACCTCCAATTGCACCGCTGCATCCGTGGGAATGGCCTTCAGCCCCATGGCAACGTGTGCATATCGACTTTGCAGGTCCATTCATGGATTCCATGTTTTTGATAGCAGTAGACGCACATTCTAAATGGCCAGAAGTGATTAAGATGTCGACCACTACCTCTGAGAAGACGATTGCAGTTCTAAGAACCATATTTGCAAGGAATGGATTGCCAGAGCAAATATGTTCAGACAACGGACCACAGTTCATGTCAGAAGAATTCCAGAAATTCATGAATAAGAATGGGGTGAAACACTATACATCTGCCCCATATCATCCGGCTACAAATGGGTTGGCCGAGAGATTTGTACAGACGTTCAAAAAGGCGATAAAGGCCATGAGTGAAGATCATATTCCACTACAACACAAGGTGGACAATTTCCTAATGGCATATCGAAACACCACGCATGCAGTGACAAATCAAAGCCCTGCCATAATGTTCTATAACAGGAGGTTGCGGTCCCGGTTGGATTTGTTAAAACCCAATGTGCGACGGGAAGTCGAAAACAAGCAATTCCAGCATGTAAATAAAAAGGCCACTCGTAGTTTTGAAATAGGACAACCAGTGTTGGCCAGGGACTATAGGGATGATAAATGGCAACCTGGGACAATTTGTGCACGACAGGGACCCTTGATGTACATGGTAGATGTTGGAGAGAATGTAATATGACGTCATGCTGACCAACTTGTGGAATCGAGAACAAGGGTCGACCCCATGTCTACGGCAGAGACACCAGTTGAAGAACTTATTGAGCCTGTAGCATCTACCTCAGACTCGAACGTATTGGATGATGTTGAATCCATAGGAGATCAAGTGGATGAGTCACCCCAGCAACGGGAACCAGAGATCCCTGAAAGGCGTTATCCGGGCCGGATCAGGAGGCCTCCTCAGAGACTGAATCTTTGAACAGTTCTTGTGTGTAAATTGTATATATGTTATCCATGTAGTGTATTAATTGGGGGTGTCCACTGTTAAGATAAAAGGGGAGGAATTGTAGTGTATGTAACCTGTACTACCTTAAGAGGATACCTTAAGGTGATGGACTACTTTTTAACGGCTCCTGTACATTGTAGTGCCGGTGGTGACCACACCGGTATATAAACCCTGCGGAGCAAAGCATACCTCAGTTCCGCCCTGACCCTCAATCACTAAAGACCTGTTTACTTACTTCTGTAGTCTGGGTCCTGTTATTCAGTATAACTGCACTTGTAAACACAGACTCAACAAGTACCATAATACTCATTTAACAATTAACATTTTTAATATACAATGTTATATGAAAATAGTCCATTCATATATTCAGTCTCTGGGGAGGCTTCCTGATTCCTTCTGGATAACGCCTTTCCCGAGTGTCTTGCTCTTGGTGCGGAGGCGATTCTAGCACCCTGTCGTCAGTTGATTCATCAGCTTCCAATGCTATTGTTTCTGAGGTAGATGCGACCTGTACGTCGGGTTCCTCACCAGGTACATATGGCAGAGACATGGGGTTGACTCGTTCCTGTGGCTCTCGGATCTGGTCAGCATGGCGTCTCACAATGTTCTCCCCAACATCCACTGTGTACATTAGTGGCCCCTGCCGTGTGCATATCGTTACTGGTTGCCATTTCTCTGTTCGGTAGTCGCGGGCCAAGACTGGTTGGCCTACATTGAAGCTCCTTGTCGGCTTCTCATTGATGTGCTGGAATTGCTTACTCTCAACATCTCTTCGTACATTTGGTCTGAGCAAATCCAGACGAGATCTCAACCTTCAGTTAAAGAACATCATGGCCGGGGCCTGGTTGGTGACTGCATGTGTCGCATTTCTGTAGGCTAACAGGAAATTGTCCACCTTATGCTGCAGTGGAATGTCGTCATCGCACATGGCCTTTACTGCTTTTTTAAAGGTTTGTACGAACGTCTCAGCCAATCCATTTGTGGCTGGATGATACGGGGCGGATGTGTAATGCCTTACCCCATTCCTTTTCATAAATCTTCGAAACTCTTCGGACACAAACTGTGGTCCGTTATCAGAGCAAATCTGCTCTGGCAAGCCGTTCCTGGCAAAAATGGTCCGTAGGACTGCAATAGTTTTCTCCGTGGTGGTGGAGGACATTTTGATCACCTCAGGCCATTTTGAGTGCGCATCCACGGCTATTAAAAACATTGAGTCCATGAATGGACCAGCAAAATCAATATGCACCCATTGCCATGGATATGAGGGCCACTCCCATGGGTGTAGAGGGGCATGTGGTGGTGCATTTTGGACCTTCTGGCATCCTGAGCAGCTCTTTGTCAGGTCCTCGATTTGCTGATCGATCCCCGGCCACCACACATAAGCCCTAGCAAGGCTTTTCATTTTCACCCCTTCCAGATGACCTTCGTGAAGCTCATTGAGCACTCTCTCCCTTAACTTGGGTGGAATTACCACTCGGGATCCACACATCAAGGTCCCTTGGCATACTGACAGCTGTTCTCTTCTGGATGAGAATGCTGGCAACAGTGAGTCGCCATGTGCTGGCCATCCCTTCACCGTCAAATCATATACCCGAGACAGTGTCGGGTCATTTCGGGTCTCTTTCTCTATACCAGCGTTAGTTACTGGCAAGCATTCAATTATAGTCGAATGAAATATTTCGACATGATCCACTGCTGGTGCTTCCTCCGCAGTAGGCAGTGGCAGGCGTGATAGCCCATCAGCATTTCCATGCTGTTTCGTGCCCTTATACACGATTTCATATTGGTGCGCCCCTAGAAAAAGTGACCATCTTTGTAGCCGTTGCGCAGTCATCACCGGAACGCCCTTCTTTGGATTAAAGATGGAGACAAGTGGTTGGTGGTCAGTCAGCAAGGTGAACTTCTGCCCGTGCAGATAGTGATTGAACTTTTTCACTCCCCACACTAGGCTGAGGGCCTCCCTGTCAATCTGGGCGTAGTTACGCTCGGCTGAGGTTAGTGACCGAGACGTAAAGGCTACTGGCCTCTCCGAGCCGTCCGGGAATTTGTGCGACAGCACTGCTCCAATGCCATAGGGTGATGCATCACACACCAACCGAATTGGTAGTGCTGGGTTGAAATGAGCCAACACCTCTTTTGATGTGATCAATGCTTTTCTCTTCTGGAAAGCTCATTTACATTCGTCACTCCACTTCCATGGTACCCCCGTTTGCAGTAGGGTGTTCAGTGGGTGTAGTACGGTAGACAAATTCGGCAAGAACTTATGGTAGTAGTTCACCAGCCCGAGGAACGACCTCAGTTGTGACACATTTTCCGGTGTTGGAGCTTTGACTACTGCCTCAATCTTTTCAGGGGACTTATGTAACCCCTCTTTATCAATAACGTGGCCACAATACGAGATCTGCTTCTGGAAAAACTCGCATTTGTGGCGATTAGCTCGGAGCCCATATTCCTTCAATCTAGTGAGCACCTGCTCCAGGTTGGCGAGGTGATCACTGTCATTTTCGCCCATGACCAGGATGTCGTCCAAATAACACTGGGTCCCTGGAATCCCTTGCAGGACTTGTTCCATTGCCCTTTGCCAAATAGCCGGAGCTGATGCTACCCCGAACCCCAGCCGATTGTATTGGTAGAGACCTTTATGAGTGTTGATCATGAGGTACTGTTTCGAGGCTTCTTCTACCTCCATTTGCAGGTGCGCCTGGGCCAGATCAATCTTAGTGAGCGTTTCCCTCCAGATAGCGAGGCGAAAATATCTTCAATCCGCGGAAGCGGATATTGTACAGTGTGAAGGACTGGGTTCACTGTCACCTTAAAGTCCCCACAGATGCGAACCTTCTTTGGTTCCCCAGGCGTATTACTCAACGACCCCTTCATTACAGGAACGATGGGTGTAGCCCACTCGCTCCAGTCCACTTTGGATAGTACTCCTGAACGTTCCAAACCTTCCAGCTCTGCTTCGACGGCTGGGCGGATCGCATAAGGTACCGGTCTGGCCTTACAAAACTTTGGGCTTGCATTTTCCTCTATTTTGATCGTCGCTGTTGTGCCTTTTAGTGTTCCGAGTCCCTGCTGGAACACTTCTTGTGCGTCAGTTAGCATTTTTGACAGTCATCCAGGTGTGACGTCGTCATCCTTTTTGGCATCTACAGTCAGTGCTTGTATGGAATGCCAATCTAGCTGTATCATCCGGATCCATTCACGTCCTAGTAGTGGTGGTCGTCCATCTGGCAATACATATAGGTCCATTGTTGGTGTTTCCTTGCCGTTATATATAACGTTCACCCTTATTTTTCCTTTGGGGTAGACTTTTTGCCCCGTGTAACGAGAAAGGATTAATTAGCAATCTTGTTGTAAGAGGCCCCTTGGGTCGGAGCGATCATAATATGATCGAATTCTTCATTAAGATGGAGAATGAAGTAGTTGACTCGGAGACTGAGGTCCTCAATTTAAATAAAGGAAACTACGATGGTCTGAGGAGCGAGTCGGGTAGGATTGATTGGGGAATGGCACTCAAAGGATTGACGGTGGCTAGGCAATGGCAAACATTCAAAGACCGAATGGATGAACTACAGAATTTGTTCATCCCAGTTTGGCATAAAAATAAAACAAAAAAGGTGACCCAACCGTGGCTAACAAGGGAAATTAGGGATAGCATAAGGTCCAAGGAGAGGGCATATAAATTGGTCAGAAAAAGCAATAATCCTGAGGATTGGGAGCAGTTTAGGATTCAACAAAGGAGGACAAAGGAATTAATTAAGAAAGGGAAAATAGAATATGAGAGTAAGCTTGCAGAGAACATAAAAACTGACTGTAAAAGCTTTTATAGATATGTGAAGAGAAAAAGATTGGTGAAGTCAAGCGTAGGTCCCTTGCAGTCAGAATCGGGGGAATTTATAATGGGGAACAAAGAAATGGCCGACCAACTAAATACATATTTTGGTTCTGTCTTCACAAAGGAGGACACAAATAACCTCCCAGAGATGCCGGGGAACATAGGGTCTGATGAAAGGGTGGAACTGAAAGAAATCAGTATTTGTAGGGAAATGGTGTTAGGAAAATTGATGGGACTGAAGGCCGATAAATCCCCAGGGCCTGATAATCTACATCCCAGGGTACTTAAGGAAGTGGCCCTAGAAATAGTAGATGCATTGCTGGTCATCTTCCAGAACTCGATAGACTCTGGAACGGTACCCATGGATTGGCGGGTAGCTAATGTCACCCCACTATTCAAAAAAGGTGGTAGAGAAAAGGCGGGGAATTATAGACCGGTAAGCTTGACATCGGTAGTGGGGAAAATGCTAGAGTCCATTATAAAAGATGTAATAGCAGAGCACGTGGAAAGCAGTGACTGGATCGGACAAAGTCAACATGGATTTACAAAAGGTAAATCATGCTTGACTAATTTACTGGAATTTTTTGAGGATGTAACTGGTAAAATAGATAAGGGAGAACCAGTGGATGTGGTGTATTTGGACTTTCAGAAGGCTTTCGATAAGGTCCCGCATAAGAGATTAGCGTGCAAAATTAAGGCACATGGGATTGGGGCAAGGTATTGACTTGGATAGAGCACTGGTTGGCGGACAGAAAGCAAAGAGTTGGAATAAACGGGTCGTTTTCCGAGTGGCAGGCAGTGACTAGTCGGGTACCGCAAGTATCAGTCCTAGGACCCCAGCTGTTCACAATATATATTAATGATCTGGACGAGGGAATTGGATGTAATATCTCCAAATTTGCAGACAACACAAAGCTGGGTGGGAGGGTATGCTGTGAGGAGGATGTCGTGAAACTCCAGCACGATTTGGACATGTTGGGTGATTGGGCAGAAACATGGCAAATGCACTATAATGTGGATAAATGTGAGGTTATCCACTTTGGTGGCAAAAACAGGAAGGCAGATTATTATTTGAATGGTAATAGATTGGGAGGAGGGGAAGTGCAAAGAGACCTGGGTGTTCTTGTACACCAGTCGCTGAAGGTAAGCATGCAGGTGCAGCAGGCGGTTAAGAAGGCAAATGGTATGTTGGCCTTCGTAGCAAGAGGGTTCGAGTACAAGAACAAGGATGTCTTGCTGCAGTTGTACAGGGCCTTGATGAGACCACACCTTGAGTATTGTGTGCAGTTTTGGTCGCCTTACCTGAGGAAGGACGTTCTTGCCATGGAAGGAGTGCAGCGAAGATTCACCAGGCTGATACCTGGGATGGCAGGAATGACGTATGAGGAGAGATTTGGTCGATTGGGCTTATACTCAATGGAGTTTAGAAGATTGAGAGGGGATCTCATCGAAACCTATAAAATTCTGTCAGGCTTTGACAGACTAGATGCAGGAAGGATGTTTCTGATGGCCGGGGTGTCCAGAACCAGGGGTCATAGTCTAAGGATAAGGGGTAAGCCATTTAGGGCTGAAATGAGGAGGAATTTCTTCACCCAGAGAGTGGTGAGCCTGTGGAATTCTCTGCCACAGAGGGCGGTGGAGGCCAGTTCATTAAGTATATTGAAGAAAGAATTGGATATATTTCTTAAGGCTAAAGGGATCAAGGGATATGGGGAGAAGGCAGGGACCGGGTACTGAATTTGGATGATCAGCCATGATCTCATTGAATGGCGGAGCAGGCTCGAAGGGCCGAATGGCCTACTCCTGCTCCTATCTTCTATGTTTCTATGTTTCTATGTTTCTATGTGTATGTCTTCAAGATAATCTTTGTATCTCTCAAGGGTATATGTGAGAATAGCCGCTTGTAGTCCCTTCGGTTTATGACTGTTAGGGCTGATCCTGTGTCCAATTCCATTTTCACTTGGACTCCTGCTATCTTGAGCGTGACCCAGATAGTTTGGTGATCCTCCATTTTGATCACATTATGTAGTTTCAGACAACCCAGCTCCTTGCTTCCAGAGCCTGTATCACTCTTCTGTTCATCTGAACTACTCTCCATCACCTTATGTACCTTCTTGTACTTCTCCTGTGGAGATTTCTTGCTGCTGGTTTTCTTTCCCGACTTGCAGACTCTTGCTATGTGACCTACTTTTCTACACTGTCTGCACACTTTGTCCTTGAACCAGCAATCATTATGGTCGTGTGTTGTTCTGCCGCAGCGATAGCACTTCACTGTTCCGTATGACATTTCATTTGTGCTATATTCTTGCGGTCTCTGTTGTATCTCTGCAGCGCCCCGTGCTGCTGCTTCATGTGATACTGCAATGCTGAAAGCCTTGTCCAGTGTAAGATCCTTTTCTGATAGAAGCCGTTTCTGGGTTCCTTCACTTTGAAGCCCACACACAAACTTGTCCCTTAAAGTATCTGCTCGTCCCGTTCCAAACTGGCAGTGTTTCGATAGCTTGCGCAGTTCCGTTAAATACTCAGCATTACTTTCGTCTTTATGCTGGTTCCTTTTGTGAAACTTAAATCTTTCTGCTATCAGCAGCGGTGTGGGGTTTAAGTGGTTGTTTTCAAAATCCTTTTCTGCTGGCTTCTCTGGGGTTACTAGGTTTCGTACCAAGCCATACGTTTTTGCACCCATTGAATTCAACAATACCAGCGCTTTCTTGTCATCTGGCACTTCATTCGCCTTGCAGTATACTTCTATGCGTTCGACATATGTCGTCCAATCTTCGACTTCATTGTCGAACGCTGTGATACTGCCACTCTTCTGCATTTTTGGTTGTGGTTAGACTGGCTTAAAATGGCATCTCCCGCACTTTCCTTTCTTCCCCGCTGCGGCTTAAAATGGCGTCACCCGCACTGCTGCCAACGCCACTCTCGGCGGTCCTCGTGTCAAATGGCGACGCCCTGTGGGTTTCATGCGCTGCTCCTGTGCTGCTGCCAACGCCGCTCTCTGCGGTCCTCGTGGCAATGGCAGTGCCTCGCGTTTTCCTGCGCGCCTCTCTCCCCGTTGACGCTGCTCGGCCCTTGAACACCGGCTGCGCTCTGCTCTCTCTCGTCTCTCTCCCCCGTTGACGCCACTCGGCCCTGAACACCGGCTGCGCCCTGTGCGCTCTGCCCTCTCTCTCTCCCCCGTCGATGCTGCTCGGCCTTTTTCTGTGCCGCTCGGTCAGGTTCTAGCCCGCTGCTGTCCGGGAAGGGTCTGCGCAGTGCCTGTTGCCAGCCCGTTTCGCTGGACCACCGTGACTGGAAAGCCAAGCCTGGCTCTCGACAGCCTCCCCTGCAATGCTCAAATCTCCGCTGGATGACTGGGCGGTTGCCCGTGGTCGACGCCCGTGCTTCTGGACTCGACCTTCTTCCACTGTTCTCCAGGAGCGAATCCCTGGGAGGTGGTGCAGAGTTGCAGGTAGGTTCGAATCTGCGTCGTCGCCAATGTTATGTCCGTGTATCTTAATGTTGTGTCCTTCAATAATCAGACAACAGACTGCAGGGAATGATTCAACAGGTGTTTACTGAATGAGGGTTACTTTAGAACTAATTGTACAGATCACTACTCAGGGTTTATATACAGGTGTGGTCACTGCCGGTACTACAGTATACAGGAGCTGTAAAAAGTAGTTCTCTCCCTTAAGGTATATATACATTACATACATTACAGAGGGCTGAATATTGTGCTGCTCAGGGTGAAATATGTCAATGCTAAACAATAGGACTTCCTTTTTCCCACCCAATGTCAGCATGAAGCACTCCAACTCCCAGAAGCTCAGTAAAGCTTCTTTTACTTGCCCCGAACAGTATTTATGTGGCTGGTCCAGTTAAGTTAAGTATCTGGTCAATGGTGACCCCCAAGATGATGATGGTGGGAGATTCGGTGATGGTAATGCTGTTGAATGTCATGGGGAGGTGGCTAGACTCTCTCTTGTTGGAGATGGTCATTGCCTGGTATTTGTGTGGCACGAATGTTACTTGCCACATATCAGCCCAAGCCTGAATGTTGTCCAGGTCTTGCTGCATGCGGGCATGGACTGTTTCATTATCTGAGGAATTACGAATGGAACTGAACACTGTGCAATCATCAGCGAACATCCCCACTTCTGACCTTATGATGGAGGGAAGGTCATTGATGAAGCAGCTGAAGATGGTTGGGCCTAGGACACTGCCCTGAGGAACTCCTGCAGCGATGTCCTGGGGCTGAGATGATTGGCCTCCAACAACCACAACCATCTTCCTTTGTACTAGGTATGATAATTAAATAAATCTGGATTAAAAAGCTAGGATCAGTAATGGTGACCATGAAACTATCGGATTGTCGTAAAAACTATCTGGGTCACTAATGTCCTTTAGAGAAGGGAATCTGCCGTCCTTACCTGGTCTGGCCTATATGTGACTCCAGACCCACAGCTATGTGGTTGACTGGAATTTTCTCAAGGGAGGCGGGTTGGGGGCAGGGGGCCTCCGAGCGGGAGGTTGGGTTTCTGACCCGCAGCCAGCCAGATTGCCTCAGAAGCGAAGGGATCGGTCCGAGGGAGGGATTGCAGGATTGCGGGATTGCGGGGGCGGGGGGGGGAGGTGGTCGGCAATCGGCCAGGAGGATTGGCTGGGGGTGGGGGGTGTCAGCCAGGAATCGCGGGGGGTGCCGGGGATCGGCAGGGGGGGAGAGAGGATCGAGGCCGGCCAGTATAGGATTGTGGCCAGTCTCATCATCATCGTTGGGGGGTGGGAGGGGAGGCCTGGTGAGGGGGTCTCCAATCGCGGGGGGGTGGGGTGGCGTTAGGCAGGACCCTGGATTCAGGAAGTAAGTATAACGTCACTTACCTCCATGATCCAGCATCCCCGCCTCGGTTTAACTGCTGGGTTTCAGATTCACAGGTCGGGAATCCCATTTGAAACACTTTAACTGCCCCCACACTCCAAACCCACCGTTTTTTTAGGGGAAAATTCCAGCCGTTGACTCTTGACTGTCCTCTGAAATGGCCCAGCAAGCCACCAAGTTGTAACAAACCAGTACAAAAAGTAATAAGAATGAAACCGGACGGGCCACCCGGCATCGACCTCGGCACCGGCTTCCAGCATGACAACGGCACATTCAGCCCAGTCGACTCTGCAATGTCTGCCTCACTAACATCTGGGGACTTATGCCAAAATTGGGAAAGCTGTCCCACAGACTAGTCAAGCAACAGCCTTGGTGTGGAGATGCCGGTGTTGGACTGGGGTGGACAAATGTAAGAAATCACTCAACACCAGGTTATAGTCCAACAGCTTTATTTGAAATCACAAGCTTTCGGAGCCCTGCTCCTTCATCAGGTGAAGTGGAGAGATGCATAAAAACACAGCTTATATAGTCAGAGAATAATGTCAGATGTTTACAGGTAATCTTTCTAACTGCCATTTATCACACCTTGGCAGAGAGATAATCACAGCAATCAAAGGCGTAAATGGTGTCCAAACAGGTCAGTCCAGAAAACATTACATCAAGGAGCAATGAGGTGGGGTCACAAGGGGTCAAATGTTGCAGATGCTGGGGTCTGTATGAAAAACAAAAAAACAGACAAAAAACATTTTTTTTGCTGGAAATCACAGCAGGTCCGGCCGCATCTGTGTGGAGAGAACAAGCCAACGACGACTTGAGTCTGGATGACCCTACGTCAGGTGCGGTTACATGTAGCGTGACATGAACCCAAGATCCCGGTTCAGGCCATCCTCATGGGTGCGGAACTTGGCTATCAGTTTCTGCTCAATGATTTGCGTCATCGTGTGTCTCGAAGGCCGCCTTGGAGAATGCTTACCCGAAGATCGGAGGCTGAATGTCCTTGACTGCTGAAGTATTCCCCGACTGGGAGGGAACACTCCTGCCTGGTGATTGTTGCGCGGTGTCCGTTCATCCGTTGTCGCAGTGTCTGCATGGTCTCGCCGATGTACCATGCTCTGGGGCATCCTTTCCTGCAATGTATGAGGTAGACAACGTTGGCTGAGTCACATGAGTATGATTCATCAGCCGCACTCACAAGACAGTCCAGAATGTCACCCGAGCACAACGCAACGCCATCCACGCTCTCAAGATCAACCGCAACATCGTCATTAAACCAGCTGACAAAGGAGGAGCCATCGTCATACAGAACAGAATGGACTATTGCAAAGAAGCATACCGACAACTGGACAACCAGGAACACTACAGACAGTTACCCGCAGATCGGACCAAAGAACACATCCGCCAACTCAATAGACTGATCAAGACCTTCGATCCAGACCTTCAAAGCATCCTATCCGCTCTCATCCCACGTACTCCCCGCGTGGGAGACTTCTACTGCCTCCCAAAGATACACAAAGCCAACACACCCGGACGTCCCATCGTATCAGGCAACGGAACCCTGTGTGAGAACCTCTCTGGATACGTCAAGGGCATCCTGAAACCCATCGTACAGGGAACCCCCAGCTTCTGTCGTGACACTACAGACTTCTTACAGAAACTCAGCACCCACGGACCAGTCGAACCAGGAACACTCCTCGCCACGATGGACGTCTCGGCACTCTACATCAGTATCCCCCACGATGACGGCATCGCTGCGACAGCCTCAGTACTCAACACCAACAACAGCCAATCTCCAGACGCCATCCTACAACTCATCCGCTTCATCCTTGACCACAATGTCTTCACCTTCGACAACCAGTTCTTTACCCAAACACACGGAACAGCCATGGGGACCAAATTCACACCCCAATATGCCAACATCTTCATGCACAAGTTCGAGCAAGACTTCTTTGCTGCACAGGACCTCCAACCAATGCTATACACCAGATACATCGACGACATTTTCTTCCTATGGACCCACGGCGAAGAATCACTGAAAAGATTACACGATAACATCAACAAGTTCCATCCCACCATCAAACTCACCATGGTCTACTCCTCAGAATCAGTTTCATTCTTGGACACACGAATCTCCATCAAAGACGGACACCTCAGCACTTCACTCTACCGCAAGCCCACGGACAACCTCACGATGCTCCACTTCTCCAGCTTCCACCCTAACCACGTTAAAGAAGCCATCCCCTATGGACAAGCCCTGCGAATACACTGCTCAGGCGAGGAGGAACGCGATGGACACCTACAGACGCGAAAGACGCCCTCGTAAGAACGGGATATGACGCTCGACTCATCGATCAACAGTTCCGACGGGCCACAGCGAAAAATCGCATAGACCTCCTCAGAAGACAAACACGGTATACAACCAACAGAGTACCCTTCGTCGTCCAGTACTTCCCCGGAGCGGAGAAACTACGCCGTGTTCTTCGCAGCCTTCAACATGTCATCGATGATGACGAACACCTCGCTAAGGCCATCCCCACGCCTCCACTACTCGCCTTCAAACAGCCGCCTAACCTTAAACAGACCATCGTTCGTAGCAAATTACCCAGCTTTCAGGAGAACAGCAACCACGACACCACACAACCCTGCCACAGCAACCTCTGCAAGACATGCCAGATCATCAACACAGATACCATCATCACACGTGAGGACACCACCCACCAGGTACATGGTACATACTCATGTGACTTGGCCAACGTTGTCTACCTCATACGTTGCAGGAAAGGATGCCCCGGAGCATGGTACATCGGCGAGACCATGCAGACACTGCGACAACAGATGAACGGACACCGCGCAACAATCGCCAGGCAGGAGTGTTCCCTCCCAGTCGGGGAACACTTCAGCAGTCAAGGACATTCAGCCTCCGATCTTCGGGTAAGCATTCTCCAAGGCGGCCTTCGAGACACACGACAAAGCAAAATCATCGAGCAGAAACTGATAGCCAAGTTCCGCACCCATGAGGATGGCCTGAACCGGGATCTTGGGTTCATGTCACGCTACATGTAACCGCACCTGACGTAGGGTCATCCAGACTCGAGTCGTCGTTGGCTTGTTCTCTCCACACAGATGCAGCCAGACCTGCTGTGATTTCCAGCAAAAAAAATGTTTTTTGTCTGTTTTTTTGTTTTTCATACAGACCCCAGCATCTGCAACATTTGACCCCTTGTGACCCCCACCTCATTGCTCCTTGATGTAATGTTTTCCTGACTGACCTGTTTGGACACCATTTACACCTTTGATTGCTGTGATTATCTCTCTGCCGAGGTGTGATAAATGGCAGTTAGAAAGATTACCTGTAAACATCTGACATTATTCTCTGACTATATAAGCTGTGTTTTTATGCATCTCTCCACTTCACCTGATGAAGGAGCAGGGCTCCGAAAGCTTGTGATTTCAAATAAAGCTGTTGGACTATAACCTGGTGTTGTGATTTCTTACATTTAAGCAACAGCCTGACATAGTCATACTCACAGAATCATACCTTTCAGCCAATGTCCCAGACTCCTCCATCACCATCCCGGGGTATGTTCTATCCCATCAGAAGGACAGACCCACCAGAGGTGGCGGCGTGGCGGCATACCGTTGGGAGGTAGTGGCCCTGGGAGTCCTCATCATTGACTCTGGACCCCATAGGAACATAGGAACAGGAGTAGGCCATTCAGCTGCTCGAGCCTGTTCCGCCATTCAATGAGATCATGGCTGATCGACAACCTAACTCCATATACCCACCTTTGGCCCATATCCCTTAATACCTTTGGTTAACAAAAAGCTATCAATCTCCGATTTAAAATTAACAATTGATCTAGCATCAATTGCCGTTTGCGGAAGAGAGTTCCAAACTTCTACCACCCGTTGTGTGTAGAAGTGTTTCCAATTTCACTCCTGAAAGGTCTGGCTCTAATTTTTAACCTATGCCCCCTCGTCCCAGAATCCCCAACCAGCGGAAATAGTTTCTCTCTATCTACCCTATCTGTTCCCCTTAATATCCTGAAAACTTTGATCAGGTCACCCCTTAACCTTCTGAATTCCAAGGAATACAACCCTAATTTGTGTAATCTTGTGAAGGAATAAGCCATATAACCTATTCAGAAAAATACACTACCTTATGAAAGAATTCTGACCTTATTAAAACATTACAAACTGGGTTTGGAAATTTAGAAACCTAACTATCAAATAGCTATGAAAACATTCTGGCTATTGAGATAAGACAGTTGTTGACCTTGAATAAATAACCTTATTGAAACAGAAGGTGCATGGCTCCGACAGGCTGACCTTTTGGGAAAAAAACAATGGTTCACCCTGGATAAGGTGTTCTAATTTAAACTTCGTAAAGATAGCACATAAGATAAGGAACATCTGCCCTCGTAAAGTTGACATAAAGTAAGGAACACCTGCCGTCACATCGTTTTTATATGGTAAACTTAGAACACCTAGAGATGAGACAAGATTCTGGCTGAGGTGGCAGTAAGAGTTGCAGAGGTTGGCAGAAAAATGACTAGAGATAATTAGCTTGCATCAGCAGAAAATCTTAAAGGGAATACCACTGGAAAAGGGTATAAATATTGAACTCTCAAATGAGATAGTAGACTTGCTTTAATCGGGCAAAGCGATTCTCGGCTTCAGAGGCGGCTCTGTAAGTCTCCAACTCTTTGTACCTCGGGGATCAAAGATATTTGATTTTGATGGATATCCTGCATAGAGAACTTTAAGAACTGTAATACTGTAGCGAAGTTAAGATTTAAAAGTAAGATTCTCTGTTAATAATAAGATAGCATTTTTCTCTTTTTAGAATGGTTAATGTTGCGATTGACTGATTCACCAACTGTAAATTAAATGTCGGTTCTTTAATAAATCTATATATTTTTAGAACTGTCTCACATAAGACCTCTGTATTAAAAACTCACGAACTCAATCTCTGTACACTCTTTGGTGAGGAGTTGCAGAATTCTGAGGGAGTTTTCCAGACCATCATAATATCTGGAACATTACAGTCTAGCTAAACTTATTAAAAGCGCTATCTGGAGGACGGTAACATTTTCGGGTTGTTCCTTTCCTTTAGGGAGAGATAGTCTTTAGACCCAATTAAGCGTCTTTAGGATTCGGCTACCTCAAATTTTAGTTGAAAGTGAACGTCTGAGAAATATGCCTGACCCCCTAAAGGGGCTAGGACTAGTAAATATCCCTCAATCTCTCCTCATAACTTAACCCTTGAAGTCCGGGTATCATTCTGGTAAACCTACGCTGCATTCCCTCCAAGGCCAATATATCCTTCCTAAGGTGTGGTGCCCCAAACTGCTCAGAGTACGCCAGGTGTGGTCTAACCAGGGTTTTGTACAGCTGCAACATAACTTCTACCCCCTTGTATTCTAGTCCTCTAGATACACTGTCTACAATGTCGCCTATCTTTGTGTCATCTGCAAATTTGGGTATATGACTTTCTATGACATCATCTAAGTCGTTAATAAATACTGTGAATAGTTGTGGCCCCAACACAGATCCCTGCGGGACACCACTAGTCACACCCTGCAAATTGGAGTACCTGCCCATTATCCCTACTGCCTGTCCACTGCCGCTCAGCCAATTTCCTAACCAGGTCAATAATTTGCCTTCAATTCCATGGGCTTCTACCTTAGATAACAATCTCTTATGTGGGACTTCAACAAATGCCTTCTGGAAGTCCATATAAATAACATCCATAGACATGCCCCTGCCCACTATTTTAGTCACCTCTTCAAAAAATTCAGGTTTGTCAGGTCTGACCGACCTTTCACAAATCCATGCTGGCTTTCTCTGATCAACTGAAAATTTTCGAGGTGTTCAGTCACCCTATCCTTAATTATAGACTAGCAATTTCCCGAGAACAGATGATAGGCTAACTGGTCTATAATTCCCTGGTTTCCCTCTTTTGCCATTCTTAAAAAGCGGAGTGACATGCGCAATTTTCCAATCTAAAGGGACGGTTCCTGAATCGAGAGAACTTTGGAAGATTATAGTTTGGGCATCTGCAATGTGCTCACCTACTTCCTTTAAAACCCTGGGAGGGAAACCATCTGGCCCTGGGGATTTGTCACTCTTTAGTGCCATTATTTTCTTCATTACTGTTATTTTACTTACGTTAATTTTATTCAGCCCCTGTCCCTGATTCAGTATTAGCTTCTTTGGGATTTCTGGCATGCTATCCTCTTCTTCTACTGTAAATAATGACGCAAAGTAATTATTCAACATGTCCGCCATTTCACCATTGTCATTGACAATATCACCACTTTCAGCATTTAAGGGGCCAACATTGCTCCTGACCACCCCCTTTTTCCTAATGTAACTGTAAAAATTCTTCGTATTGATTTTGATATCCCTTGCAAGTTTCTTTTCATATTTCCTTTTTGTAGCTCTATCTGTTTTGTGACCCTTTGCTGTCTCATGGCTTCAGGTCAAACATGGGCAAAGAAACCTCATGCTGATTATCATCTACCGCCCTCCCTCAGCTGATGAATCAGTACTCCTCCATGTTGAACACCACTTGGAGGAAGCACTGAGGGTAGCAAGGCCACAGAATATACTCTGGGTGGGGGACTTCAATGTCTATCACCAAGAGTGGCTCGGTAGCACCACTACTGACCGAGCTGGCCGAGTCCTGAAGGACATAACTGCCAGTCTGGGCCTGTGACAGGTGATGAGAGAACCAACATGAGGGAGAAACCTACTTGACCTTGTCCTCACCAATCTACCTGTCGCAGATGCATCTGTCCATGACAGCATTGGTAGCAGTGACCACCACACAGTCCTTGTGGAGACGACGTCCCATCTTCACACTGAGGACACCCTCTATCGTGTTGTGTGGCACTACCACCGTGCTAAATTGGATAGATTCAGAACAGATCTAGCAGTTCAAAACTGGGCATCCATGAGGCACTGTGGGCCATCAGCAGAATCAGAATTGTATTTCACCATAATCTGTAACCTCAAGGCCCAGTATATCACTCTCTCTACCATTACCATCAAGCCAGGGGACCAACCCTGGTTCAATAAGGAGTGTAGAAGAGCATGCCAGGAGCAGCACCAGGCATACCTAAAAATGAGGTGCCAACCTGGGGAAGCTGCAACACAGGACTACATGCATGCTAAACAGCGGAAGCAGAATGCTATAGACGGAGCTAAGCGATCCCACAATCAACGGATCAGATCAAAGCTCTGCAGTCCTGCCACATCCAGCCGTGAATGGTGGTGGACAATTAAATAACTAATGGGAGGAGGAGACTCCATGAATATCCCCATCCTCAATGATGGTGGAACCCAGCACGTGAGTGCAAAAGACAAGGCTGAAGCACTTGCAACCATCTTCAGCCAGAAGTGCCGAGTGGATGATCAATCTTGGCCTACTCCTGAGGTCCCCACCATCACAGATCCAGTCTTCAGCCACTTCGATTCACTCCATGTGATATCAAGAAATGGCTGAGCGCACTGGATACAGCAAAGGCTATGGGACCTGACAATATCCCGGCTGTAGTGCTGAAGACTTGTGCTCCACAACTAGCCGCGCCTCTAGCCAAGCTGTTCTAGTACAGCTACAACATTGGCATCGACCCGACAATGTGGAAAACTGCCCAGGTATGTCCTGTCAGCAAAAAGCAGGGCAAATGCAATCGACCAATTACCGTCCCATCAGTCCACTCTCAATCATCAACCAAGTGATGGAAAGTGTTATCGACAGTGCTATCAAGCGGCACTTACTCACCAGTGACTGTAAAGTCTGTGAGTTGTTTAGTTAATTAATACACAGACTACCAGAATAACTTAAAACAGGACTTTACTATTCGAAGGTCAGGGCGAATCTGCCAAATAAATCCTGACACAGCACTTATATACCGGTGTGGTCACCGTCGGTATTACAGTATACAGAAGCCAACAAAGTAGTGCCACACCTAAAATAGTTCTCTTAAAGGTGAACGGTTACATACAATGGTTTTCTTAAAGGTAGACGGATACATACACTACAATCCTCCCTTTTTAGCTTACAACATACTTAGTCCCCCATTAAACATAACATATATTCAACTTCATGTAAAACAATTCACAGGTATAATCTATGCAGGAAACAGTTTACAGATTCAGTCTCTGCGGGAACAGTTCACAGATTCAGTCTCTGGTCTTGACTCGGTCCGAACCACATCTCTGTGGTGTAGCCGGTTCACATTGCTAGCGTGACTCATCCAATAGTCTTTCCCTTGACTTAACAGCTTGAACTTCCGTCCTGCTGAACCAGCAGTGCTGACTTTTACAAACAGCTGGACTGCCTTGGTAATTTTTCCTACTTGCCAACTGATTTGGCTCCCTTCGTAGGGCCCACGTACATGATCTGGTAGAAGTGATAATGATTTAGATGGTTATCACCTTCTGCTTCGTCTTTTTCTTTTCTGCTTCTTGGAGACTCTCGGGGCTCCCTTATCAGCTGCCAGCTGTAGCACCACCATCTCCCTATGTTCCTTAGACTTTAAGTGCTTCATCCTGATTTCTGCACTTTGGGAGTTTTCATCACAAGCTGGGCAGACCAAGTCCTCGTAATATTCCGTGTCACTCAACAGGTCATGGTAATATTCGGTGTCGTCCTGAACTAGTCTAGCGAGAGGGCCTGCTACTTCTTCCTTACCCAACTGGACGTTAGCCGACTGTTGTTCCCTCCCTAGACATCTTTCCTGAAGAGACTTCTTCATGCGTTCATATTCATCCCGCTCTTCCTGGGTTTCCTGCAAATCCTTCACTAATGACCTCATTTGTGATTTCAATACTTCCCCTTCCATCGGGGATTGATTGATTGGGCTATTCAATCCTTCTACTGGAGCAGCTGTTTCAACATTCTGTTGTTCACATAGACGTGATTCAGCGTACTTTTGGCATCCCAGTAAAATCTGTGTTGCAACCTCAGCTATTTCCATAACTTTTGAGAGCTCCGAACTCCTTCCCTTTGAAGATTGAAGCTCGTGTTCAGATTGTTCCCATTGCAGAGTCTTGTCCCTCAGCATATGAAGGAGTTGGCTGACCGTTAACTCCTCCACGGGAACACTGTGGATCAGCGTCTTCTCCATTTCATCCACCTTTTCCTCCAATGCTTTCACCTTCTTTTCCTCTTGTACTTTGGCTTTCAGCGCTCGGAGAAGTTGCGCCTTGATGCTCTCTAGCTCATGTTCAGGGGCCATTCTTACAGTCTCTGTGTTTCTTACAGTTTCCTTTCCTTCCACTGAAAGGATTCCCAGTTGAATCTGTTCTTCAAGTTGTTGAACCTCGGTCATTGCCGCCTCATATTTGTCTTGGGTTTCCTTCAATATTTTTATGAGTTCTTGGACATCTTGTCTTTCATGTTCTGCCATGTCTTTCACCTCTAATTTCTCATCTATGGATGGAACTTCTACCGATGAGTCTGTCTTGGCCTTGAGCTCATCAAGAATTTCCTGCAGCCTTTGGACTTCTTGCTCATGTTCAACCTTTAGTTGCTCATATGCTTCTACTGAAACTAGCTTTTCGGAGGTTGCCGAGTTAATCCCCTCCAGGATTGTAGCCTGGGCCTGTTCATACTGTTCCTTCAACTTCTCAAACTCTGCTTGTAAGGAGTCGTAGAGAAGAACGGGAATAAAATCCTGGCTTCCTGAAGATTCCTCTTCATTTGCTCCTTCCTGCAAATATTCTAACTCCTGAACAGCATAAGGGAGATGTGATCGGTAATTGGTCACAATGGCTCTATGGTCGCTCTCTGCTTGAGCTAGCTGCTTCTGTTGTCTTTCCAGATTCTCCCATTCGGTGTCATAGAACTTTTTCATTGTTTTCATCTCTTGTTCGAGCCGGTAACTCACTTGTTCTACTTGCTGTCGTAATTTGAAATAAAGTTGAGTCCGAGCTCGGTGTTCGTCAGTCATGGATATGTCCGTAAACTGAACAGACTCAGAATTCTCTGTCAAACTATGTTGTCGTTGTTCGGTGGAGTTCTGTTCTGAAACTTTGTTCTTCTCTGGAGCATAAGCCTTTATGCATGCCTTCGTTCTTCCAACCTTAGTCGGCAAGTCCATTTTAGCCTTGTCTTTCATATTTGGGTTGGTCTTATCGTCATCCGTTTCAGAATCTGAGCTGATTGTCTGCACCGAGTCCTCACTCGTTATGGCTTTTAGATAGTGCCATTCCATGTCTATTTTCTTGATCCACTCCCATCCCAGAAGTGGTGGTCCTCCCTCAGGTAGTACGTATAAGTTCATTCTTGGGTGTTCTTTACCCCCATCTCTCACCTTGACTCTTATCTTCCCCATGGGGTATACTTTATGCCCCGTGTATGTCTGCAATACGAACTTGGTATCTCTTAAGGGTATATGTGAGAATAGCCGGTGGTAATCCCTTCGATTTATGACTGATAGAGCTGATCCAGTGTCCAACTCCATTTTCACTTGGACTCCAGCTATTTTTAGCATGACCCAGATAGTTTGTAGGTCAGCTTCCTTACTCACATTGTGAATTCTCAGACTGCCCAGCTCCTGGCCGTTTGGGTCTGAGTCCGAATTCTGTTCGTCTGAACTCTTCTCAGCCACCTTGTGTACCTTGTTGTACTTTTCCTGTGATGGCTTCCTTTGGTTGTTGGTCTTCTTCCCTGACCGGCATACCTTAGCTATGTGACCCAGTTTGCCACATTTCCTACATTCCTGGTTCTTAAACCAGCATTGGTTCTGGTCGTGTGTTGTCTTCCCACAACGATAGCATTTTGTTGTACTCGAGGTAATTTGATCCACACTGAGTGCCGCTGCCTTTAGCTGCATTTCCGCAGTTCCCTTCGCTGCGGCTTCGTGCGATGCTGCAATAAGGACAGCCCTGTCAAGTGTAAGGTCGTTCTCTTCGAGTAGTCGCTTTTGCGTTCCTTCCTTTGACAACCCGCACACAAACTTGTCTCGCAATGCCTCTGTCAGATTCCCTCCAAACTGGCAGTGTTTCGCTAGTCTACGCAGTTCGACCAAGTATTCTGCGTTGCTTTCGTCTTTCCTTTGCGTTCTCGCATAGAATTTGAATCGTTCCGCCAACATCAACGGTGTGGGGTTCAAGTGATCCTTCAGAACAGTCACAATATCATCGAAAGTCTGATCCGCCGGTTTAGCTGGTGCTAGTAGATGCTTCAAGAGCCCGTATGTCTTCGCGCCCATCGAGTTTAGCAAGGTTATAGCTTTGTCATCTTCTTCTATTTTATTGGCCTCACAATAGATCTCAATGCGTTCCACATACGTGGCCCAGTCTTCTACCTCGGAATTAAAATCGTTGATGTTACCACGCTTAGGCATCTTCCTCTCTTCCTGATAACACCACGAATTATTTCTTTAAATTTTCTTGTATTTTTTTTTTTCCAAGATGGCGGTTCCCGCGAAAATGGCGGTTTCCCACGCTTATCTTCTCTCCCCGCCCACTTCAATGGCGGTTTCCCGCTTCTGTCTTCTTCCCCGCCTAATGGCGGCTTCCCGCGTTTCTTCCCTAGCAGGAGGGGTACACTTTCCCCACGGGCGACGGCCGCTGGCTTTCAGGTTCACAGCCTGCGCGTCGGCTTCAGGGCTTTCCCTTTTCTCGGCAGGGCAACCGGCGCTGGGTACACCCCGTTGACGGCGAACAGTTTCAGCCGCTGGGCTGGCTCTCGCTCGGTTCCCCTTGCTCGGGCTCTGTCTCTCTCCCGCTCGCTCGGCTCTACCGGCGCTGGGTACACCCCGTTGACGGAGAACAGTTTCAGCCGCTGGACTGGCTCTCGCTCAGTTCCCCCTTGGTCGGCTCTGCCTCTCCCGCTCACTCGGCTCCCAATCGCGCCTCCCAGCCCTCTCGCAGTCCGGTGCTTCCCTCCCCGGCTGCGGCTGAGTTTATCTTCCCGCGCCTACGCTCCCGGTCGCAGCGCTTCGTGGCTTCGGTCGCTGCCCGGCCTTTTTCGCCGGTCGCGGTCTAGCTGTCTCACGATGCCTTTGCGTCCCCAGCCTGTCTGTACCGCGGCTTCCTTGCTCCACGCTGCCCCAGTCTCAGCGCCTCTGGGCCCGACTTCTGTCCGGCTCCTTTCCCCCTCGACCGTGGTCGAGTGCACCGCCCTTATCCTCCGGTTATTCTTTTTACTTTTCCCTTACTCACAGTCACCGTGGCCGGCTTGCTTCTCGTGCTGATCGGCTCACTCCTCACCATGGCAGAAGGGACAGTCAGTGCCTGTTGCTGATGGAAGTCTTTGTCTCTGAATTCTTCCTCCTTTCCAGCTCTGCAGACTCGAGTTTTCTCCCAGCAGAATGACGAGGGCGGTTGCCTCTTCTCGATGCTCGTTAACTGCTTCGGAAGTATTGTTGCCGCAGGGTACGATCGGACTCGTCGCCACTGTAAAGTCTGTGAGTTGTTTAGTTAATTAATACACAGACTACCAGAGTAACTTAAAACAGGACTTTACTATTCGAAGGTCAGGGCGAATCTGCCAAATAAATCCTGACACAGCACTTATATACCGGTGTGGTCACCGTCGGTATTACAGTATACAGAAGCCAACAAAGTAGTGCCACACCTAAAATAGTTCTCTTAAAGGTGAACGGTTACATACAATGGTTTTCTTAAAGGTAGACGGATACATACACTACAGCGACCTGCTCACTGATGCTCAGTTTGGGTTCTGCCAGGACCACTCAGCTCCAGACCTCATTACAGCCTTGGTCCAAACATGGACAAAAGAGCTGAATTCCAGAGGTGAGATGAGAGTGACTGCCCTTGACATCAAGGCAGCATTTGACCGAGTGTATCATCAAGGAGCCCTAATTGAAGTCAATGGGAATCAGGGGAAAAACTCTCCACTGGTTGGAGTGATACCTAGCGCAAAGGAAGATGGTTGTGGTTGTTGGAGGCCTCTCATCTCAGCTCCAGGACATCATTGCAGGACTTCCTCAGAGCAGTGTCCTAGGCCCAACCATCTTCAGCTGCTTCATCAATGACCTGCCCTCCATCATAAGGTCAGAAGTGGGGATGTTCGCTGAAGATGGCACAGTGTTCAGTTCCATTCAGAACTCCTCCAATAATGAAGCAGTTTCTGCCCGCATGCAACAAGACCTGGATGACATTCAGGCTTGGGCTAATAAGTGGCAGGTAACATTCACACCACACAAGTGCCAGGCAATGACTATCTCCAACAAGTGAGAGTCTAACCACCGCCCCTTGACATTCAACGGCAGTACCATCGCCGAATCCCCCACCATCAACATCCTGGGGGTCACCATTGACCAGAAACGCAACTGGACCAGCCACATAAATACTGTGGCTACAAGAGCAGGTCAGAGGCTGGTTATTCTGAGGATAGAGTCTCACCTCCTGACTCCCCAAAGCCTTTCCACCATCTACAAAGCACAAGTAAGGAGTGTGATGGAATACTCTCCGCTTGCCTGGATGAGTGCAGCTCCAACAACACTCAAGAAGCTCGACACCATCCAGGACAAAGCAGCCCGCTTGATTGGCACTCCATCCATCACCTTAAACATTCACTCCCTCCTCCACCGGCGTACCGTGGCTGCAGTGTATACCATCTACAAGATGCACTGCAGCAACTCACCAATGCTTCTTCGGCAGCACCTCCCAAACCCGCGACCTCTTCCACCTAGAAGGACAAGGGCAGCAGGTGCATGGGAACACCACCACCTCCAAGTTCCCCTCCAAGTCACACACCATCCTGACTTAGAAATATATCGCCGTTCCTTCATTATCGCTGGGTCAAACTCCTGGAACTCCCTCTCTAACAGCACTGTGGGAGTACCTTCACCACACGGACTGCAGCGGATCAAGAAGGCAGCTCACCACCACCTTCTCAAGGGCAATTAGGGATGGGCAATAAATGCTGGCCTTGCCAGTGATGCCCACATCCCAAGAATGAATTTTTAAAAAACCCAGCCAGTGGAGAGTTTTCCCCGATTCCCATTGACTTCAATTTTACAAGGGCTCCTTGATGCCACACTCAGTCAAATGCTGCCTTGATGTCAAGGGCAGTCACTTACACCTCACCTCTGGAATTGGACCAAGACTGTAATGAGGTCAAGAGCCGAGCGGTCCTGGCGGAACCCAAACTGAGCATCAGTGAGCAGGTTATTGGTGAGTAAGTGCCACTTGATAGCACTGTCAACGACACCTTCCAACACTTTGCTGATGATTGTGAGTAGACTGATGGGGCGGTAATTGGCCGGATTGGATTAGTCCTGCTTTATGTGGACAGGACATACCTGGGCAGTTTTCCACATTGTCAGGTAGGTTCTGGCTGTACTGGAACAGCTTGGCTAGAGGCGCGGCTAGTTCTGGAGCACAAGTCTTCAGCACCACAGCTGGGATGTTGTCGGGGCCCATAGCCTTTGCTGTATCCAGAGCGCTCAGCCGTTTCTTGATATCACGTGGAGTGAATCGAATTGCCTGAAGACTGGCTTCTGTGCTGATGGGGACCTCAGGAGGAGGCTGAGATTGATCATTCACTCGGCACTTCTGGCTGAGGATGGTTGCAAACGCTTCAGCCTTGTCTTTTGCACTCACGTGCTGGACTCCGCTATGATTGAGGATGGGAACATTCATGGAGGCTTCTCCTCCCGTTAGATTAATTGAAATTGAAATTGAAGTGGAACCACACAAGCCGATACTCAGGCATCAAATCTACACTTGCTAAAAGTGTTTTGTTATCTGATAAGCAGGCTTCGGCAATATAAATGTTACACATTGAGCCCGTCAGACTGCAGTGAATAAAGAAACTGTCGACAGCATGCATTACCAAAATATTGTTTATCGGATTGTAATATTTGACTCCAGTTTAAGATATTCGGGGCTATTTTCCACCTGCGCGGCGTGCTTAGAGGTGAGAACTCAAATGTAGCGCACACAATGTGGTTCACTCATGTGGCTGGGTTTAATGGGTTTGTGTAGGGGTTGCACTCTGGAAATCAAACTATTCTTCAGATCAGTCATTTTCTTAAAGGAATTTAAGTTTGGCTGAAGGAAAAGGATCAACCAAATACCTAAACTTGGCCAAGTTACACATCTCAACATTACAGTCAAAGCAGGACTTCAAACTCCCACAAGGTGCATTCCCTGATAAATAGCACTTTCATAATAGTCATTACTCCTCATCCCCCACCCTCTCCATTGCATTATGAGCCACCCTCCTTTCAGTCACTGCGCTCCTGCCCTCCGTAAGTCCTCTCACCTTGCCATCTCCCTCCCTACGTTCAAAAGCCTCCTCAGTACCCTTCTCCTGAACTGTGCCTTGCCCTCCCATTTCTGTTTCCTTTTTCTCTCGTACTTGTCGACCACCTTTTTCCACGTGCGCTGTGAGACATTTTTTTATTCACATGAAAGGCACTGTAGAAATATAAGTTGTTGTTGAGGTTTGGCTGGATCCCAGCTGGCAAACCCACACTGTTACACTGGCAAGAAACGATTGCTTGAAGTAAATCTATATAATCTGGCTTTGCTATTGGAATGCTCTTGACAAGAGGCAACGACAGACTCTGTGCTGTTCTGCTTACCTCCAATCCCCCGCCTCCACCCGAATCTGAGTAGCCAATTGCATGGATTAGGAAGCCATAGTGCTGATACATAGAAACATAGAAGATAGGAGCAGGAGTAGGCCATTCGGCCCCTCGATCCTGCTCCACCATTCAATGCGATCATGGCTGATCATCCAAATTCATTACCCTGTCCCCGCTTTCTCCCCATACCCCTTGATCCCCTTAGCCTTAAGAAATATATCCAACTCCTTCTTGAATATATTTAATGAATTGGCCTCTACTGCCTTCTGTGGTAGAGAATTCCACAGGTTCACCACTCTCTGGGTGAAGAAATTCCTCCTCATTTCTGTCCTAAATGGCTTACCCCTTATCCTTAGACTATGACCCCTGGTTCTGGACTCCCCGACCATCGGGAACATCCTTCCTGCATCTAGTCTGTCCAGTCCTGTCAGAATTTTATAAGTTTCAATGAGATCCCCTCTCATTCTTCTAAACTCCAGCGAGTATAAGCCCAATCGACCCAATCTCTCTTCATACGTCATTCCTGCCATCCCAGGTATCAGCCTGGTGAATCTTCGCTGAACTCCTTCCATGGCAAGAACATCCTTCCTCAGATAAGGCAACCAAAACTGCACACAATACTCAAGGTGTGGTCTCACCAAGGCCCTGTACAACTGCAGCAAGACATCCCTGTTCCTGTACTCAAACCCTCTCGCTACGAAGGCCAACATACCATTTGCCTTCTTAACCGCCTGCTACACCTGCATGCTTACCTTCAGCGACTGGTGCACAAGGACACCCAGGTCTCGTTGCACTTCCCCTTCTCCCAATCTATTGCCATTCAGAAAATAATCTGTCTTCCTGTTTTTGCCACCAAAGTGGATAACCTCGCATTTATCCACGTTATATTGCATCTGCCATGCTTCTGCCCAATCACCAAACCTGTCCAAATCATCTTGTAGTTTCTCGGCATCCTCCTCACAGCACACACGCCCACCCAGCTTTGTGTCTTCTGCAAACTTGGAGATATTACATCTAGTTCCCTTGTCTAGATAATTAATATATATTGTGAATAGCTGGGGTCCAAGGACCGATCCCTGCGGTACCCCACGAGTCACTGCCTGCCACTCGGAAAAAGACCTGTTTATTCCCACTCTTTGCTTTCTGTCTGCCAACCAGTTCTCTATCCAAGTCAATACCTTACCCTCAATCCCATGTGCTTTAACTTTACACGCTAATCTCTTATGCGGGACCTTATCGAAAGCCTTCTGAAAGTCCAAATACACCACATCCACTGGTTCTCCCTTATCTATTCTACCAGTTACATCCTCAAAAAATTCCAGTAGATTAGTCAAGCACGATTTACCTTTTGTAAACCTATGTTGACTTTGTCCGATCCTGTCACTGTTTTCCAAGTGCTCTGCTATTACATCTTTAATAATGGACTCTTAGCATTTTTCCCACTACCGATGTCAGGCTTACCGGTCTATAATTCCCCGTTTTCTCTCTACCACCTTTTTTGAATAGTGGGGTAACATTAGCTACCCTCCAATCCATGGGTACTGTTCCAGATTCCATCGAATGTTGGAAGATGATCAGCAATGCATCTACTATTTCTAGGGCCACTTCCTTAAGTACCCTAGGATGTAAATTATCAGGCCCTCGGGATTTATCGGCCTTTAATCCCATCAATTTCCCTAACACCATTTCCCTACAAATACTGATTTCTTTCAGTTCCTCCCTTTCCTCAGACCCTATGTTCCCCGACATCTCTGGGAGTTTATTTGTGTCCTCCTTTGTGAAGACAGAACCAAAATATGTATTTAATTGGTAAGCCATTTCTTTGTTCCCCAGTATAAATTCCCCTGATTCTGACTGCAAGGGACCTACGCTTGACTTCACCAATCTTTTTCTCTTCTGGCCAGCTCTTCTCTTCTTCTTCTTAGACAGTCCCTCGGAACCGAGGATGACTTGCTTCCACACTGAAAATGAGTTCTCAGGTGACTGATGAGTCCAATGCAGGACCTACAGTCTCTGTCACAGGTGGGGCAGACGATGGTTGAAGGGGCGGGAGGGTGGGGTGCTTGGGTTGTCGTGCGCTCCTTCCACTGTTTGCGCTTGGCTTCCGCTTGCGCCCGGCGAAGAGACTCGAGGTGTTCGGCCCCTTCCCGGATGCTTCTCCTCCACTTTGTGCGGTCTTGGGCCAGGGATTCCCAGGTGTCGCTCGGGATGTTGCACTTTTTCAAGGAGGCTTTGAGGGTGTCCTTGAAGCGTTTCCTCTGCCCACCTGGGGCTGTCTTGCCGTGTCGGAGCTCCGAGTAGAGCGCTTGTTTTGGGAGTCTTGTATCGGGTATGGAGACGATGTGACCCGTCCATCGGAGCTGATCGAGCGTGGTCAAAGCTTCGATGCTGGGGATGTTGGCCTGACCTGGCCAGCTGGAGTTCAGAGCATTGTACCCATTGCCTTTACATGCTATGCAAAACTAAGTTGTTTAGCTCTATGTAGTTCCACTGTCTGTGCCATGGACACCTGCCCTGGCACTGTTCCCTTCTTGACTTGAGAAGCCATTTCATCCCATGATGCAGGGTTTCAATTGGAATTTATTTTAGTGTAAGGCTGAAAAGTGTAGGACAAAAAGGTGGGATATAATTAGGTAGCATTGGTTAAGTGATGTTAAACTTGAGTATTAAAAGCCTGGAAGGAAAGGAAGGCTGAGGAAGATAACTGGTTCTACAGTTTTGAGGTAGAAGACAGTGAGGTGAATCTTGATTTAAACAAAGTGAGGATCGAGTAGGAATGTGTATGTAAGATGGTATTTTTGGAGTTTAGAGGGAACTAGAGCAATGTTCAGAGGTGCAATGACCATTGTAAAAGTGCAAACATTAGGGGGGAAAAATTCAGTTGCTTTGCAACTCCCGTTAGTGCCCCCCTCGCACCTAGCGCCAGGGCGCGGCACGGCGCTGCTAATGCCTCCCGAGAAATTTAGCGGGAGGTTAACGGCGGTGGTAGCCGGTGGCACTCGGCGGCACTGCACCTCCGGCAATGACATCATCACCGTGCACAGCGCCCCGCTCGCGCCCCGGCCATAAACTTGGACGCCGTGTCCAACAGGGTCGGGGGGACGTGTTTGCGACCGGGCGGTGATAATTAAAGGGCAGGTGCCGGGCGGCCATTTTTATTTGGCCCGCCTGCCAGCACCTGCCCCCTTTTCCCCTCCTCCCACGGGGTGCTGGCCGCGATTGGTCAGCCCAACACTCCTCTTGAGTGCCGGGCTCTCAAGAGAAATTCCACTGGAATAGTGCAGGTACTTCTTCCATCCATCCCCTCCGCCATCCTGAGAGCACTTTCGGGGCACAACTGACAGGCTCATTCAGAAATCCCGCCAATTATGTCTCCGGTATGTATATCCGCTTTCAGTAAAGGGTTGTATGTGGGCCTAACAATGCCATATTCAAATAGCAACCAATGCGAGACCGATCGATTAAATGTTCCGGCAGTGTGATGGCGCAGTGGGACGTCAGCCTGCCCACTGGCCTCACTGTGTCCTTGTCCCAGATCTCAGGGAGGATATCAGTTGACTATTAGGGGCCCCAAATTGATATCAGGATGGTGGAGGACCTGGATGGAAGAAGGCTGATGTTTTTTTCAAGAAACAAACGCTACTAAATTGCTCATAGCATTGTCAACGTATCCTTCCTGGTGACCTGGCCAATGTTAGGCATGGAAAATTCTGTCAAGGGTCCCTGTTCTGATTGCTGTCCAGCGACCCCAACCTGTAAGTGGGTGGGACAGCCGTGACATCTCGTAAGCTATGGGCACCTGGGCAAAGTGCTAGAGCGCATCTGTAGCTCCAGCAAGAGAGGAGGCAGGGGCAGCAAACTGATGAGAAAGGAGGAATAGAAAAAGGGTGGCAGCTCAGAACTCCAGGGGAGATGAGGTAATCCAAGGGTTACAGTTACAGAAACATTAGCGTGTTGGTAGAAAACAGAGCAGTTGTGACATTGGCTTCACTGCCAACATTTCTGACCACAGTTATGCCTGGAATGCCACAGTGAAAAAGACTGAACAAGTTAGGAAAACAGTCAGGAAAGGAAAAACCTCATTCTCTAATTACTTTATTTTTTATCTGATAAATGTTGGAGAAGCAGATGGTTTGTGTTTAATAAAAATAAATCTGAAAGGCTGCCTGTAAACGGCGATGTAAGTGTGTTCAGAGCAGCTGAGGTTGCAATGTTGGCGGTGGGGGGCGGGCGGGGGGGCGAGGAACGGAGGGTTAGACATGAGATGTGAAAAGTTTGGAAAACAAAATGGCTCCTTGTGACCTGTCAGCCCTCTATTCATCCCTGGTTTTTTTTTGGTGTCAACTTTGCTTCCTTCCTCTTCTGAAGACCCTTGTCTCTTGCTGCCATTCAGTTCCACGGGAACCTCGCTTAAACTGGATGCTTCCCTTCTGAACCCAGACAATGAAGGACTGACTCCATCCTCTGGCGCTCACAGGGAGAACTGGCCAGGAAACTGGGAGCCTGCGGTGCCTGATTTTCCATACATTTAGTGTCAGTCGTGGCTCAGTGGGTAGCACTCTCGCCCCGAGTCAAAGGTTGTGAGTTCAAGCTCCACTCCAGAGGCTTGATGTAGGTTGGCACTCACAGTGCCAGTACTGAGGGAGTGCTGCATTGCTGGAGGTGCCATTTTTCAGATGAGACGTTAAACCGAGGACCTGTCTGCCCTCTCAGGAGGACGTAAAAGATCCCACAGCACTATTTTAAAGAAGAGCAGTGGAGTTCTCCCTGGTGTCCTGGTCAATATTTATCCCTCAATCAACGTCACTAAATTAACAAACAGATTATGTGGTCATTATCACATTGCTGTTTGTGGGAGCTTGCTCTGCGCAAATTGTCTGCCGCGTTTCCTACATTACAGCAAGTGACGACACTCCAAAAGTACTTCATTGGCTGTAAAGCGTATTTTGGACGTCCTGAGGTCATGAAAGCTGCTATATAAACACAAGTCTTTCTTATTTTCTATTTAAATCAATGCATTCGAAAATCAGGCACTGCCAGCCAGGAATTTCCTGGCCGCTGCTCTCTGCAAGAACCATTCCAGGCTAGTTACACCCGATCGTAGAATCAGCTCTCAAGTGTCGGCGAGCAATTCTGCTGTGAGGATATCACCGCCGAGCCTGACCCTGGCCTTAGCTGCCGCCCGTGTGCAAGCACTTCCAGTCGGGGCGGCTGGATAACAGTTAGGATTGGAAACACTTGTCTATTTTTTATTTACCCCCTTATTGGCCAAGGGACACTCAGGTCAGCTGCCTATGGATTTTAACTGGCTCATTTAATCTCCCCAAGGACAAGTAAAACGTGGCAGAACATAAAACTTTCAAAAGTTTCACTTTGGTCTCCAAAACTTCTGTCAGTCTGATATAATTGCAGTAAGAAGTCTTTACTCTTACACGTCAATCCTTTTGTAATAAATGCTAACATACCATTTGCTTTCCTAATTTCTCACATTACAACAGTGACTACACTCCAAAAGTACTTCATTGGCTGTAAAGCGCTTTGAGACGTCTGGTGGTCGTGAAAGGCGCTATATAAATGCAAGTCTTTCTTTCTTTCTAATTGCTTACTGTGCCTGCATGTTAACTTTCAGTGATTCGTGTACAAGGACACCCAGGTCCCTCTGAACACCAACATTCCCCAATCTCTCACCATTTAAAACGTATCCTGCTTTTCCATTTTTCCGACCAAAGTGGACAACTTCCCATTCCTCCACATTATACTCCATCTGCCATGTTCTTGCCCACTCACTTAACCTGTCTATATCCCTTTGCAGCCTCTTTGCGTCCTCCTCACAACTTACATTTCCAGCTAGCTCCCTCACCAGACCAGATCTCGGGAATTCAGGCAAGTGCTGCCATACTTTTCTGCCCATTCATTTCTAATTCAAGGTGAGGGGGGAGGTAGCCGAGGCCACAATCAAATCCTGATACGCGCTCCCGGAGGGCTGAGAATTTTCCTCTTATACATCGCCACTGCTTCTCTGATCGACCAATTAGTGATGGATTATGGGTTAGTACTATGTTCTCATAACCAGTAGCAACTGCATTGAGCAGTCAAAGTATCTTAACTTAGAATCTTTAGTAGAACGTCACAGCGGTGGAGACACATCACCTAATGTTCTGCCACACACTATCAGCAAGATAAGAGAGGGATCTCAGTTCGATCTAAGGGAGCTGGATTGGAACCTAAATCCCAGAGATGAAGGCATTCTCTGACATATTAACGTCCATCTTCCTGTCTGCTGCTCACTGTAAAATGGGAGTGATCAGGAGTAATTAACGGGGAGTATGGGCGAAGATTGACTATGTCGGATCTCTGTGCAAGAACGCGCTAGTTACCCACTTCTAGTTTGGCAACAGAGGAACCTCCTGCCACAGACTGACAGAAGTTTAATTTTAACATGGTAATATTTTGGTTCTGGTGTGATTTTGACATCCACATTTGTAATCCTGGAAGTGTACTCATACTGTTCCTCCCATATAAATTGAGTTGCTGGGCTCTAACTTTAAACCATATGTCATTTAAAGGATTGGACAGCAAGTATTGTTTTCACAGATTTTGTTTTTTGTTTTTTTTCTTTCGGCCATCTCAGTTGCTGAGAAGGTTTTTTGCCATATTATCTTTGCCACCTACAAATTGGGACAATGGGTGTCCCCGGCTATTTAGAAGAAGAAAACGAATGGAGTGCAGGTGAGATGGCACCAGCAGAGGAGTGTGGTATCCACTGTGACCCTCCAAAGTCCACATACTGGCTGAGGCACACTTACTTTAATCTGCCTGAGGAATTGTGTCTCCGTAGGTTACATAGAAGATGGGAGCAGGAGTAGGCCATTCGACCCCTCGAGCCTGTTCTGCCATTTAACGAGATCATAGCTGATCATCCAAATTCAGTATCCTGTCCCTGCTTTCTCCCCATATCCCTTGATCCCTTTAGTTTTAAGAAATATATCTAACTCCTTCTTGAATATATTTAATGAATTGGCCTCAACTGCCTTCTGTGGTAGAGAATTCCACAGGTTCACCACTCTCTGGGTGAAGAAATTCCTCCTCATCTCAGTCCTGAATGGCTTACCCCATATCCTTAGACTGTGACCCCTGGTTCTGGACTCCCCCACCATCGGGAACACCCTGCATCTAGTCTGTCTAGTCCTGTTAGAATTTTATAAGTTTCAATGAGATACCCTCTCATTCTTCTAAACTCTAGCGAATATAAGCCTAACCGACCCAATCTCTCCTCATACATCATTCCTGCCATCCCAGGTATCAGTCTGGTGAATCTTCGCTGCATTCTCTCCATGGCAAGAACATCCTTCCTCAGATAAGGCGACCAAAACTGCACACAATACTCAAGGTGTGGTCTCACACAACTGCAGCAAGACATCCTTGCTCCTGTACTCAAATCCTCTCGCTATGAAGGCCAAAATACCATTTGCCTTCTTAACCGCCTGCTGCACCTGCATGCTTACCTTCAGCAACTGGTGCACAAGGACACCCAGGTCTCGTTGCACTTCCCCTTTTCCCAATCTATTGCCGTTCAGATAATAATCTGTCTTCCTGTTTTTGCCACCAAAGTGGATAACCTCGCATTTATCCACATTATACTGCATTTGCCATGCATCTGCCCAATCACCCAACCTGTCCAAATCATACTGGAGTTTCTCTGCATCCTCCTCACAGCACACACGCCCACCCAGCTTTAAGTCATCTGCAAATTTGGAGATATTACATCTAGTTCCCTCGTCTAGATCATTTATATATATTGTGAATAGCTGGGGTCCGAGCACTTATCCCTGCGGTACCCCACTAGTCACTGCCTGCCACTCGGAAAAAGACCCGTTTATTCCAACTCTTTGCTTTTTGTCTGCCAATCAGTTCTCTATCCAAGACAGTACCTTACCCCCAATCCCATGTGCTTTAACTTTTGCACGCTAATCTCTTATGCGGGACCTTATCGAAAGCCTTAATACACCACGTCCACTGCGTTCTCCCTTATCTATTCTACCAGTTATGGTTCGCTAGGGAGGCTGTGGCAGAGTTGTGTCACACGCTGCGCCCGAACATAAGAACATAAGAACATAAGAAATAGGAGTAGGAGTAGGCCAATCGGCCCCTCGAGCCTGCTCCACCATTCAATAAGATCATGGCTGATCTGATCTTAACCTCAAATCTTCTATCACTCTGCATCCACCCGAACCCATGTGATCTCCCGGGAGAGGCGAAAAACCAGATAAAGACCCAATGGCCAATTTGGGAGAAAAAAATCTGGGAAATTCCTCTCCGACCCATCTAGGCGATCGAAATTCTTCCAGGAGATCACTCTGTCCCTATATTTTCTACAGTACTTACCTTCTGTAAAGGCGATCTCCACCCCAGCCAGGAACAGGAATAAAACCATCTCCTGAAATCTAACACAGAATTAGAACACAGTAGGAGCAGAACAAGGCTACACGGCCCCTGGGCCCACTCCACTACCCACAGGGCCATGACCATTCCGAACCTAGACTCATGTCCAATTTCCTGCCCGCTCCCCGTAACCCTTAATTCCCTTTACTTCTAGGAAACTATCTATTTCTGTTTTAAATTTATTTAATGATGTAGCTTCCACAGCTTTCTGGGGCAGCAAATTCCACAAACCTACCACCCTCTGAGTGAAGAAGTTTCTCCTCATCTCAGTTTTGAATGAGCAGCCCCTTATTTTAAGATTATGCCCCCTAGTTCTAGTTTCACCCATCATTGGGAACATCCTCACCGCATCCACCCGATCAAGCCCCTTCACAATCTTATATGTTTCAATAAGATCGCCTCTCATTCTTCTGAAAGAGATACTGAAAGAAAGACTTGCATTTATATTGCACCTTTCACAACCACCAGACGTCTCAAAGCACTTTACAGTCACTGTTGTAATGTGGGAAACACTGCAGCCAATTTGCACACAGCAAGGTCCCACAAACAGCATTGTGATAATGACCAGATAATCTGGTTTTGTTATGTTGGATGAGGGATAAATATTGTCCATGACACCAGGGAGAACTCCCCTGCTCTTCTTCAAAAATAGCACCATGGGATCTTTTACGTCCACCTGAGAGGGCAGACAGGGCCTCAGTTTAACGTCTCATCTGAAAGACGGCACCTCTGACAGTGCAGCACTCCCTCAGCACTGCACTGGAGTATCAGCCTAGCTTTATGTGCTCAAGTTCTTGAACCCACAACCTTCTGACTCAGAGGCGAATGTGCTACCAACTGAGCCACAACTGATACACACAACTGTAGGATTTGCAAAATTGGACTTTACATTAATAAGGGTCAAATGGCAGAAGAGGCCGTGATTTTAAAGACTGTTTTAAAAGAAGCCCAGAAAAGGGGGCATACAAAATGGCCACCATACCATGTGACCAGCTTATTGGGACACTTTAAAATGGTTCCTGCGCAACCTCAGACAGCTTTGTGGATTCAACCCACAGCAAGTTCTGGAAGCCGTTTCTGAGAGAACGAAACCAGACCCAGACGTATACATATGGATTAGATGCAGATCCAGTCAAGATCGGCCTGGAGACAGAGGCCATCTAAATGTTGACCCAGACAAAAGGGGACAATTTCATATTCATGAGAACAGCACCCAGGACTAGATAACGAGATCAGCAGGACATTAAAAACAATGAAGGTCATTCCAGACCAGAGATGGGCCTTTACCAGCCATCGAAAACATTAAAAAATATAATAACTACCCCGCTGTGCTCCCAGCCCGCCAAAAGTTAAACAAAGACTAACCTGATTTGGGTGGGAGACGGAAGCTTCTGGAAGAAAGGTATATCTGGAAGACTTTTCAGCAGTTGGGGGCAAGCTTGAACACAGGCACAGCTTCGGAGGGAGAAGCAGTGGGTGAAGAGGAGTTGCTTCGGGAGAAGATCAGCAAACTCCTCTCCACCATCGGAGGAGGAAGAAGAATCAAGCCAACATCAAGAAGGCCGTTTCGAAGCCGGTGTCCCGCCCCGGGGAAACACATCGGGAGATCATCGACCATCCCCGGGCCGTTGCCGAAACGAGAGGCCATCGACCCAACTTGGGAGAAGAAACAAAAAAATAAAGCCCCAAGAGAAGAAACCTTCCAGCCACTCCGGCTCGAAAAGAGACAGTAAATGAACTGACAAAATGATGGGAGCCAGCCCAAGGCTCCTCTGACCGGGGTTGAGCCGACGATCCCCGACCCCGCCGACAACCAGAACCAGCCGGTGTCCAGCCGCCCCCGACCCCCACCTCAGGAGAGAGGTGTGGCGCAGCTCGCTGGGGCTCCACGATCCACGTGGAGACGGAACGCCTGAAAGGATCAAACGCAGGCTGGTTCAAAACCTTGCATTTCCTAGTTGGATTGGTGAGCACGTTTCTGGCCCTTCACAATCAGATCTAGATAGGTTTAAGGGGGTGGATTTAAGGGTACAATTAACATGAGTTGTTGTCCCTCGATGTTCCGTGTGTTTCCTTATTCCATGATGATCTTTGTAGAGTATAAGATGCCTGTATTTGCCTTAGTTAGTATTGTGTCGTTATGATTTGTTTGTGTTTTTCCCTCCCATGTACTCTCTTATCTGCTTGCATTTGATTTATTTTTCCTTATGCAATAAAATTTCATTTTGTTTCATCAAACTTGGTCTACAAGAGTTCTCTCTACATTGTAGTTCCTGCCCCAAAGTCCAGAGTATAGAATCTAAGGGGCGAGTGGATCGAACCACTCAAGGTTTTACTGTGCAAGAGAGAGAGGCCTCTAGAGAGAGAAACCTCAGAGACACCTCTCATCGGAAAACCCCTTACACAACTGCCAATCGTTGTAAAGGTCATTTCAGCCCTGAACAGCCTCACTCTCATTCCAGGCTGCCAGAGGAGGCAGCAGTGCACCGACATATCAAGCAAGTGACTGATATATTGTCCGCCAGAGCAAGAAACTTCATCCCTTAGCTCATGGGCAACGGGCAACAGCTTTGGAGGGCTCTCCTCCACACTAGCCATGATCTGCTGAAGGTTGCTTGACATGATTTACATCAACTGCAGCAATTTTTGATATTTGAGGGATAAATATTGGCCAGTACACTGGAAAAACTCCTGGAACAGAGGGCAGACAGGCCTGCTGAATGGTGCATTGATCACTCATATTGAGGGCCACCTCCTCCCTTCCACTCTGTGCAGCTTTTTGGGGCTCTCACTGGCTATTGGTCTCAGAGGGCTCTCCCCCTCTAGTGCACTTCTTCCAGTAAAATTTCCAAACAGGACAATCTGCACGCTTTGTTACTTCCTGAAGCTCCCAGTGCTAAAGATTAGTGCTAGAATATGCCCTCCCCTTTAAGCTGCTGCGGGGCTTTAATTCTTGCGGCAGCTCACAATTTCCCACCCACAGATCTGTGAGCTCCCAACGATTGCCACTGTTGATGTCACTCAGAGGGTTGTGGATCTTTGGCATTCTCTGAGGAAGGATGTTCTTGCCATGGAGGGACTGCAGCGAAGATTCACCAGACTGATACCTGGGATGGCAGGAATGACGTATGAGGAGAGATTGGGTCGATTGGGCTTATACTCGCTGGAGTTTAGAAGAATGAGAGGGAATCTCATTGAAACTTATAAAATTCTAACAGGACTAGACAGACTAGATGCAGGAAGGATGTTCCCGATGGCGGGGAAGTCCAGGACCAGGGGTCACAGTCTAAGGATAAGGGGTAATCCATTTAGGACAGAGATGAGGAGGAATTTCTTCACCCAGAGAGTGGTGAACCTGTGGAATTCTCTACCACACAAGGCAGTTGAGGCCAATTCATTAAATATATTCAAGAAGGAGTTAGATATATTTCTTAAGGCTAAAGGGATCAAGGAATATGGGGAGAAGGCAGGGACAGGGTACTGAGTTTGGATGATCAGCCATGATCTCATTGAATGGCGGAGCAGGCTCGAGGGGCCGAATGGCCTACTCCTGCTCCTATCTTCTATGTTTCTATGTTTCTGCCCCAGGGGGCTGTGGATGCTCAGTTGTTGAGTATATTCAAGACGGAAATCAATAGATTTTTGGATACTAGTGGGAATCAAGGGATACGGGGATACGGCGGGAAGGTGGAGTTGAGGTAGAAGATCATGACCTTATTGAATGGAGGAGCAGGCTCGAAGGGCCGAGTAGCCTACTCCTGCTTTCTTATGTTCTTAAGTTGGAAACTGCTGTCTGCATGTAAGTGAGGCAGACCCTACGGGTTGTAACAGGTTTAGTTTAACAACAGTTTGTGGCATGTTAAGGGCACGCCACCCGACTCATGCCCAGCTTGGGACCCAAAAGGAAAATTTATGCTCTTCTGTCACTCAGTTCCCTCCCCGCCCCATCGCCCACAGCAAGAGAAAAGGCACCTTAATCCCATTGATCAGAACTGGGCTGGGACCCAAATCCCAGCAATGACAGAATCCTTTAACATGTTCTGCCGCTCAGCTTCACACCATCAGAATAAGCAGATCTTAATCTTAGCTATCGGGGATGGATTAGAGCTCAAATCTCAGGGATGAATCATCTCACACACCCAGACCCCTAGAACGATGCAACCATAACAAGTTTCAGATAACCTGCACTGCACTGCAAGAGGCCACGGATCAGACAAGACTCTTTTTTCTTGGTCATGTGATCTTGTAAGATCATGGAACGAAAAATTGGGGTCAAAGCAAGACACAAGAAAATGTCATCCCTCTGGATCAGGAGACTCCAGAAAATCCAACAGAACAGCTAGTATCCATGGTACCTGCAACGGAAAAGAAAGACTTGCATTTATATAGCGCCTTTCCCGACCACCGGATGCCTCAAAGGGCTTTACAGCCAATTAATTACTTTTTGGCGTGTAGTCACTGTTGAAATGTGGGAAACGCGGCAACTAATTTGCGCACAGCAAACTCCCACAAACAGCAATGTGGTAATGACCAGATAATCTGGTTTTTTTTGGTGATGTTGATTGAGGAATAAATATTGGCCAGAACACCAGGGAGAACTCCTTCTGCTCTTCTTCGAAATAGTGCCACGGGATCATTTACGTCCACCTGAGAGGGCAGACGGAGCCGCGGTTTAACATCTCATCCGAAAGACGGCGCATCCCACAGAGCAGCACTCCCTCAGTACTGCACTGGAGTGTCAGCCTAGATTTTGGTGCTCAAGTCTCTGGAGTGGGACTATGAACCCACTGTAGTGTATGTACCTTTAAGAGAGAACTACTTTTACAGCTCCTGTATACTGTAGTACCGGCAGTGACCACACCTGTATATAAGCCTTGAGCATGCCTCTGTACTGTTAGTCTTTAGATTACCCTCCTCCAGTAAACACCTGTTGATTGTTAAGTTACAGCCTCCGTCTAGTTATTGGAAAACATCATACTTAAAGAATCACGGATTCAACAGTGGCGACGAGGTCGATTTGAATCTACCTGCAACTCTGCATTTCCTTTCAAGGATTCGCTCCGGGAGGGCGGTGGAAGAAAGTCGAGGCCAGAAGCACGGGCGTCGACCACGAGCAACCGCCCAGTCATCCGGCAGAGAGTGAACATCGCAGGGGAGGCTGTGGAGAGCCGGGCTTGGTTCCCCAGCCACGACGATCCAGCAACAGACTGGCAACAGGTACAGCACAGACCCTTCCCGGACAGCGGCGGCTGGAGCTGACCGACGGCACAGAAAAGGCCGAGCAGCGTCGACGGGGTAAGAGAGAGGGTGAAGCGCACAGGGCGCAGCCGGGGGTTGAAAACCGAGCGGCGTCGAGGAAAAACAAAAAAAGAGAGAGAGAGGGTAAAGCAGCAGCCGGGTTCAGGACCGAGCGGCGGCAACGGGAGAGGCGCACAGGAGAACGCGCAGAGCACAGCCAGGGCTCAAGGGCTGAACAACGTCCGCGGGGGAAAGAAAGGAAGCGCGGGAGATGCCATTGAGCCGCGAAGAAGAAGGGAGAGCGCGGGAGACGCCATTTTAGAAGCCGCAGCGGAGAAGAAGGGCGAGCGCGGGAAGAAAGGAAAGCGCGGGAGACGCCATTTTGTGCCAGCGGAGAAGAAGGGAGAGCGCGGGAGACGCCATTTCAGACAGTTTAATCACACCCAGGGATGCCGAAGAGTGGCAGTATCACTGCGTTCGACAATGAAGTCGAAGATTGGGCGACATATGTGGAATGCATTGAGGTGTACTGCAGGGCGAATGAAGTGCCAGATGCTAGGAAAGCACTGGTTTTGTTAAATTCCATGGGTGCAAAAACTTATGGCTTACTGCGAAACTTAATGACCCCAGAGAAGCCAGTGGATAAGAATTTCAAAAGCATAGTGGAAATCCTACAGGACCACTTAAACCCCACACCGCTGCTAATAGCAGAAAGATTTAAGTTCCACAAAAGGAACCAGCATAAAGATGAAAGTAATGCTGAGTACTTAACGGAACTGCGCAAGTTATCGAAACACTGCCAGTTTGGATTGGGACTAGCAGATACGTTAAGGGATAAGTTTGTGTGTGGGCTTCAAAGTGAAGGAACCCAGAAATGACTTCTATCAGAAAAGGATCTTAGGCTGGACAAGGCTTTCAGCATGGCAGTATCACATGAAGCAGCCGCATGGGGCGCTGCAGAGATACAACGGAGACCACAAGAATATGGCACCAATGAAATGTCATATGGAGCAGGGAAGTGTTATCGCTGTGGCAGAACAACACATGACCAGAAGGATTGTTGATTCAAGGACCAAGTGTGCAGACAGTGTGGAAAAGCAGGACACATAGCAAGAGTCTGCAGGTCAGGGAAGAAAACCAGCAGCAAGAAATCTCCACAGGAGAAGTACAAAAAGGTACACAAGGTGAAGGACAGTAGTTCAGATGAACAGAAAAGTGATACAGACTCCAGAAGCAAGGAGCTGGGGTGTCTGAAACTACATAAGGTAATCAAAATGGAGGATCACCAGACTATCTGGGTCACGCTTAAGATAGACAGAGTCCAAGTGAAAATGGAATTGGACACAGGATCAGCCCTAACAGTCATAAACCAAAGGGACTACAAGCGGCTATTTTCACATATACCCTTGAAAGCTACGGAGATTGTCTTGAAGACGTAAACGAGGCAAAAAGTCTACCCCAAAGGAAAAATAAGGCTGAACGTGATATACAAAGGCCAGGAAATACCTAAAATGGACCTATATGTATTGCCAGATGGAGGACCACAACTACTAGGACGTGAATGGATCCGGAAGATACAATTAGATTGGCATTCCATACAGGCACTGAAGGTTGAGGCCAAAAAGGATGACGACATCACACCTGGACGACTGTCAAAAATGCTAACTGACGCACAAGGAGTGTTCCAGGAGGGACTCGGAACACTAAAAGGCATAACAGCGATGATTAAAATAGAGGAAAATGCAAGCCCAAAGTTTTTTAAGGCCAGACCAGTGCCTTATGCGATCCGACCAGCCGTCGAAGCAGAGCTGGAAGGGTTGGAACATTCAGGAATACTGTCCAAAGTAGACTGGAGCGAGTGGGCTACGCACATCGTTGCTGCAATGAAGAGGTCGTTGAGTAATACGCCTGGGGAACCAAAGAAGGTCCGCATTTGTGGGGATTTTAAGGTGACAGTGAACCCAGTCCTTCACACGGTGCAATATCCGCTTCCACGGATTGAGGATATTTTCGCCTCGCTATCTGGAGGTAAACGCTTCACCAAAATTGATCTGGCCCAGGCGTACTTGCAAATGGAGGTAGAAGAAGCCTCAAAACAATACCTCACGATCAACACTCATAAAGGTCTCTACCAATACAACCGGCTGGTGTTCGGGGTAGCATCGGCTCCGGCTATTTGGCAAAGGGCAATGGATCAAGTCCTGCAAGGGATTCCAGGGACCCAGTGTTATTTGGACGACATCCTGGTCACAGGCGAAAATTACAGTGATCACCTCGCCAACCTGGAGAAGGTGCTCACTAGATTAAAGGAATATGGGCTACGAGCTAATCGCCACAAGTGCGAGTTTTTCTAGAAGCAGATCTCATATTGTGGCCACGTTATTGATAAAGAGGGGTTACATAAGTCCCCTGAAAAGATTGAGGCAGTAGTCAAGGCTCCAGCACCGGCAAATGTGTCACAACTGAGGTCGTTCCTCGGGCTGGTGAACTACTACCATAAGTTCTTACCAAATTTGTCTGCAGTATTACACCCACTGAACACCCTACTGCAAACGGGGGTACCATGGAAGTGGAATGACGAATGTAAACGAGCTTTCCAGAAGTGCAAAGAATTGATCACATCAAAAGAGGTGTTGGCCCATTTCAACCCAGCACTACCAATTCGGTTGGCATGTGATGCATCACCCTATGGTATTGGAGCGGGGCTGTCGCACAAATTCCCAGACGGGTTGGAGAGGCCAGTAGCCTTTGCGTCTCGGTCACTAACCTCAGCCGAGCGTAACTATGCCCAGATTGACAGGGAGGCCCTCAGCCTAGTATGGGGAGTAAAGAAATTCAACCACTATCTGCATGGGCAGAAGCTCACCTTGCTGACTGACCACCAACCACTTGTCTCCATCTTTAATCCAAAGAAGGGTGTTCCGGTTATGGCTGCACAACGGCTACAAAGATGGTCACTTTTTCTAGGGGTGAACCAATATGAAATAGAGTATAAGGGCACGAAACAGCATGGAAACGCTGATGGGCTATCACGCCTGCCACTGCCTACGGTGGAGGAAGCACCAGCAGTGGACCCTATCGAAATATTTTATTCGTTGATAATTGAACGATTGCCAGTAACTAACGCAGATATAGAGAAGAAGACCCACAATGATCCGACACTGTCTCGGGTATATGATTTGACGGTGAAGGGATGGCCAACACATGGCGACTCACTGTTGCCAGCATTCTCATCCAGAAGAGAACAGCTGTCAGTATGCCAGGGGACAGTGATGTGTGGATCCCGAGTGGTAATTCCACCCAAGTTAAGGGAGAGAGTGCTAAATGAGCTTCACGAAGGTCATCTGGGAGGGGTGAAAATGAAAAGCCTTGCTAGGGCTTATGTGTGGTGGCTGGGGATCGATCAACAAATCGAGGACCTAACAAAGAGCTGCTCAGGATGCCAGAAGTTCCAAAATGCACCACCACATGCCCCTCTACACCCATGGGAGTGGTCCTCCTCTCCATGGCAACGGGTGCATATTGATTTTGCTGGTCCATTCATGGACTCAATGTTCTTAATAGCAGTGGATGCGCACTCGAAATGGCCTGAGGTGATCAAAATGTCCTCAACCACTACAGAGAAAACGATTGCAGTCCTACGGACCATATTTGCCAGGAACGGCTTGCCAGAGCAGATTTGCTCTGATAACAGACCACAGTTTGTGTCCGAAGAGTTTCGGAAATTTATGAGAAGGAATGGGGTAAGGCATTACACATCCGCCCCGTATCATCCAGCCACAAATGGATTGGCTGAGAGGTTCGTACAAACCTTTAAAAAGGCGATAAGGGCCATGTGCGATGATGAAATTCCACTACAGCATAAGGTGGACAATTTCCTGTTAGCCTACAGAAATGCGACACATGCAGTTACCAACCAGACCCCGGCCATGATGTTCTTTAACCGAAGGTTGAGATCTCGTCTGGATTTGCTCAGACCAAATGTGCGAAGAAATGTTGAGGATAAGCAATTCCAGCACATCAATGAGAAGCCGACAAGGAGCATCAATGTAGGACAACCAGTCTTGGCCCGCGACTACCGAACAGAGAAATGGCAACCCGGAACGATATGCACACGGCAGGGGCCATTAATGTAAACAGTGGATGTCGGGGAGAACATTGTGAGACGCCATGTCGACCAGATCCTAGCGTCACAGGAACGAGTCAACCCCATGTCTCGCGTACCTGGGGACGAGCCCGACATACCGGTAGCATCTACCTCAGAAACAGTAGCAGCGGAAACTGATGAACTAACCGACAAAAGGGGGCCAGAATCACCTCCGCACCAAGAACAAGAACCTCAGGAAAGGCGCTATCCAGAAAGGATCAGGAAGCCGCCCCAAAGACTGAATCTATAAATGGACTATTTCAGTTTAATGTGCATGTTAAAGTGTTAACTGTTATTTGAATGTTATGGGTACTGTTAATCTAAAAGGGGAGGAATTGTAGTGTATGTACCTTTAAGAGAGAACTACTTTTACAGCTCCTATATACTGTAGTACCGGCAGTGACCACACCTGTATATAAGCCTTGAGCATGCCTCTGTACTGTTAGTCTTTAGACTACCCTCCTCCAGTAAACACCTGTTGATTGTTAAGTTACAGCCTCCGTCTAGTTATTGGAAAACATCATACTTAAAGAATCACGGATTCAACACCCACGACCTTCTTGGCTCAGAGGCGAGGGCGCTATCCACTCAGCCACGGCTGACAAAAGGCAATCGGCCGGGGTGTAAAACGGACTGCTGATTCGCTATTGCCCTGCTCGCACTGCCACCAAAAAAAAAACAATTTCACCCCCAGAGAATGTTAGAGAAACTTTTGTCCCATCAAAGTCTCCACTGGTCTTTTTTCCCCACATGAGCCACCTGGTCTAATCCAACTCTCCAGCTTGCTCCGCATTATCCTTTAATGTCCCTTTTTTTCAGGCTGCTACCTATTTCCCCTTTGAAAAGTAGTTTTGAAATGTTCATGTTTACAAAAGCCGCACTGGAGTGGGAGGATAAAACTTCCTTTTCTCTTTTCAGATGCTTTTGGGCTTTTTCTGTTTTATTTCAAATATCGCACTATTTGGTGTGCTGTGCCAATACTATTAAATGCAGAATATAGCTCTCTGTGGGGATGAATGTGCCTTGATCCTTGTTTTCTTATCTGAAATTTCTGAACATTTTGCTAACTCAGGAGTTCAAACCCATTTCATTCACTGACAGCCTCGACTGGGTCAGCGATTTATATTTTTTAATTTATATAGAAATAAATGTTTTCTTCCGGTCCTATCTTTACAACCAGCTCTGAAGTAAAGCCAAGGGCTACAGCTGTCGAATACACAGATAACGCAAAGCACATGTCCTAGTTTCTTCCAATCCTCTTTGTCGGACTGTGAGAACCGCACAATGCCTTTTGCTGACATGCTTCCTTCCAGAAAGGGCCTGGGGCCTACATCTTGTTTAGACGCTCCCTTTAAAAAGAGAATGACTTACATTTCTACAGCACCTTTCACGACCACAGGATGTCCCAAAGCGCTTTGCAGCCAATGAAGTACTGTTATTGTTGTAATGTAGGAAACGCAGCAGCCAATTTGAGCACAGCAAGCTCCCACAAACAGCAATGTGATAATGGCCAGATACTCTGTTTTTAGTGATGTTGATTGAGGCATAAGTATTGGCCAGGACACCGGGGAGAACTCCCCTTCGATATATAGTGGCATGGGATCTTTTACATCCACCTGAGAGAGCAGGCAGAGCCTCGGTTTAACATCTCATCTGAAAGACAGCACCTCAGACAGTGCAGCACTCCCTCAGCACTGCACTGGAGCGGAGTGTCAGCTTAGCTTTATGTGCTGAGGTCCCTGGAGTGGGACTTGAACCCACAACCTTCCAACTCAGAGGCGAGGAGTGTTACCCACTGAGCCACAGCTGAGAAAGGAATAGGATATACTGATGACGAGGGTTGGGAGGAGGCTCGTGTGGCATGGACCAGTTGGCCCGAATGGCCTGTTTCTGTGCTGTAATTCTGTGTAAGGAATAGCGTGAATATGTATGAGGATAAAATACCACAGCAGACGTGCTCCATTTTAGGACTGCCACTGTGTTTCGCCAAGTTCAAGCCGGGTAGGATGCAGAGGCAGACCAGGAGGGGTGAGTGGAGTTTTTGAACTTTGCTCGTGATGAGAATTCCTCAACAAGACCTCAGCCCTTCCACATCACGACCGGCAGCAGTAAGTGGGAGCATTGAAAAATAAAATCAGACATTTTGCTGTCTGGTTTGCATCTTAGAAATTTACAGACAGACCACTGAGAAAAAAAAAACATTCCATCCAGTTCAAAATCAATGGGTGGTAATCCTGCTCTATTGCCAACATGTGCTGGTTATAGATGCATTGCAGGGATCCCACCACGACGCATCCTAGAATGCCTGTTATAGACGCACGCTACAGCTTTCGCTACACTGCAGACCGTGCTGCTTATTGTATAACTGATGTGGTGAACATTTGTTAGGTGTACAATAAGGCAGCGGGAAGGCGGGTCTTGTCTTTTACACAGAAAGGCTATAAATTCCGACCACCTGTCCTTGCTTCACAAAACATTGCTGCGGTTGCTTCCATTCAATGAATCTCTGGAAAAATATCACGAGCTGCTGGAAAGGCACAGCAAAGGTGGGCTCCGTGTATAGCACCCTCGCCTCTGAGTCAGATAGGTTGTGGGTTCAAGTACTGCTCCAGAAACCGAGGGAGCGCTGCACTGTCGGAGGTGTCATCTTTCGGATGAGACGTTAAACCGAGGCCCCGTCTGCCCTCTCAGGTGGATGTAAAAGATCCCACGGCACTGTTTCGAAGAAGAGCAGGGGAGTTATCCCTGGTGTCCTGGCCAATATTTATCCCTCAACTAACATAACAAAAAACAGATTATCTGGTCATTATCACATTGCTGTTGGTGGGAGCTTGCTGTGCGCAAATTGGCTGCCGTGTTTCCCACATTACAACAGCGACTCCACTTAAAAGTACATCATTGGCTGTAAAGCACTTTGGGACGTCTGGTGGTCATGAAAGGTGCTATATAAATGCAAATCTTTCTTTTTTTCATGTACTTATCTAGTTTCCCCTTAAATGTAACTCTGCTATTCAGTTCAACTACTCCCTGTGGTAACGAGTTCCACATTCTAACCACTCTCTGGGTAAAGAAGTTTCTCCTGAATTCCTTATTGGATTTATTATTGACTTATGACCCCCTAGTTTTGGCCTCGTAAAATCTAATCTTGTCACTGTCCTTTAAAAGGCTAGTTCAATTCTGACTCCTATTCCTCGGACAGGAATATCAAATTGGACCTGGTCATTTCTCCTGCATCTCCGTGGTCTGATTGAGCAAGTTGGCTGCTTGCTGTCAAGATATAATTATTTCCATTCCTCAAAGGCTCAGAGGCGTTCTTATTTGAGGTGTTCAAGGTTCTAATGGAACCTTAATAATATGCATGACACAATCGCAAACCCTATAATCAGATGACATGGACCAGAGCTCAAAAGAAGGAGGATGAATAGTCAATTTTGTATTTACTGCATTACATAGCGCATGATCAATTTTACAGGCTATGTGGGGAAGGCAGTGGAGATGAAATGCAAGAGGAACTAGATATATATTAGCATAGAAAGGGATTGAGTTGTATGCGAGATAGAATAGTCAATAGAATCTTTTGAACTTAGGGACCAGTCTTTCTGTGCCCATTCCTGCAGCAACTTGCCAAGGCTTCTTCGACAGCACCTCCTAAACCAGGAACCTCCACCATCTAGAAGGACAAGGGCAGCAGGCGGATGGGAACACCATCACCTCCAAATCATACACCATCCCGACTTGGACTCATATCGTCATTCTTTCATCGTCGCTGGGCCAAAATCCTGGAACTCCCTCCCTAACAGCACTGTGGGAGCACCTTCACCACACGGTTCAAGGCATAGGCTCACCACCACCTTCTCAAGGGCAACTAGGGACGGGCAATAAATGCCGGCCTTGCCAGCGATGCCCACCTCCCCAGAATACATTTTTTTTAAAGTTCCAATATCACTGACACTCCACCCAATAAAAGCTTTTGGCCCAATCTGCGCTGAGGGAAGGGGAGATCACAGCAACTTACCTCCAGTTTAGGTTAAGAAAACTCCTGAACCATTTCAAAATAGAAAAGCGGATAAGCAATTCTGTTCTTGAGGTTAAAAAATGTAATTTTTTTTAGTGCAGCTGTCTGCGGTATTTTCCTTCATGTCTCCCGCAGACAACTTGAGGTTTTTAATTTTTGTTTCAAAAACTAACATGAACGACAGCAATTGTGCTTTTAAAGTAAAATAAAAATGTCTCAACCCACTTCATAGAAAGGCATCTGGAAAACAGACCTTGAGCCAAAAGAGGAGAGACTAACAAGTGTGATCAAAAGTCAGCCTTTGCTCAGGGGTAGCACTCTCACCCAGAAGGTTGTGGGTTCATAGTCTCACTGCAGAGACTTGAGCACATACTCTAGGTTGGCACTGTAGTGCAGCGCTGCACTGCGGGAAATGTCATCTTTCAGAATAGACATTAAACCGAGGCCTCTCAGGTGGACATGAAAGATCCCAGAGAGCAGAGAACCCTTGAGATGTCCTGGCCAACACCTAACTCTTATACACCTAAAAAAGTACTTCATAAATGCAATTTATTTCTCTTTTTCTTTTCTTGACCTAGTTGCTTGGTCAAAGAGATGTCATCCCTTTTGTCAGTCAATCTCTCCTGCCTTCCAGCCTGTCACAGGCCTTCCCTTTGTTCTTTCCTCCCCTCCTCCCTGCCCCTGCTTATAAATCTCTCTTCTCTACCCTTTTCCAGGTCTGACGAAGGGTCCCCGACTCGAAACGTTGACTCTGTTTCTCTCTCCCCGATGCTGCCTGACCTGCTGAGTGTTTCCAGCACTTTCTGTTGTTACTTCAGATTTCCAGCCTCCGCAGTATTTTGCTATTGAGTTGTAAGGAAGTTGTTAGAGGAGAGAGAGAAGAGTCTCGGACAAGAATTCAAGAGAGTAGGATCCAGGTGACCTATGGTGGGGAGAAGTCAACAAGGGTGCAGTAGAGGCTGGAGTCAGAGGAGTGAACGTTTTGAAGGATGTAGGGCTGGAGGAGATTGCTGAGTTAAGGTGTGGCAAGGTCATGGAGGAGTTTGAAAAATGAGGACTTGAGTTTTGAACTTGAGGCTTTGGGTGATGGGAACTAACATGGGCAATCAGGATTTAGTGGGGGGACGGGTAAGACAGGATATATGCAGCTGAGGTTTGGATGAGTTGGAGTTTATGGAGGATGGATGATGGGAGACCAGCACTGAAGTAATTGAGTCTAGAGGTAACAAAGGCATGTATAATGGTTTCAGCTACAGAAGGGCTGAGATAGAGGCAGAGACAAACATTGCTGCAGAGGTGGGTGTAAGTAGTCTTTGTGATGTAGAAGATATGAGGGTCCGAAGCTCAGCTCAGAGTCGAACAGGATGCCTTGGTTGCAAACAGCCTGGTTCAGCCTGAAGTGGTGGCCAGGGAGGGAGTGGAATCAGTGACAACACAGCGGAGTGTATAACAGGGGCTAAAGACAATGGGGGTTATTTTGCACTTGGGGGGGGTGTGGGCTGAAAATGGGCGGTTGTGGATTGGCCGTCCGTGATACACCCCGTCCGGTTTTCCTGTCCATTGAAGTCATTGGCCTAGAAATTCGTGACCACCACAAAAGTTGCCAGGACTACTGCGGGCCGGGTGTTAACAGCTGCCGAAAATAGTGGTGCTGGGGACTAATTAACATTAGCCCGGCACTAAACTCACTGTGCAACACCGTCCTGGTGACATTGGTCCCGGCAGGAGACCCCGATGTAACATGGCCGTAGCATCATTGCAGCTAGAACAGCCTGCTCTGAAAGTGAGGCTGTCATTTGAGAAAGGGGAACTGCCTTCTGAAATGAAGAAAATAAAAATCATATAAAAATAGGCAGTTTTTAGCCCTTCCAGCTCATCTGCCTTCTGAAAAAACAATTAACATTAATAAGTATTCCCAAATGGGAATCTTCAGCTCTTAAAGCTGACTTATCTTCCGTGCCTAAAAAAATGGGAAATGTGCTTCAGCACTAACACAAATGGCTCAACAAGCCAGGGAAAGGGCACCCAGGGTCTCGCATGCAGCACTCCAGCTTTGTGCAGAGAATCAACACTGCAAGTAAAGTCCTCTACCCACAGGGGCCAGGAGGCCCTCCAAAAGAACAACGTGGGGCCACATCACAGAGGCCGTCACTGCCAGCAGTGTCGCCCCCACCACCTGGCTCCAGTTCCCAAAGAAGCTTCATGACCTCAGACCACTGGTCAAGGTCAGTGAATACATCTTCAAAAGCCATCTCCTACCAACTGCACCACTTGCCTCACACACTGCTCAATGCATGACCTCCCACCCCCTCCCCCCATCACTCACCTACCAACAATCTGAACCAAACACGAGGCACCTCTCCCATTCCTCGCCTCGCCTCACCCCCTTGGAGGAGACGGTGCAGGCCATTCTTGGCAGGGACATGGCTGAGCCCTTGGCCAGCGGCGGGGCTGAAAGGATACAAGATGCTGGTATCCTCATACGTTATCCTCCTTCTCGCAGGCACCTCATGCTTTCCCACCCTCCTGTCACCACAACTCCACCCTTGTGCCTTCCTCATTTCACATATCCAAGAAATAGCATAGAAGATAGGAGCAGGAGTGGGCCATTCGGCCCCTCAAACCTGTTCTGCCATTTAATGAGATCATGCCTGCCCAGGCAGTGGGAGAAGGAGGAGAAGAAGAAGAAGAAGAAGAAGAAGGAGGAGGAGGAGGAGGAGGAGGAGGAGAAGAAGAAGACCATCACTCAATTTTATACTCCCAGCCACCAGCTCCTCAAAGTCAACCAGCAAGGCCATTTGCAGTGTCCCCCACTGAAAGTCAGCAGCCTTCCACCAGCCATGCTACAGCCACTGGGGTAGCACTACGTGACATCAGTAGGATAGGCAAAGGCACACACAAGACAGTCACTAAGGGAATGCATAAAGGTATCATATTGGATGGATAGATGTATAAAGTTGGATTGGAAAGTTTGCTTTGTGGTGTCTTTTATTTCAGCATTGTGGCCAAGAGGACGCTGTGATGGTCAGTAACAGAGGGAAGGTAAGGTGCGGGACTAATGTTGAAATGGAAATTGGGGTTGTGGTCACTGGTACCGCGGTCGGATGATTCGATAACGGGTAGCTCGGGCAGAAAGAGGTTGTCTGGGTTGCATCCTTCCTTCTGCTTCCTCCTCTTCTGCTTCCTTCTCTTCTGCTTCCAGCCGCTTCTTCCTCTTCTGCGTCTTCCATCTTCCTCTTCCCTTTGCGAGCGGATGCTGTAAATATGAAATAAAAGCAGAAAATGCTGGAAAGACTCAGCAGGTCATGCAGCACCTTGACCTGAGACGAGAGCTCTGTTTCTCTCTCCACAGATGCTGCCTGACCTGTTGAGTATTTCCAGCACTTTCTGTCTTCTCAGAGGCCTTCCTTGACCATCCGAGGCCTTGCAAGCGTCCAGCAGCACTCCCTGCACACTTAAAAACCTTTTAACACATATTGCACCAAGCCACTACTTCAATATAATAAAGGAAATCAGTCCAAAATCTTAAATGCAAACTTACCTGAAAGATGTGTGTGCACGCCGACTGATGTCATGCTCTCTTCATTCACATCTCCAGGGCCAGTGCTGCTATCTGCAGCGCTAAGGCCCTCATCAAAATGACGGCCGTCGAGTACCGTGCCAGAGAAGGGCGCTGCAGTGGCAGCTGCCATTTTGCACCAGGAGAGCAGCGTAAACAGGTGGCAGTAAACAGCCCAATTTCTAAGCCATTGAAAAGGAAAATTGATCGGATGTGTGTATAATGGGCGCCCGTTTTACGCTCAAAGTGAAAAATAATCCCAAACAATCGCGTTATTCTACCCAAGAAGTTTCAGCCGCATCCAAGTGGATGTTGGGCAATCAGTTGAAAGGCAGTTGAGGGACCAAGGAAGGTAGTGGAGGGGTAATGATTGGTGTCATCAGCCTTAATGTGGAAGCCATCTCTGCAGATGATGTCACAAAGGGACGATATGCAGACAAGGCCAATATTTATCCTTCAACCAACACCTAAAAGCAGATTATCCAGTCATTATCATATTGCTGTTCGTGGGAGCTTGCTGTGTGCTGTAGGGGTTCACAAAATCCCCTAAATCCCTGAAGATCGGAGAATATTGGTCCACATCGTGGACGAAGAATTACGTGATTTGAATTGTCTCTGGGTAGGACAATGTTTTAAAACGTGCCCAGAACCACAAAAGGCTGCGTTGCAGCACGTGGACAACACCGGAATCGAGGAACTTCGTGGAAAAATTTGCACACTTTAAGACAGTACATTTTAATAAAATTGTTCCCTGGAGTTTGGTAATTGTAAAAGGGGTTTTAAAAATGGCCGTCAGAAAGCATGGCCAAAAGACAAAAGCAGCTCGCAGCTCATGGATGTCTGTGTAAGTGGGAGGATCAAGCAGTGGCAGGCAGACCTGCCAATCAAAGGGAGCTTCCCTTCTCAGAAGTTGTTTATTGACTTAAGGGATTAACCCACTTGAACAGAAACCGCAGAACAATCGGCTTCTGTTTACACAGAAATCCAGCCCCATTCAAACCTCTTACACACACAATGGATATACCAAAACCATGGAAAGGACTTTTGATATGGAACAGTCAAGGCATGAATGAGGTTTTGAATCACCCATTAATTGAACAATAGGGCAGTTGGATTCCCTTTTGTTTTAGCCCAGGTGAACTCCGGATGTGGGCGGGTACACTTCAGCCCCAGAAGGTAGACACACCCAAACCACATCAACCACTTTGAATCAGCCAATCACAGCCTTTCTCTTGTGTATTCGGACTTTTGGGCGAGAATTTTGCACACAGACTTTTCAGCGCCCAAACAGCGGGAGTTGGCAGGATATAAAGGTAGCTCCTGAGAAGCTCTCTCTCTCTTACTTCCTTGGACCCCAGGTGAGCAGGTTTCTGACTCCCCAGCAAGGCAACCTAGTAAGGAGTTAGGGGGCGGTAATTTAGGGGAAATTGCTAAGATTGCTTAATTAACATTGTAGACATTTATCCCTCATTTTTGCCATCTGCCTTCCCCCATTTAAGCAATTTTACTGTAATTACTGTGTTCGTGTGGTATAGTTCAAATTTGATTATAGTTTCTTTAGCTAATAAAGTTTGACTTTCTCACACCCAGACCAGTTGTCCGTTTTAATATATCATTAATTATAAGTCCTTCAGTCAGAACTGGAAGGTGGGGTAGCGATTCGAAACCGCTGTTTAAATTGGTTTACGGTGTAGCAGCAAAAGGCTGCCTGACCAGGTGAATTACCATAAACCAGGTAAAAGATGCCCCCCTACAGTGCAAATAGGCTGCCGCGTTTCCTACATTACAACAGTGACCACACTTCAAAAAAAGCACTTCATTGGCTGTAAAGCGCTTTGGCACGTCCGGAGGTCGTGATAGGCGCTATGTAAATGCAAGTCTTTTCTTTTTACATAAAGAAAGAGGGGGGCTGCGGGTGTCTCCGGACCCACGGTGCAACAAGAGCAGCACCATCAGGAGAAAGAGAGGAGAAAAAATGCTCGGACTTTCAAAAAAATATATATATATAGTTAATAGAATCAGAAGACTTTTGAATTGTTTTAATTTTGTGTTGTCTCAGTTTGAGTTTCTGCAGTAAACCTGTAACTGGGTGCGATGCATTGTTAAAGAGATTCTGCAATACTTAATGTTGCTTGAGGAAACATTTTGCTTCAGGTTTCCTGTCATATTAAGACTGCCCTGTTCCTGTTATATTTAGAACAAGCATGAAGTGACGACATATTCCCAGCATAAGGACAGCAGACAGGAGCCCATGACTGCAGACGATCAAGTGAAGACCGCATCATGTTGCTGAGTTAACCATTTACATGGGCAATGCTGAATGCCTTATATCAACCTGCATACACTGTACATGTGTGTGTTCATTAATAAGTGTCTGGGCATGGATGTAAGTGTGTCATTACACAATTCTCAAAGGACAAAGAAAAGCTTACGTTTATGTAACGCCTTTCATGACCTCAGGATGTCCCAAAGTGCTTTACAGCCAATTAAGTACTTATGAAGTGTAGTCACTGCTGTAATATAGGAAATGTGGCAACCAACTTCTGCACAGCAAGCTCCCACAAACAGCAATGAGATAAATGACCAGATCATCTGCTTTAGATCCTTGTTTTCAAATCCCTCCATGGCCTCGCCCCTTCCTATCTCTGTAATCTCCTTTAGCCCCACAACCCCCCCGAGATATCTGCGCTCCTCTAATTCTGCCCTCTTGAGGATCCCTGATTATAATCGCTCCACCTTTGGTGGCCATGCCTTCTGTTGCCTAGGCCCTAAGCTCTGGAATTCCCTGCCTAAACCTGTCCGCCTCGCTGCCTCTCTTTCCTCCTTTAAGACGCTCCTTAAAACCTACCTCTTTGATCAAGCTTTTGATCGCCTGCCCTAATTTATCCTTATGTGGATCAGTGTCAAATTTATTGTCTTAAAATAATCCTGTGCAGTGCCTTGGGATGTTTTACTGCGTTAAAGGCGCTATATAAATACAAGTTGTTGTTGTTGTTTAGTGGTGTTGGTTGAGGGATAAATATTAGCCAGAACACCAGGAAGAACTCCCTAGTCCTCATTCCCAGCACTCTTAGTGCTATTAACCCCCACCCCTGCCCATTCTTACTACTTGTTGAGATCCCTTCTCTTCTTGCTTTCAATGATGTTGATTCCTCGCACTTCCAGCCTTCAGAGGCCCACTCCTGTCATCCTACATCATCCCTGAGTCCCCTGCTTCCAAAGAACCATAGCAGAACCATAGAAGTCATCCACTTGGCCCATCGTTTCTGTACTGGCTCTCTGCTAGACCAATCAAAAATTAATTCTACTGCCCCGCGCTCCCCCATAGCTTTGTATCTTTTACTGCTTCAAATGTTTATTTGCTTTTTGATTAAAAGCCCTCTGCCTCAACTGTAGCAAACAAAACGATCCAGGCTCCAACGTCACTTTGTGAAAAGAAACTTCATTGAACCTCTTCTAGTGACAATTTTAACATTCCTCACTCTCCTAGTGACAAGTAACATTCGCGCCACACAAGTGCCAGGCAATGACTATCTCCAACAAGAGAGAGTCTAACCACCTCCCCTTGACTTTCAATGGCATTACCATCGTCGAATCCCCCACCATCATTATGGCATTCACCATTGACCAGAAACTTAACTGGACCAGCCACATAAATACTGTGGCAACAAGAGCAGGTCAGAGGCTAGGTATTCTGTGGCGAGTGTCTCACCTCCTGACTCCCCAAAGCCTTTCCACCATCTACAAGGCACAAGTAAGGAGTGTAATAAGAACATAAGAACATAAGAAGTAGAAGCAGGAGTAGGCCATACGGCCCCTCGGGCCTGCTCCGCCATTCAATAGGATCATGGCTGATCTGAATCTAGACTCACGTCCACTTCCCTGCCCTCTCCCCGTAACCCCTAATTCCCTTATCTGCTAGGAAACTGTCTATCTCCATTTTAAATTTATTTAATGTTGCAGCTTCCACAGCTCTCTGGGGTAGCAAATTCCATAGATTTACTACCCTCTGAGTGAAGAAGTTTCTCCTCATCTCAGTTTTGAAAGGGCAGCCCCTTATTCTTAGATTATGCCCCCTAGTTCTAGTCTCACCCATCAGTGGAAACATCCTCCCCGCATCCACCCGATCAAGCCCCCTCACAATCTTATATGTTTCGATAAGATCACCTCTCATTCTTCTGAACTCCAATGAGTAGAGTCCCAACCTACTCAACCTTTCCTCATACGTCAACCCCCTCATCTCCGGAATCAACCGAGTGAACCTTCTCTGAACTGCCTCGAGAGCAAGTATATCTTTTCTTAAATATGGAAACCAAAACTGCACGCAGCATTCCAGGTGTGGCCTCACCAATACCCTGTATAACTGCAGCAAGACTTCCCTGTTTTTATACTCCATCCCCCTTGCAATAAAAGCCAAGATTCCATTGGCCTTCCTGATCACCTGCTGCACCTGCATACTAACTTTTTGTGTTTCATGCACCAGGACCCCCAGATCCCTTTGTACTGTAGCACTTTGCAGTTTCTCTCCATTTAGATAATAACTTGCTCTTTGATTTTTTCTGCCAAAGTGCATAACCTCACACTTTCCAACATTATATTGCATCTGCCAAATCTCTGCCCACTCACTTAGCCTGTCTATGTCCTTTTGCAGGTTTTTTATGTCATCCTCACTCATTGCTTTCCCTCCCATCTTTGTATCATCGGCAAACTTGGATATGTTGCACTCAGTCCCTTCCTCCAAATCGTTAATATAGATTGTAAAGAGTTGGGGTCCCAGCACTGACCCCTGCGGAACACCACTAGTTACTGATTGCCAGCCCGAGAATGAACCATTTATCCCAACTCTTTGTTTTCTGTTAGATAGCCAATCTTCCACCCATGCCAGTATATTACCCCCAATCCCGTGATTTCTTATCTTGATCAGTAATCTTTTGTGTGGAACCTTGTCAAATGCCTTTTGGAAGTCCAAATACACTACATCCACTGGTTCCCCTTTATCCACCCGGTATGTTACATCCTCACAGAATTCGAGCAAATTTGTCAAACATGACTTCCCCTTCATAAAACCATGCTGACTCTGTCCTATTAAATTATGTTTATCCAAATGCTCTGTTACTGTTTCCTTAATAATGGACTCCAACATTTTGCCAACCACAGATGTTAGGCTAACTGGTCTATAGTTTCCAGCTTTTTGTCTACTTCCCTTCTTAAATAAGGGTATTTCATTAGCAGTTTTCCAATCTGCCGGGACCTTTCCTGAGTCCAGGGAGTTCTGGAAAATAATCACCAATGCATCCACAATCCCTACCGCCACTTCTCTCAAGACCCTAGGATGTAGGCCATCAGGTCCGGGGGATTTATCCGCCTTAAGTCCCATTATTTTACTGAGTACCATCTCCTTAGTGATTTTAATCGTCTTTAGTTCCTCCCCCCCCCTTTGCCCCCTGTTTATCCAGTGTTGGGATATTTTTAGTGTCCTCTACTGTAAAGACTGATACAAAATGTTTGTTCAGCGTCTTTGCCATCTCCATGTTCCCCACCACTAGTTACTCTCCACTTGCCTGGATGAGTGCAGCTCCAACAACACTCAAGAAGCTCGATATCATCCAGGACAAAGCAGTCCGCTTGATTGGCACCCCATCCGCCACCTTAAACATTCACTCCCTCTGTTGAGTCTGTGTTTCCAAATGTAGTTATGCTGAATAACTGGACACAGACTACAGAAATAATTAAACAGGCCTTTAGTAATTGAGGGTCAGGGCTGAACTGGAATACACTTTGCTCCACAGGGCTTATATACCGGTGTGGTCACCACCGGTACTACAATGTACAGGAGCCATCAAAAAGTAGTCCATCACCTTAAGGTATCCTCTTAAGGTGGTATAGGTTACATACACTACAACTCCTCCCCTTTTAGCTTAACAGTGTACACCCCAATTTAAACATTACATGGATAACATATATACAACTTTCACACAAAACTGTTCAAAGATTCAGTCTCTGAGGAGGCCTCCTGATCCGGGCCGGATAACGCCTTTCAGGGGTCTCTGGTTCTCGTTGCTGGGGTGACTCATCCATTTGATCTCCTATGGATTGAACATCATCATGTACGTTCGAGTCTGAGGTAGATGCTACAGGCTCAATAACTTCTTCAACTGGTGTCTCTGCCATAGACATGGGGTCAACCCTTGTTCTCGATTCCACAAGTTGGTCAGCATGACGTCGTATTACGTTCTCTCCAACGTCTACCGTGTACATCAAGGGTCCTTGTCGGGCACGAATTGTTCCGGATTGCCATTTATCATTCCTATAGTCCCTGGCCAACACTGGTTGTCCTATTTCGAAACTCCGAGTGGCCTTGTTATTTACGTGCTGGAATTGCTTGTTTTCGACTTCCCTACGCACATTGGCCTAGAAATTGAGTTTTGGCTTAGCCAGGGCTTTAGCGCCGGAAGTTAGTGCCGGCGCTAAGTCCCCCTGCGCGCGCCAAAAATTCAGCAGGGCCGCGCCCAAACGGCTGCCGGCGCTACTGAAGGGTCTTTGCGGCGGTAAATCGGCGCTAACTGCCGTTTCGCGCCGCAATTCCGGCGCTGCGGCACCCGATACGGTGCGGCAGGCTCGGGAAGTGCAGGCCTCCTCCTTCCCTTAAGGAGGAGCTGCCTGCACCCGATCGCGGCCCGCGAAAATCTTTTAAAAAATGAGCCCGGCACCTCGGACAAGTGCCGGGCTTGCTTCTGTTCCGGGGGGGGGGGGGGGGGAAGTCCGGGGAGGGAGCTGCGGCCAGGCGGCCGGCGGGAAAGCGGCCGGCCGCCGCGGGGCCTTTAATGCGCCGGCGCAAAGACTCGTAAGACTCTGTTGCCAGAGTCTTAGTTGCGGCTGTCACGGGCGAGGCGGCCGCAACTGAATTTCGGCGCTGGGGCCCGTCGGCATGGCAACCGAGACGCTGCGCACACCGATGACGTCATCGGTGCCGGCGCAGCGCTACCGGTCTACCGTGGCGTAAGGGCCCCAGGCAATTTCGGCGCCGGCACCAAATGCAGCGCTAGGCCCTCTAGCACCGCAAAATCGGCGCTAAGGGCACTCAATTTCTAGGCCATTAGGTTTTAACAAATCCAACCGGGACCACAACCTCCTGTTATAGAACATTATGGCAGGGCTTTGATTTGTCACTGCATGCGTGGCGTTTCGATATGCCATCAGGAAATTGTCCACCTTGTGTTGTAGTGGAATATGGTCTTCGCTCATGGCCTTTATCGCCTTTTTGAACGTTTGTACAAATCTCTCGGCCAACCCATTTGTAGCCGGATGATATAGATACATAGATACATAGAAGATAGGAGCAGGAGTAGGCCATTCGGCCCTTCGTGCCTGCTCCGCCATTCGATGAGATCATGGCTGATCCTTTAATTCAGTATCCCGTCCCCGCCTTCTCTCCGTAACCCTTAACCCCTTTTGCCCGTAGAAATATATCTAATTCCCTCTTAAATATATTTAATGAGCTGGCGTACACTGCCCTCTGTGGCAATGAGTTCCACAGGTTCACCACTCTCTGAGTGAAGAAATTCCCCCTCATCTCTGTCCTAAATGGTTTAGCCCTTATCCTTAAATTATGTCCTCTAGTTCTGTTCTCACCCGCCAAGGGAAACATTCCTTCTGCATCCAGTCTGTCTAGACCTGTCAGAATTTTATACACTTCTATGAGGTCCCCTCTCAATCTTCTAAACTCCAGTGTGTACATCCCTAAACTACATAGTCTCTCCTCATAGGTCATTCCCGCCATTCCTGGTATCAGCCTGGTGAATCGCCGCTGCACCCCCTCCATGGCAAGAACATCCTTCCTCAGATGAGGCGACCAAAACTGTACACAGTACTCGAGGTGTGGTCTCACCAGTGCCCTGTACAGCTGCAGCAAGGTATCCCTGTTCCTGTATTCTAACCCTTTTGCTATGAAGGCCAGCATACCGTTTGCCTTCTTGACCGCCTGTTGCACCTGCATGCTCGCCTTCAGTGACTGGTGTACAAGAACACCCAGGTCTCTCTGTACTTCCCCCTCTCCCAATCTATTGCCATTTAAATAATAATTTGCCCTCCCGTTCCTGCACCCAAGGTGGATAACTTCGCACTTGTCCACATTATAGTGCATCTGCCATTTATCCGCCCAATCGCCCAGTCTGTCCAAATCGCTCTGGAGCTTCCTGGTCTCTTCCTCTGAGCCCACCCCCCCTCCTAGTTTAGTGTCGTCTGCAAATTTGGAAATGCTGCATCCGACTCCCTGATCCAGGTCATTAATGTAAATTGTGAACAGCTGGGGGCCCAGGACAGATCCCTGTGGTACCCCACTTGTTACTGCCTGCCAGTCAGAAAATGAGCCGTTTATTCCAACTCTCTGTTTTCTATCTGACAGCCAGTTCCCTATCCACGCCAAAACTTTCCCCTTTATCCCATGAGCCTCAATTTTCCATGCTAATCTTTTATGTGGGACCTTATCGAAGGCCTTTTGGAAGTCCAGGTACACCACATCTACTGGCTCTCCCCCATCTATTCTACCAGTTACTCCCTCAAAAAATTCCAATAGATTAGTCAAGCACGATTTACCCTTTGTAAATCCATGTTGACTCTGTCCTATCCTGTCCCCATTTGCTAAGTGCTCCGCTATTTCATCCTTAATGATGGACTCCAGCATTTTGCCCACAACTGATGTAAGGCTTACAGGTCTGTAATTACCTGCTTTTTCCCTACCCCCCTTTTTGAATAGTGGGGTAACGTTAGCTACCCTCCAATCCATCGGCACTGTTCCCGAGTCTAATGAATTCTGAAAAATCATCCTTAGTGCATCCGCTATCTCTAGGGCCACCTCCTTCAGTACCCTAGGATGCATGTTATCAGGCCCTGGGGATTTGTCCACCTTCAATCCCTTTAGCTTCCTTAACACCATATCCTTAGAGATATTGATTTGCGTCAGTTCCTCCTTTGCCAATGTCCCTATTTTTCCCGATATCCCAGGGAGGTTTTTTGTGTCTTCCTTCGTAAAGACTGACCCAAAGTATGCATTTAGTTGATCTGCCATTTCCTTATTTCCCATTATATATTCCCCCGTATCTGACTGCAATGGACCAACTTTGGTTTTCACCAGTCTTTTCCTTTTGATATACTTATAAAAGCTTTTGGAGTTAGTTTTTATATTTTCCGCCAGCTTGTTTTCGTAAGCTATTTTGCCCCTCTTGATTATGCCCTTTGCCCTCCTTTGCTCTATCTTAAACTGTTCCCAATCTTCCGCTCTGGCGCTTTTTTTGGCTATTTTATACGCCCTATCTTTGGATTTTATTTCCCCTGTTATCCACGGTTGAGTCACCTTTTTAGATTTCCTTTTATGCCAGATTGGTATAAACAATTTTTGCAATTTTGTCATTCTATCTTTAAATGTTTGCCATTGTTTATCTACCTCCAGTCCTCCCAGGAACGTTGTCCAATCAGACCTACTCAGTTCCCGTCTCATGGCATCATAATTCCCCTTGTTTAAATTCAGGACCTTAGTCTCTGAGTCAATTTCTTCGCTCTCCATTTCGAGTGAGAAATCGATCATGTTATGATCGCTCTGACCCAAGGGTCCCCGTACAACAAGATTACTGATTAGTCCCTTCTCATTGCACAGTACCCAGTCCAATATAGCCTGTTCCCGAGTTGGTTCCTCGACATATTGATCCAGATAACCATCCCTCAAACACTCAAGGAATTCCTCCTCCTCATTATTTTTACTGATTAGGCTAGTCCAATCTATATGTAAGTTAAAGTCACCTATGATGACAGCTGTGCTCTTATTGCACGCTTCTCTAATTTCCCTCGTGATGCCCTCCCTAACCTCTATTTTACTATTTGGAGGCCTATATACCACTCCTATTAATGTTTTTCGCCCCTCGCTATTTCTTAGCTCCACCCATATAGATTCTGTATTAACTGAGTTAATATCCTTCCTTTCAATTGCATTTATCCCCTCTTTTACTAGCAATGCTACCCCTCCTCCCTTTCTTTTTTGTCGATCCTTCCTAAATACTGAATACCCCTGTATGTTAAGCTCCCAGCCCTGCTCACCCTGCAACCATGTTTCCGTAATCCCAATTAGGTCATAATTATTAACCTCTATTTCCACAGCTAATTCATCTACCTTGTTCCTGATGCTTCTCGCATTAAGGTATAAAACCCTCAGGCTTTTTTTATGCTCACATTTTTTATGAATTAGTTTGGCCCTTTGTTTTTTGTTCCTCACCCTTTTATCATTTATTTCTGTCTGCCTTTCACTTTCCTCTATTTCACTACATAGGTTTCTAGCCCCCTGCCATACTAGTTTAAATGCTCCCGAACTGCTTTATCAAAAATTACCCCGAGAACATCAGTTCCATCTCTGCACAGGTGTAGACCGTCCCTTTTGTATAGGTCACACCTACCACAAAACTGGTTCCAATGCCTCAAAAATTTAAAACCCTCCCTCTTACACCACTGCTCAAGCCACGTATTTAGCCTAACTATCCTGTTCTCTGTACTCTTACTAGCACGTGGCACTGGTAGTAATCCAGAGATTACTACCTTCGAGGTCCTACTTTTTAGCTTGGCTCCTAACTCCCGAAATTCTACTTGTAGGACCTCTTCCCTTTTTTTAGCTACGTCGTTGGTACCAACATGTATCACGACAACTGGCTGTTCCCCCTCCCCCTCCAGAATGTTCTGCACCCGCGCCGAGACATCCTTGACCCTTGCACCAGGGAGGCAACATACCATCCTGGAGTCTCGGTCGCGACCACAGAAACCCCTATCTATTCCCCTTACAATCGAATCCCCTATTACTATAGCCCTGCCACTCTTTTTCCCTCCCTTCTTTGCAACAGAGCCAGTCATGGTGCCATGAGCCTGGCTGCTGGTGCCTTCCCCCGATGTGTCACCCCCCCCGACAACAGTACCTAAGGCGGTGAACCTGTTGCTAAGGGAGACAACCCCAGGGGATTTCTGCACTACCTTCCTGCCCTTGCTCTGCCTTTTGGTCACCCATGTACTGTCTACGCTGGCCTTAACCTGCGGTGTGACCAACTCACTAAATGTGCTATCCACACCCCTCTCAGAATCGTGGATGCTCCAAAGTGAGTCCATCTGCAGCTCAAGGGCCGTCATGCGGTCCCACATGAGCTGCAGCTGGACACACTTCCTGCACACATATGGGGCAGATGTATAGTGTTTCACCCCATTCTTTTTCATGAATTTCTGGAATTCTTCTGACACGAACTGTGGTCCGTTGTCTGAACATATTTGTTCCGGCAACCCATTCCTTGCAAATATGGTTCTTAGAACTGCGATCGTCTTTTCAGAGGTAGTGGTCGACATCTTAATCACTTCTGGCCATTTAGAATGTGCGTCTACTGCTATCAAAAACATGGAATCCATGAATGGACCTGCAAAGTCGATATGCACACGTTGCCATGGGGTTGAAGGCCACTCCCACGGATGCAGCGGTGCAATTGGAGGTGCGTTTTGAACTTTTTGGCACCCTGAGCAGCTTTTAGTCAGATCCTCTATTTGTTTGTCGATACCTGGCCACCACACATAAGCCCTAGCAAGGCTTTTCATCTTGACTCCCCCAGATGACCTTCATGCAATTCCTTCAGAACTCTCTCCCTTAATTTAGGAGGAATAATCACCCTTGTTCCATACATCAATGTTCCTTGACAGATGGACAGCTGTTCTCGTCTGGCTGAGAATGCTGGTAACAGTGGGTTGCCATGTGCTGGCCATCCCTTCACTGTCAAATCATAGACCCGAGACAGTGTCGGGTCGTTTCGGGTCTCTCTCTCAATACCCGCATTGGTGACTGGTAAGCATTCGATGATGGTCGAGTGAAATATCTCGACAGGGTCAACTGCCGGTGCCTCTTCCGCTGTAGGTAGTGGCAGGCGCGACAGCCCATCAGCATTACCATGTTGCTTTGTACCTTTGAATTCAATGTCATATTGATGTGCCCCTAGGAAAAGGGACCATCTCTGAAACCTCTGCGCCGTCATAACCGGAACACCCTTCTTAGGGTTAAAAATGGAAACCAACGGCTGGTGATCTGTCAGCAGCGTAAACTTTTGGCCTTGCAGGTAATGGTTAAATTTCTTAACTCCCCACACGAGGCTGAGAGCCTCCCTATCTATCTGAGCATAGCTGCGCTCTGCGGAGGTCAATGATCTGGATGCGAACGCGACTGGCCTTTCCAAGCCATTTGGAAACTTATGTGAGAGCACTGCCCCGATACCATATGGAGAAGCATCACAAGCTAAGCGAATAGGCAGCGTTGGGTTAAAGTGAGCCAACACTTCCTTAGAGGTGATCAGTGCCTTGCTTTTTTGAGAAGCCCGCTTACAATCATCGCTCCACTTCCATGGTATTCCCATTTGCAAAAGAGTGTTCAGCGGGTGTAACACCGTGGATAAATTTGGAAGAAACTTGTGGTAATAGTTAACCAACCCAAGGAACGACCTCAACTGGGATACATTTTCCGGAGCGGGAGCTTTCACAACAGCTTCGACCTTGTCAGGTGACTTATGGAGCCCCTCCTGGTCAATGACGTGGCCGCAGTACGAGATTCGCTTTTGAAAGAACTCACATTTCTGGCGATTAACTCTGAGCCCATATTCTTTCAATCTGGTGAGCACCTGCTCCAAATTCGCGAGGTGATCCTTATCATCATCTCCTGTAATCAGAATGTCATTCAGGTAGCATTGTGTGCCTGGAATTCCCTGCAATACCTGCTCCATGGCCCTTTGCCAAATCGCTGGAGCCGATGCCACTCCAAAAACCAGTCTATTATACCGATATAAGCCCTTATGTGTGTTGATCGTGAGATACTGGCGTGACGCTTCATCAACTTCCATCTGTAGGTACGCCTGCGCCAGGTCTATCTTGGTGAAGTGTTTCCCGCCAGACAGCGAAGCGAAGATATCTTCAATCCGCGGAAGCGGATATTGCACCGTGTGAAGAACCGGATTAACAGTGATCTTGAAATCGCCACAGATGCGAACCTTCCCAGGTTCCCCCGGCTTGTTGCTCAACGAATGCTTCATGACAGGAACAATGGGTGTGGCCCATTTGCTCCAGTCCACCTTTGACAGTACTCCTGAACGTTCTAGCCCTTCCAGCTCTGCTTCCACAGCAGGTCGTATCGCATAAGGTACCGGTCTGGCTTTGAAAAATTTTGGGTTTGCATGTTCGTCAACCTTGATGTTTGCCGTAATTCCTTTCAGTGGCCCCAGTCCCTGTTGGAACACCTCCTTAGCATCGTCCAATATTTTGGACAGTCGTTTAGGTTTGACGTCGTCCTCTTTACAGGAATCTACAGTCAGTGTTTGTATGGAATGCCAGTCCACATTTATTCTCCGGATCCATTCCCGTCCCAGTAGTGGCGGACCTCCATCAGGTAACACACACAAGTCCATTTCCTGACTTTCTTTACCATTGTAGACCACATTTACTTTTATCTTTCCGATGGGGTATACTATTTGCCCCGTGTATGTTTTCAATACAATCTCCGTATCCCTCAGGGGAATGTGCGAGAATGATCTTTTGTAATCTTGCTTATTCATGACCGTCAATGCCGATCCAGTGTCCAATTCCATCTTCACTTGGACTCCTGCTATCCGAAGCATGACCCAGATAGTTTGGTGGTCTGCTGTGTTACCCACATTATGTATTTTTAGACAACCCAGTTCCTTACTGCTGGAGTCTGAATCCATCTTCTGTTCATCCGAACTGTTCTCTGTCACCTTGTGTACTCTTTTGTACTTCTCCTGCGGCGACTTTTTGCTGCTGGTCTTCTTTCCTGACCGGCATACTCTCGCTATGTGACCAAGTTTGCTACATTGCCTGCATTCTTTATCTTTGAACCAGCACTGGTTCTGGTCATGCATTGTCCTTCCGCAACGATAGCACTTTACTGCGCCCAATGCCATTTCATTGGTGCTGAATTCCAATGGCCTTTGCTGTATCTCTGCAGCGCCTCGTGCTGCTGCCTCGTGCGATGCTGCAATGCTGAAAGCTTTGTCCAGCATAAGATCCTTTTCCTCTAGCAGTCGCTTCTGGGTTCCTTCCGTTAGGAGCCCACACACAAACTTATCTCTCAGTGCGTCTGCTAGTCCTGTACCGAATTGACAGTACTTTGATAACTTGCGCAGTTCGATTAAGAATTCAGCGTTGCTTTCCTCTTTAAGTTGAATTCTTTTGTAGAATTTAAATCGTTCCGCTATCAGCAGCAGCGTGGGGTTTAAATGCTCTTGCAGGATAGTAACAATATCCGCGAAACTCTTTCCTACCGGTTTATCTGGTGTTACAAGGTTCCTTAATAACCCGTACGTCTTCGCACCCATCGAGTTTAATAGGGTTAGTGCTTTCTTATCCTCCGGTACCTCATTCATTGTACAGTAAACTTCGACGCGTTCCACATAAGTGGCCCAATCTTCCACATCGCTATCAAAAGCAGTGATGTTACCCATTTTTGGCATCCTTGTTGAGTTTCCTTTCCTTCGGATATGATTATTATTTTTTTTTTTTTTTTCATAATGGCGGCTTCCCGCGCTTGGCGGCTTTTCCTGCGCTTGTCTTCTTCCCCCACCGACTCAAAATGGCGATTACCGCGCTGTTGCCGTTCTCGCCTCCCAGCGGTCCTTTATTTTCCCCTACACTGCTGCTCTTGTTCCCCGCCGCTCCCGCGGACCTTGTGGACATAAACGCTTTTCTGGCTGCTGCGCGTCTCTGCCCCGATTGCAGTCCGGCCCCTGACACCGGCTGCGGTCGTGTTCTCCGCCCTTTTCGTCGTTTCCCTCCCCTTCTCTTACTCACAACTCGGCCGACTTCCCTCCCCGTGCCGCTCGATCGGGCTTACCCGCCGCTGTCGTCGAAGGGATGTTCACTGATGTTTGACTTCGTGGCCAGAAACCAACCCGGGTTCCCGATTGCCTCCCGTGCTATGCAGTGCCCAGCAGGATGTTGAGGATGGATGTCCTTGATCGACGCCCGTTTCAGAGGCGAAGCTTCCTTTGATGCAACTGCCACTAGGTAAGATCAGACTCGTCGCCGCTGTTGAGTCTGTGCTTTCAAATGTAGTTATGCTGAATAACTGGACACAGACTACAGAAATAATTAAACAGGTCTTTAGTAATTGAGGGTCAGGGCTGAACTGGAATACACTTTGCTCCACAGGGTTTATATACCGGTGTGGTCACCACCGGTACTACAATGTACAGGAGCCATCAAAAAGTAGTCCATCACCTTAAGGTATCCTCTTAAGGTGCTACAGGTTACATACACTACACCCTCCACCACTGGTGTACCGTGGCTGCAGTGTGTACCATCTACAAGATGCACTGCAGCAACTCGCCAAGGCTTCTTCAACAGCACCTCCCAAATCCACCACCTCTTCCACCTAGAAGGACAAGGGCAGCAGGCACATGGGAACACCATCACCTCCAAGTTCCCCTCCAAGTCACACACCATCCTGACGTAGAAGTATATCGCCGTTCCTTCATCGTCGCTGGGTCAAAATCCTGGCACTCCCTCCCTAACTGCACTGTGGGAGTACCTTCACCACACAGACTGCAATGGTTCAAGAAGGAGGCCCACCAATAGTTTCTCAATGGCAATTAAGGATGGGCAGTAAATGCTGGCCTTGCCAGCAACGTTGACATCCTGTAAATGAAAAAAAGATAAAAATTAATGACCTTCTGCCAATGACTCGCCAACCAGAGGAAATAAAATTTCCTTATTCATCCTATCAAAATCTTTCAGTGCTCCTGAGCCCCACCTTTCCCTTTGCCCTTAACATTCCCAACTCCTTCCAATGCCCTGCTCTGCGTTCCCCTGAGTTCCCCACTCCCATCACTCTAGAGTCCCAGTCCTCCAGTCCTATCACTCACAGCACTCCAGAATAACCACTTCGCCCGTTCTCAGTACCCCACGTCCCTGACTTTCAGCATTCCCAAATCCTCCACTTCCCCCTCCTCCTGGGCCCAGGAGAGGCTGGAGAGTCCAGATCTGTTCGATACACCGACCGCTAGCACCGGTTTCAATCTGCGCTCCCAATGAATGAAAATCCAACAACTGTTTCCCACCACCCCACTGAGTCGAATAAAACCTTGAGCAGATCACTGCTTATCTGAAGTCATTTGTCTTTAGTTCAGATTTAGGCCATTTCAGATTTTTCTTATCGTCACCACTGCCTTGCTATTTCAAATCGTAACTAAAAATGTGATTAAGAAATTGCATTCTCAATGAGATAATCAACCAGCGCAGATTTAATTCTCCTCCTTAAAGTGTGCTGCTACATCATCATAACCATCCCCAGGTGGAAGCGCAGGTTGTCTGAGGTGCAGAATTATCCGCACCCACAGGTAATGTTGCTTCTCCTCTCAGTCTTCGGATGAAGCAGTGGTAGTGAGGCATTGATGGATGGTATGACCCAGGGCAGGACTCCGCAGAGTGATAGAACAAGATTTTGTGTAGGCAATTCTGTTTGCAGTTGCGTTCCCAAGCTGTTAAGAAGAAGCCACACAGAGTCCCGTGAGGGCGCAGCAGAGGGGTGTCATCCCCCAGGCCACACTCACAGATCTCCTCATTGCCGTGCCTTCCTTACCTCCGCACTCGACTATTCCAACGTGCTCCTGGCCGGCCACACCCCTCCCACCCTCCATAAACTTGAGCTCATTCAAAACTCCGCTGCCCGTCTCCTCACTTGAACCATACCCCGTTCACCCATCACTCCTGTGCTCGCTGACCTACATTGACTCCTAGTCCCCCAAAGCCTCGATTTTAAAATTCTCATTCTTTTGTTCAAATCCCTTCATGGCCTCACCCCTCCCTATCTCTGTAACCTCCTCCAGCCCTACAACCCTCCGAGAGCTATGCGCCCCTAAAATTCTGGCCACTTGCGCATCCCCCGATTTCCTTCGCTCCACCATTGGTGGCCGTGCCTTCAGTTGCCTGGGCCCTAAGCTCTGGAATTCCCTCCCTAAACCTCTTCGCCTCGCTACCACTCTCTCCTCTTTTGAGTCACTCCTTAAAACTTTTGGTCAGCTGCCCTAATATCTCTTTATGTGGCTGGGTGTCAAATTTTGTCCGATCGCGCTCCTGTGAAGCGCCTTGGGTCGTTTTACTACATTAAAGGCGCTAGATAAATGCTAGTTATTGCTGTTGTTGGATTTAGGTGAGTGTTAAGAGACTTCAGAACAGGTCACCTCCCCTCTCCCCGCCCACCTGCCCTCTCTACTGCATATATTCTGAGAAAGATCCAAGAAAATAGAAAGGAGAAAATGCCTTAACTTTAAGGGGGTTGAATTTTCAGACAGTACACTCTGACAGGAGCACAGGGAATTGGATGCAGAGGTCAGTGTGCCTCTGATTTGTGACCCTTGCGATTTTCCTGTCAATAAAAGGAAAAGGCCAGAAAATCAGGATTGCTTCATACTGCCCCACCGTTCATGCTTGGCTCTCTGATTCGCGCTCCCGTTGAGTGAAAATGTGCTCTAGGATGTCTATTGCTTTCAAAAAGAAATTGAAGTCGTTCATTTGAACAGAATTTGTTTTTTACCAGCTGTTTCCTTCATTCCCTCACTCCCAGAGTGGAATATATTACTGTGAAATGACTCTCTATCCAAGTAACTGACCAAATTGATCCAACTTGGAAACACCTCTGAAGACCCAAGCAACCCCCACCCATTCCCCCCACCCCCTTCACCCCGTCATTATATACACTGATTCATTCCTTCATGTTTTGGCGTTTAATTGTACCTAGCATTTTTGTGTGCGTGTGCGCACATGCTTGCACGCATCTGACTGCACAAGTGTGTGTTAGAGAGACAAGGGGTGTTTGTGTGTGTGTATTTCTCTATGTGTGTGAGAGAGATGGGTATGTGTGTGTGTTTGTATGTGAGTGTGTTTTTCCATGTGTGTGAGTGAGAGGCGGCGGGGGGCAGGGGGACAGGCGTGAGAGATGGGGGAGGGGTTGTAATTTTCTCCTCTATCTGTCAGCCGTGGCTGAGTTGGTAGCAATCACCCCTCTGAGTCGGAAGGTTGTGGGTTCAAGTCCCACTCCAGAGACTTGAGCACAAAAATCTAGGCTGACACTCCAGTGGAGTGCTGAAGGAGTGCTGCACTGTCGGGGGTGCCGTCTTTCCGATGAGACGTTAACCGAGGCCCCATTTTACTCTCGCAGGTGGAGATCCCATGGCACTATTTCAAAGAAGAGCAGGGGAGTTCTCCCCGGTGTCCTGGGCAATATTTATCCCTCAATCAAAATCACTAAAACAGATTATCTGGTCATTATCGCATTGCTGTTTGTGGGAGCTTGCTGTGCGCAAATTGGCTGCTGCGTTTCCTACTTTACAACAGTGGCTACACTTCAAAAAATACTTCATTGACTGTAAAGCGCTTTGGGACGTCCTGAGGTCGTGAAAGGCGCTATATAAATGCAAGTCTTTCTTTCTTTTGGCTACTTCTGCAGGTGTCAGCTCAGTACAGTCCCTGCAGCCCTCTACTGCCTCTCTCCAGAGAGCCATCCTTTATCGAGGAGCCTAAGCATAGGCCGCTTATCATGTGTGGGGGCATTACAGCTGAGCGTGACATTGTCCTCCGAGTCCCCATGCAGACACACCTTCCAGTAGGGAGTTACTGGAAGGTAATCAGGAATGAGATCTACCGGCTGATTTTTCCCTGCCTTGATCCAGGGAGCGGGAAGGGCCACTCACTGCATCTGACCCACTGAAAACTCCAGGAATTGAACTGGGATCACCCTGGACTATCTGGCTGAGTACGACACCGGGGAGTGTATTTGCTCCCTGAGCCATATGGTGAACTCTAATCGACTCGGTTTCACAGCTCCTTTTTTGCCAAGCAGTGCTCACGGGGCTAGAGTGTGTAACAGCTCGGATTGACTTGTGCTATTGACTGCGATGTACCTAGAAAAAACCCCACAGTGAACTGTCAAAGAATGGAGCAGAAACCATATGGAGGATGTGACTCATCGTGCAGTCCCGTCCTTCAGGAAACCCCATTACTGCTCTTTTATGTCTCCCAGTTTTCATAATATCATCTAATAGGATCCTCTGGACAACCTGATATGAGAGGGTACTTTCCTTTGAAGTAGCCACGAGGGGCACCGTCCTTGGAACCAAGGCCCGTCTAGACGGTGTACGGCTGTCTCTGGAGTTTAGCGTGCATCAAATCCGAAAGCCTCAGCCCTATTTTCCACTTCTTTCATCACTGGCATCAGGATAGAATAACGGTGAAAGAATAAGTCATTGGTCCAGCAGTGCTAGCGGAATGCCAAGCCTTTGTATCAGTCACGGGAGGGGAAGCGAGCAGTTATTCACCAAACCTACAATTATTAGATTCATTTGAAACATCGAAATAAAAGCTTCTATCCAGATACGGCGGCGATTTTATGCAGGCAAACCTTTTAAGTGAGGGGCCATGCAATGCTCCGGATTTATTTTTTTAACCTCGCCTGTGTTTTTATTTCTTAATCTCAGGGAAGATGCGCCGGTTTAGGAAAAACAGCCCGTTGTGGTTTTTTGTGATAGCGTGCGTTCTCGCCCATTGTTTGCAATCAGTGGCCTGTTCCAGGCCTAGTCTCTTTCACAATGGTCCATTAAAAGGAAAGCAGAATGGCGTTGTCCTCGCTCTCCCCTTGGGTGCAGGTATGAGGGCCAGAAGAAACCCCACAGAACGAGTTGTCGATAACAATCCGGCAGCCTGCAATATCTTTACAAAGTTAATACAATTAATTAACCAGCTCTGTTGATGCTGGCACGTCCTCTTTACCAATGTGGTAACTTGAAATGAAAATAAACCTGTGATTATGTTTTTTGTTGTTCCTGGGATTTGGGCAACACTGGCAAGCCTGCATTTATTGCAGATCCTTTTATCGGGATTGCTTTACGACTCACTGGCTTTGCTAAGCCACTTCAGAGGACATGAAGCGTCAACCATGGAGTCAAGTGTAGGCCAACCTGGATAGAGTTATTCATAGAGTCATAGAGTTATACAGAACAGAAAGAGGTCCTTCGGCCCATCGTGTCCATGCCAGCCATCAAGCCCTGTCTATTCTAATCCCATTTTCCAGCACTTGGTCCGTAGCCTTGTATGCTATTGCGTTTCAAGTGCTCATCTAAATGCTTCTTCAATGTTGTGAGGGTTCCTGCCTCCACCACCCTTTCAGACAGTGAGTTCCAGATTCCAACCACCATCTGGGTGAAAAAGTTTTTCCTCAAATCCCCTCTAAACCTCCTGCCCCTTACCTTGAAACTATAGCCCCTGGTTATTGACCCCTCTACTAAGGGGAAAAGTTCCTTTCTATCTACCCTATCTATGCCCCTCATCATTTTGTACACCTCAATCAGGTCCCCCCTCAGCCTTCTCTGCTCTAAGGAAAACAACCCCAGCCTGTCCAGTCTCTCTTCAGAGCTGAAGCGCTCCAGCCCAGGTAACATCCTGGTGAATTTCCTCTGCACCCTCTCCAATGCAATCAAATCCCTCCTATAGTGTGGTGACCAGAACTGCACACAGTATTTCAGCTGTGGCCTAACTAGCGTTTTGTACAGCTCCATCATAACCTCCCTGCTCTTATATTCTATGCCTCAGCTAATGAAGGCAAGTATCCCTTTTTAACCACCTTACCTACCTGTCCTGCTGCCTTCAGGGATCTATGTACATGCACACCAAGGTCCCTCTGATCCTCTGCCCTTCCTAGGGTCCTACCATTCATTGTGTATTCCCTTGCCTTGTTAGTCCTCCCAAAATGCATCACCTCACACTTTTCAGGGTTAAATTCCATTTGCCACTGTTCTGCCCATCTAACCAACCCGTCTATATCATCCTGTAGCCTGAGGCTTCCCTCCTCACTATTTACCACTCCACCAATTTTCATGTCATCTGCGAACTTATTGATCATACCGCCTACATTCATATCTAAATCATTAATTTACACTACAAACAGCAAAGGAACCAGCACCAATCCCTGCGGTACACCACTGGACACAGGCTTCCAGTCACAAAAACAACCTTCGACCATCACCCTCTGCCTCCTGCCACTAAGCCAATTTTGGATCCAATGTGCCAAATTGCCCTGGATCCCATGGGTTCTTACCTTCTTGACCAGTCTCTCATGTGGGGCTTTGTCAAAAGCCTTACTGAAGTCCATGTAGACTATATCAACTGCACTACGCTCATCCACACACCTAGTCACCCCCTCGAAAAATTCAATCAAATTGGTTAGACATGATCTCCCCCTGACAAAGCCATGCTGACTATCCTTGATTAATCCTTGCCTCTCCAAGTGGAGGCTAAGGGGGAAAAATCCAGTATCGCCCCGTTTGGGGCGCCATTATTGGCCGTGCGCAAAGTTTGGAGCCTGGCGCTAATTATCGCCTCCGGCGGCAAACTTGGCTTTTATCGCCCCTGGAGGTGATTGGAGCACTAAATCAGGCGCTTCACACCTGTCTTAAGGCGCAAAGGCCGAGGAGCGAGGCGCTACCTCAGAGCGCTGGCGAAGCTCATGTGATGTCAGTCAGCAATGGAACACAGACACACTGACGCTGGCCAGTTCTTAAAGGGGAGTTCTGACGAAAGGTCATCAACCTGAAATGTTAATTCTGTTTCTCTCTTCACAGAGGCTGCTTGACCTGCTGAGTTTCTCCAGCATTTTCTGTTTTTATGGAGGGTTGATTTTGCTCTCCATCCACATCCTGCTCATTGCAGCCTTGAATCTCGGCCTGGAGAAACCTGTACATCAAATCTGCTGGAAAGAACAATGGAGAGACCCAGGGAAAGAGCTCAGAGTGCAGCCCCTACAGTCTCTTCTAAATCGATACAAGGAAGGGCAAATCAAAATGAACCTGCAAAGTGCTGCTCAGTACCCAAAACTCCTTCACACAGCGTTGAATCTCTCCAGAAGTCTCTCTCTCTCTCGCTCAGAATGCGTGGTGCAAAAATGTCACCAACAAAAAAAGGCAGGGAGCGGTTGCCTTTAAATAGCGCTCCCCCAGTCCCTTTCTGACTGCAAAACGCTCCCTTCAACCTGTCGTTGCTAGCGGCAGGAGGTAAGGCAGGGGGTGCCACTCAATATCCAGTCTGGGGCGCTACCGGGGCGTTGCGCACTCGACTGACGTCATGATCTGCCGGCGCAGGAGATCGTAGCGGTAATGTTTAGCGCAAAATATTCATTTAAAACTTCACTTACATCTTCCGGCTCTACACACAGATTGCCGCTTTGGTCCTTAATGGGCCCTACGCTTTCCCTGGTTATCCTCTTGCCCTTAATATACTTATAAAACACCTTGGGATTTGTTGGCTCACTTTGCTGAAGGAGATTTGTGAACCAGTTGTTTTTTTACAAAACTCTGGAAGTTTTCATGGTCATCTTGTTTTCTAGTGTTGTCCAAAATATCACCAGATTTAGTGAATTCAACTTTGCCAAGCTTGGATTTGAACTCACGACCTCAGGGTTGCTAGCCCAGTACCAGCTGGGGCTGGTAATGAAATAAGAACATAAGAACATAAGAAGTAGGAGCAGGAGTAGGCCATACGGCCCCTCGGGCCTGCTCCGCCATTCAATAGGATCATGGCTGATCCGAACCTAGACTCACGTCCACTTCCCTGCCCTCTCCCCGTAACCCCTAATTCCCTTACCTGCTAGGTAACTGTCTATCTCCGTTTTACATTTATTTAATGTTGCAGCTTCCACAGCTCTCTGGGGTAGCAAATTCCATAGATTTACTACCCTCTGAGTGAAGAAGTTTCTCCTCATCTCAGTTTTGAAACGGCAGCCCCTTATTCTAAGATTATGCCCCCTAGTTCTAGTCTCACCCATCAGTGGAAACATCCTCACCGAATCCACCCGATCAAGCCCCCTCACAATCTTATATGTTTCGATAAGATCGCCTCTCATTCTTCTGAACTCCAATGAGTAGAGGCCCAACCTACTCAACCTTTCCTCATACGTCAACCCCCTCATCTCCGGAATCAACCGAGTGAACCTTCTCTGAACTGCCTCGAGAGCAAGTATATCTTTTCTTGAATATGGAAACCAAAACTGCACACAATCTATATTAACGATTTGGAGGAGGGGACCGAGTGTAACATATCAAAGTTTGCAGGTGATACTAAGATGGGAGGGAAAGTAGTGAGTGAGGAGGACATAAAAAACCTGCAAGGGGACATCGACAGGCTAAGTAAGTGGGCAGAGATTTGGCAGATGGAATACAATACTGGAAAGTGTGAGGTTATGCACATTGGCAGGAAAAATCGTAGAGCAAGTTATTATCTTAATGGCAAGAAACTGGAAAGTACTGAAGTACAAAGGGATCTGGGGGTCCTGGTGCACGAAACTCAAAAGGTTAGTATGCAGGTGCAGCAAGTGATTAAGAAGGCCAATGGAATGTTGGCTTTCATTGCTAGGGGGATAGAATATAAAAATAGGGTGGTATTGCTTCAGTTGTACAAGGTATTCGTGAGACCGCACCTGGAATACTGCGTACAGTTTTGGTGTCCATGCTTAAGAAAGGACATACTTGCTCTCGAGTCAGTACAAAGAAGGTTCACTCGGTTAATCCCGGGGATGAGGGGATGGACATATGAGGAGAGGTTGAGTAGATTGGGACTCTACTCATTGGAGTTCAGAAGAATGAGAGGCGATCTTATTGAAACATATAAGATTGTGAAGGGGTTGGATCGGGTGGATGCGGGGAAGATGTTCCCGATGATGGGTGAAACTAGAACTAGGGGGCATAGTCTTAGAATAAGGGGCTGCTCTTTCAAAACTGAGATGAGGAGGAACTACTTCACTCAGAGGGTGGTAGGTCCATGGAATATGCTGCCCCAAAAAGCTGTAGAAGCTACATCATTACATAAATTTAAAACAGAAATAGACAGTTTCCTAGAAGTAAAGGGAATTAAGGGTTACGGGGAGCGGGCAGGAATTTGGACATGAGTCTAGGTTCGGATCGGTCATGACCCTGTGGGTAGCGGAGCGGGCCCAGGAGCCGTGTAGCCTGATCCTGCTCCTATTCCATGTGTCTAATTCTGTTAGATTCAGGAGATGGTTCTGTGATAGTGGATTGGCGGTTAGGATCAGATCAGCCATGATCTTATTGAATGGCGGAGCAGGCTCGAGGGGCCGATTGGCCTACTCCTGCTCCTATTTCTTATGTTCTTATTCCAGGTGTGGCCTCACCAATACCCTGTATAACTGCAGCAAGACTTCCCTGTTTTTATAATCTATCCCCCTTGCAATAAAAGCCAAGATTCCATTGGCGTTCCTGATCACCTGCTGCACCTGCATACTAACTTTTTGTGTTTCATGCACCAGGACCCCCAGATCCCTTTGTACTGTAGCATTTTGCAGTTTTCCTCCATTTAGATAATAACTTGCTCTTTGATTATTTCTGCCAAAGTGCATAACCTCACACTTTCCAGTATTATATTTCATCTGCCAAGTCTCTGCCAACTCACTTAGCTTGTCTATGTCCTTTTGCAGGTTTTTTATGTCCTCACTGCTTTCCCTCCCATCTTTGTATCGTCGGCAAACTTGGATATGTTGCACTCAGTCCCTTCCTCCAAATCGTTTATATAGATTGTAAAGGGTTGGGGTCCCAGCACTGACCCCTGCGGAACACCACTAGTTACTGATTGCCAGCCCGAGAACGAACCATTTATCCCAACCCTTTGTTTTCTGTTAGATAGCCAATCTTCCACCAATGCCAGTATATTACCCCCAATCCCATGATTTTTTATCTTGATCAGTAATCTTATGTGTGGCACCTTGTCAAATGCCTTTTGGAAGTCCAAATACACCACATCCACTGGTTCCCCCTTATCCACCCTGTTTGTTACATCCTCAAAAAAAAAGTGGTAAAGAGAATGAATATTGGGAGGTGACGTTCTTCTTGGGTAATCGTGCACAGCGAGCAATGGCGAATCGGCGGCCTGTTTAACACCACCTAATTTTGGAAAGGAAATCAGGCAGAGTGTAAAAGAGGGCCCATTCAGAGTGTCAGCTGTGGCACCCTCACCTCTGAGTTGGAAGGTTGTGGGTTCAAAACCCAGGCCAGATATTTGAGCATAAAATCTAGGCTGACACTCCCAGTGCAGTGCTGAGGGAGTGCTGCACTGTCAGAGGTGCTGTCTTTCAGATAAGATATTAAACCGAGGCTGTGTCTGCCCTCTCAGGTGGGTGCCATGGCACTATTTCAAAGAAAAGCAGGGGAGTTAGCCCTAGTGCCCTGGACAATATTTATCCCTCAAAATCTAGACACAAAAGGCATCAAGGGGTATGGGGAGAGAGCAAGAATGTGGTATTGAGATAGAGGATCAGCCATTATCATATTGAATGGCGGAGCAGGCTTGAATGGCCTATTCCTGCTCCTATATCTTATGATTCACTATTGCTTGATTTGCACTACTACCCAATTCCACCCCCACTGAATATACTGGCTGTGGTATCAACATGCCATTCACCCATCACTCCTGTGCTCGCTGACCTACATTGGCTCCTGGTTAAGCAACGCCTCAATTTTAAAATTCTCATCCTTGCTTTCAATTCCCTCCATCCCCTCCCTACCTCTGTAACCTCCTCCAGTCCTACAACCCTCCGCAATCTCTGTGCTCCTCTAATTCTAGCCTCTTGACCATCCCCGATTTTAATCGCTCCACCATTGGTGGCCGTACCTTCAGCTGCTGAGGCCCTGAGCTCTGGAATTCCCTGCCTAAACCTTTCCGTCTCTCTACCTCTCTTTCCTCCTTTAAGACGCTCCTTAAATCCTACCTCTTTGACCACCTGTCCTAATACCTCCTTATGTGAAATTTTGTTTGATAACGCTCCTGTGGAGCGCCTTGTGACATTTTTCTACATTAAAACTGCTATATAAATTGTTGTTATATCTTCCAGGAAACAGCTGTATTTTTTTTTGTTTCAATGAACCTGTGGTAAACTCAAAGTTAATCTTCTGCTGTGACCTCATCAGGCATCAGCGACTGATTGACAGCATCATCATACTAACAGGCAGTGTCACTCTGTCCCTTCATGAAATTAAAAACTCAATGTATTGGAAAAGCACAGCAGGTCGATCAGCGTTTGAAAGAGAAAGAGAGGTTAATGTTTCAGGTGTGATGCCCCACCACCACCCCCTTCTTCAGACCAGCTGACAAAAGGCCGCACTCAAAACATTCAGTTTTCTCTGTCTATCAGACATGGATCAACATGTATACGTGTCTGCTGTAATTTCAGATTCCCGGCATTCCCAGCTTTCTCGTTACCTCCTCCTACCGCGATCTTTGTTGTGATTTTCTGTTGTTTCTTTTTTTCCTATGTGTCATTGTATAAATTAATTTTGGTGTGGAGATGCCGGAGTTGGACTGGGGTGGACAAATGTAAGAAGTCACACAACACCAGGTTATAGTCCAACAGCTTTATTTGAAATCACAAGCTTTCGGAGCGCTGCTCCTTGACCTGACGAAGGAGCAGCACTCCGAAAGCTTGTGATTTCAAATAAAGCTGTTGGACTATAACCTGGTGTTGTGTGACTTCTTACGTAAATTAATTTTGCTTCTGCAATACTCTTCTTCTCCCGAAAACTCTGGGGTACAGTTCCATGCGCTGACGAGCATCATCTGGGGCCTTCCACTTGTGGGGCAGTTCAAAACTAGGGGTCATAAAAATAAGATAGTCGCTAATAGATCCAATAGTTCAGGAGAAATGTCTCTACCCAGAGAGTGGTTAGAATGTGGAACTTGCTACCGCATGGAGTAGTTGAGGTGAATAGCATAGATACATTTAAGGGGAAGTTAGATAAGTACTTGAGGGAGAAAGGAATAGTAGGATATGCTGATAGGGTTAGATGTAGAGACTCGTGTGGAGCATAAACACTGGCACAGACCAGTTGGGCCGAATGGCCTGTTTCTGTGCTGTAAATTTTATGTAAGAGGCAATTCCTTGTGTGTGAGCCCAGCTGATGTGTTGGCAGACCATGTGACCTTGGAGCAGGGTCCAGTCCAGTCCTCACACAACCTCCACACAGCCATATCTTCCAGCAACGGTCATTGAATGGTGGTCAGCAGTGGGGGACGTCGCACTGGCACACTGAGGTCAATTGTGCCACTTAAGTGGGTGGGAAAACTATGGCAGATGGAGTTCAATGTGGGCAAATTTGAGGTCATCCAATTTGGACCCAAAAAAGATAAATCTGAGCATTTTTCAAATGATGAGGAACACAGGAACTTTAGAGGAACAAAGAGATTTGGGAGTACACAAATCATTAAAAGCTAGTAGACAGGTACATAATCAATCAAAAAGGCTAATGGATTGTTAGCCTTTAGCTCAAGGGGGCTGGAATACAAAGGAGAGGAAATTATGCTTCAGTTGTATAGAGTCTTGGTCAGACCCCATCTGGAGTACTGCATTAAGTGTTGGGCAACCCAGCTCAGGAATGTAAGATTTGCAAAATTTCTGCATTTCCCCGAAGGCTGTTATTAATAAACGGGACCCTGCGTAGACTTTTTAAATCAAAAAGGGTACCCAAGATGGCGTCCGTGCCTCCTGGCAGAAAGCCTGTGAGATTTTAAAATGGATTCTGCAACGCAGACAGCTTATGGATCGAAACCCAAAGCTGCAGTGTCTGTGAAGAGAGACTTTGTATTTTGAAACCAGACAGGACTCTGAATTATGCATTGGATCGAATTGGAGACAAATCTAAATTCAGTTTAGGCCTATAGTTAAGGCCATCAAGCAGTCTACATATATTATCGGAAACAGATTAACAGAGCCATCGAGGCTGGACAGGCCCATCAAGGAACTTTCATGACAATACAAGTCAATTATCGGGCCGGTAGATGCGATTACCGGCCATCTAAAAACAGTTAGTATGGATTGCTACCATTATTTAAAATAGCCCGCCAAGATTAAGACAAAGAACTAACCTGATTTGGTGCGCAGATAAGAGTTTCGAAACAGGTATAATTGAAGGCCCCCGGGTAGCAATCGCTCGCTCTGTGTGCTGGTGCTGCTGCTCTCTCTGCTCTTTGGCCCCTCGCCCTCATGGCTGCCGCTCTTCCCTGTCCCGCGCTTACCCCCTGGCCTTTGCCCGTGCCTTTTTCCCACTCCATCTGGAATCACCCCGGCACCAGGTCGGGCGGACACGGACAATTCAGGCCAGGCGAGGCCACCGGAGGGAAGGCCACCTGAGGAAGACCGCCTGAAGAAGACCAACTGAGGAGACGAACTGAGGGGAGGCTTCGAAATATCGGGCCTTCAGCCTCGGCCGACCTTTGAATATCTGTACACCAACTCAATCTGTCGGCTGTCGACGAAGAATCATCCCTGCAAGGTAAAGTTAGGTATAGGGGGTGGGATAAGGATAAGGGGATTGTTAAGATAGTTGTTTTCCCTCGATGTGCCGTGTGTTCCCCATTCCCTGCATAAGTATAGTTATTCTTCTTTTTGTATTTTCGCCTGTAGAAGTGTACACTAGTAATTTTTCCATAAGATTGTATCAAGTTTTTCCTCTTCAATAAAATCTTGGTTTATGTTTACATCCAACCACCTGTCTACTTGAGTCTTCTCTGTGTTGCCGCCTTGTACCTAAGTCCGGTGTCTAGAACCCAGGGGTGTGGGAGCGATTCGAACCGCTCACAAAACAGTCAGAGGCATAACTGACTGGGCGCACGCGCCAAACACCACCACACGCCACCCCCTACAGGAACAATATAATCGCCTTGGAAGGAGTGCATCACAGATTCATGAGCATGATACCGAGGCTTAGAGGGTTAAATTATGAGGCCAGGTTGCATAAACCTGGCTTGTATTCCCTCAAGTATAGAAGATTGGGGGGTGATCCGATGGAGGTGTTTAAAATGTTAAAAGGATTCGATAGGGTAGACACAGAGAAACAATTTTCTCTAGTGGGGGAATCGAGAACAAGGGGACATAATCTTACAATTACAGCCAGGCTGTTCAGGAGCGAAAGCAGGAAGCACTTTTTCAAACAAAAGGTAGTGGAAATCTGGAATTCACTCCCCCAAAGGGCTGTGAATGCTGGGTCAATTGCAATTTTCAAGACTGAGATTCAAAAATATTTGTTTGGTAAGGGTGCCAAGGATTTTGGAGAAAAGGCAGGCAAATGGAGTTGAGATGAGATCAGCCGCGATCTGATTGAATGGCGGAGCAGGCTCGAGGGGCTGAATGGCCTAGTCTTGTTCTTATGTTCCTAATGCGACCTTGGTGGAGAGTTAGCAGCAAAGACCAGAGATTAAGCCTGGAGGACATAAATATTGGAGCACAATGGAGTGGTCTATTCTACTCCCATTCCACCTTGTATTTTTCACTGCATCACTGTGGAAGAGGTCAAGTAAAACCCCAGGTTGGCTTGCCAGATGGAAAACAGTGCAGCGATCAGTCAGTGATAAGAGTTCAAGGTAAAATTAAAAACTGTGCAGAAAGGATTTGGCTTTGCTTCAGTTCTGCCCCTGGCCCCACTTTCTATTTAAAGATCGTGTTACTATACAATCTATCTGCACCACATTTTAAAAAACACATCAAACACATTTCAATCCATTCAAGTATCTTTCTCATGCAGCTGTCAAAGCACGACTTCTTCTACATTACACTGGGAAGGTTGCAGAGCGAATCAAGGGATATTCGCTGCTGAAACCCAGCACAATAAAGCAAATACCCCTTCCCCCACTACTAAAGCAAGGGAAGCATTTGATGGAAAAATAAGTTAATGTATATGCTACATGTCTTTTTTAAGTATTCAGGAAGGAAAGTCACAAAGGAATGTCTGTAAATGGAATCACTGACAATAATGGTTAGCATCCAACTCACTAGGGTTTTACTGAGCAGGTGTGAACTCGATCATGAAAAAAGTGCATTTGTCATTGCGCTCTTTGAATAACGTAAGTGAAAATAGAGTTTCAACCTGTTCAAAGCACAAGACTTGATAAGGGATAGGATAGGGGGTTTAAACCCTGACAGGAGTTAGGATAGGGGGTTTAAACCCTGACAGGAGTTAGGATAGGGGGTTTAAACCCTGACAGGAGTTAGGATAGGGGGTTTAAACACTGACAGGAGTTAGGATAGGGAGTTTAAACACTGACAGGAGATAGGATAGGGGGTTTAAACCCTGACAGGAGTTAGGATAGGGAGTTTAAACCTGACAGGAGATAGGATAGGGGGTTAAACCCTGACAGGAGATAGGATAGGGGGTTTAAACCCTGACAGGAGTTAGGATAGGGAGTTTAAACCCTGACAGGAGTTAGGATAGGGAGTTTAAAACCTGACAGGAGATAGGATAGGGGGTTTAAACCCTGACAGGAGTTAGGATAGGGGGTTTAAACCCTGACAGGAGTTAGGATAGGGAGTTTAAAACCTGACAGGAGATAGGATAGGGGGTTTAAACCCTGACAGGAGTTAGGATAGGGGGTTTAAACCCTGACAGGAGTTAGGATAGGGAGTTTAAAACCTGACAGGAGATAGGATAGGGGGTTTAAACCCTGACAGGAGTTAGGATAGGGAGTTTAAAACCTGACAGGAGATAGGATAGGGGGTTTAAACCCTGACAGGAGTTAGGATAGGGGGTTTAAACCCTGACAGGAGATAGGATAGGGGGTTTAAACCCTGACAGGAGTTAGGATAGGGAGTTTAAAACCTGACAGGAGATAGGATAGGGGGTTTAAACCCTGACAGGAGTTAGGATAGGGAGTTTAAAACCTGACAGGAGATAGGATAGGGGGTTTAAACCCTGACAGGAGTTAGGATAGGGGGTTTAAACCCTGACAGGAGATAGGATAGGGGGTTTAAACCCTGACAGGAGTTAGGATAGGGGGTTTAAACCCTGACAGGAGATAGGATAGGGAGTTTAAAACCTGACAGGAGATAGGATAGGGGGTTTAAACCCTGACAGGAGATAGGATAGGGGGTTTAAACCCTGACAGGAGTTAGGATAGGGAGTTTAAACCCTGACAGGAGTTAGGATAGGGGGTTTAAACCCTGACAGGAGTTAGGATAGGGGGTTTAAACCCTGACAGGAGATAGGATAGGGGGTTTAAACCCTGACAGGAGTTAGGATAGGGAGTTTAAACCCTGACAGGAGTTAGGATAGGGGGTTTAAACCCTGACAGGAGATAGGATAGGGGGTTTAAACCCTGACAGGAGTTAGGATAGGGGGCTTAAACCCTGACAGGAGTTAGGATAGGGGGTTTAAACCCTGACAGGAGATAGGATAGGGGGCTTAAACCCTGACAGGAGATGGGATAGGGAGTTTAAACCCTGACAGGAGATAGGATAGGGGGCTTAAACCCTGACAGGAGATGGGATAGGGGGTTTAAACACTGACAGGAGATAGGATAGGGGGTTTAAACCCTGACAGGAGTTAGGATAGGGGGTTTAAACCCTGACAGGAGTTAGGATAGGGGGTTTAAACCCTGACAGGAGTTAGGATAGGGGGTTTAAACCCTGACAGGAGTTAGGATAGGGGGTTTAAACACTGACAGGAGTTAGGATAGGGGGTTTAAACACTGACAGGAGTTAGGATAGGGAGTTTAAACACTGACAGGAGTTAGGATAGGGGGTTTAAACCCTGACAGGAGTTAGGATAGGGAGTTTAAACCCTGACAGGAGTTAGGATAGGGAGTTTAAACCCTGACAGGAGATAGGATAGGGGGTTTAAACCCTGACAGGAGATAGGATAGGGGGTTTAAACCCTGACAGGAGATAGGATAGGGGGTTTAAACCCTGACAGGAGTTAGGATAGGGGGCTTAAACCCTGACAGGAGTTAGGATAGGGGGTTTAAACCCTGACAGGAGATAGGATAGGGGGTTTAAACCCTGACAGGAGTTAGGATAGGGGGCTTAAACCCTGACAGGAGTTAGGATAGGGAGTTTAAACCCTGACAGGAGTTAGGATAGGGGGTTTAAACACTGACAGGAGATAGGATAGGGGGTTTAAACCCTGACAGGAGTTAGGATAGGGGGTTTAAACCCTGACAGGAGATAGGATAGGGGGTTTAAACCCTGACAGGAGTTAGGATAGGGGGTTTAAACCCTGACAGGAGATAGGATAGGGGGTTTAAACCCTGACAGGAGATAGGATAGGGGGTTTAAACCCTGACAGGAGATAGGATAGGGGGTTTAAACCCTGACAGGAGTTAGGATAGGGGGTTTAAACCCTGACAGGAGTTAGGATAGGGGGTTTAAACCCTGACAGGAGATAGGATAGGGGGTTTAAACCCTGACAGGAGTTAGGATAGGGGGTTTAAACCCTGACAGGAGATAGGATAGGGGGTTTAAACCCTGACAGGAGTTAGGATAGGGGGTTTAAACCCTGACAGGAGTTAGGATAGGGGGTTTAAACCCTGACAGGAGATAGGATAGGGGGTTTAAACCCTGACAGGAGTTAGGATAGGGGGCTTAAACCCTGACAGGAGTTAGGATAGGGGGTTTAAACCCTGACAGGAGTTAGGATAGGGGGTTTAAACCCTGACAGGAGTTAGGATAGGGGGCTTAAACCCTGACAGGAGTTAGGATAGGGGGTTTAAACCCTGACAGGAGTTAGGATAGGGGGTTTAAACCCTGACAGGAGTTAGGATAGGGAGTTTAAACCCTGACAGGAGTTAGGATAGGGGGTTTAAACCCTGACAGGAGTTAGGATAGGGGGTTTAAACACTGACTGGAGTTAGGATAGGGGGTTTAAACCCTGACAGGAGTTAGGATAGGGAGTTTAAACCCTGACAGGAGTTAGGATAGGGAGTTTAAACCCTGACAGGAGATAGGATAGGGAGTTTAAACCCTGACAGGAGTTAGGATAGGGGGTTTAAACCCTGACAGGAGTTAGGATAGGGAGTTTAAACCCTGACAGGAGATAGGATAGGGGGTTTAAACACTGACAGGAGATAGGATAGGGAGTTTAAGCCCTGACAGGAGTTAGGATAGGGGGTTTAAACACTGACAGGAGATAGGATAGGGGGTTTAAACCCTGACAGGAGATAGGATAGGGAGTTTAAACCCTGACAGGAGTTAGGATAGGGAGTTTAAACCCTGACAGGAGTTAGGATAGGGGGTTTAAACCCTGACAGGAGATAGGATAGGGGGTTTAAACCCTGACAGGAGTTAGGATAGGGGGTTTAAACACTGACTGGAGTTAGGATAGGGGGTTTAAACCCTGACAGGAGTTAGGATAGGGAGTTTAAGCCCTGACAGGAGATAGGATAGGGGGTTTAAACCCTGACAGGAGTTAGGATAGGGGGTTTAAACACTGACTGGAGTTAGGATAGGGGGTTTAAACCCTGACAGGAGTTAGGATAGGGAGTTTAAACCCTGACAGGAGTTAGGATAGGGAGTTTAAACCCTGACAGGAGTTAGGATAGGGGGTTTAAACCCTGACAGGAGTTAGGATAGGGAGTTTAAACCCTGACAGGAGTTAGGATAGGGAGTTTAAACCCTGACAGGAGTTAGGATAGGGGGTTTAAACCCTGACAGGAGATAGGATAGGGGGTTTAAACCCTGACAGGAGTTAGGATAGGGGGTTTAAACCCTGACAGGAGATAGGATAGGGGGTTTAAACCCTGACAGGAGTTAGGATAGGGGGCTTAAACCCTGACAGGAGTTAGGATAGGGGGTTTAAACCCTGACAGGAGTTAGGATAGGGAGTTTAAACACTGACAGGAGATAGGATAGGGGGTTTAAACACTGACAGGAGATAGGATAGGGGGTTTAAACCCTGACAGGAGTTAGGATAGGGGGTTTAAACCCTGACAGGAGTTAGGATAGGGGGTTTAAACCCTGACAGGAGATAGGATAGGGGGTTTAAACCCTGACAGGAGTTAGGATAGGGGGTTTAAACCCTGACAGGAGTTAGGATAGGGGGTTTAAACCCTGACAGGAGATAGGATAGGGGGTTTAAACCCTGACAGGAGTTAGGATAGGGGGCTTAAACCCTGACAGGAGTTAGGATAGGGGGTTTAAACCCTGACAGGAGATAGGATAGGGGGTTTAAACCCTGACAGGAGTTAGGATAGGGAGTTTAAACCCTGACAGGAGTTAGGATAGGGAGTTTAAACCCTGACAGGAGTTAGGATAGGGAGTTTAAACCCTGACAGGAGTTAGGATAGGGGGTTTAAACCCTGACAGGAGTTAGGATAGGGGGTTTAAACCCTGACAGGAGTTAGGATAGGGGGTTTAAACCCTGACAGGAGTTAGGATAGGGAGTTTAAACCCTGACAGGAGTTAGGATAGGGGGTTTAAACACTGACAGGAGTTAGGATAGGGGGTTTAAACCCTGACAGGAGTTAGGATAGGGGGTTTAAACCCTGACAGGAGTTAGGATAGGGGGTTTAAACACTGACAGGAGTTAGGATAGGGGGTTTAAACCCTGACAGGAGTTAGGATAGGGGGTTTAAACCCTGACAGGAGTTAGGATAGGGGGTTTAAACCCTGACAGGAGTTAGGATAGGGGGTTTAAACACTGACAGGAGTTAGGATAGGGGGTTTAAACACTGACAGGAGTTAGGATAGGGGGTTTAAACCCTGACAGGAGTTAGGATAGGGGGTTTAAACCCTGACAGGAGTTAGGATAGGGGGTTTAAACCCTGACAGGAGTTAGGATAGGGGGTTTAAACCCTGACAGGAGTTAGGATAGGGGGTTTAAACCCTGACAGGAGTTAGGATAGGGGGTTTAAACCCTGACAGGAGTTAGGATAGGGGGTTTAAACCCTGACTGGAGTTAGGATAGGGGGTTTAAACACTGACAGGAGTTAGGATAGGGAGTTTAAACCCTGACAGGAGTTAGGATAGGGAGTTTAAACACTGACAGGAGTTAGGATAGGGGGTTTAAACACTGACAGGAGATAGGATAGGGGGTTTAAACCCTGACAGGAGATAGGATAGGGGGTTTAAACCCTGACAGGAGTTAGGATAGGGGGTTTAAACCCTGACAGGAGTTAGGATAGGGGGTTTAAACACTGACAGGAGATAGGATAGGGGGCTTAAACCCTGACAGGAGTTAGGATAGGGGGTTTAAACACTGACAGGAGTTAGGATAGGGGGTTTAAACCCTGACAGGAGTTAGGATAGGGGGTTTAAACCCTGACTGGAGTTAGGATAGGGAGTTTAAACCCTGACAGGAGTTAGGATAGGGAGTTTAAACCCTGACAGGAGTTAGGATAGGGGGTTTAAACCCTGACAGGAGTTAGGATAGGGAGTTTAAACACTGACAGGAGTTAGGATAGGGGGTTTAAACACTGACAGGAGTTAGGATAGGGGGTTTAAACCCTGACAGGAGTTAGGATAGGGAGTTTAAACACTGACAGGAGTTAGGATAGGGGGTTTAAACACTGACAGGAGTTAGGATAGGGGGTTTAAACCCTGACAGGAGTTAGGATAGGGGGTTTAAACCCTGACAGGAGTTAGGATAGGGAGTTTAAACACTGACAGGAGTTAGGATAGGGGGTTTAAACACTGACAGGAGTTAGGATAGGGGGTTTAAACCCTGACAGGAGTTAGGATAGGGGGTTTAAACCCTGACAGGAGTTAGGATAGGGAGTTTAAACCCTGACAGGAGTTAGGATAGGGAGTTTAAACCCTGACAGGAGTTAGGATAGGGGGTTTAAACCCTGACAGGAGTTAGGATAGGGAGTTTAAACCCTGACAGGAGTTAGGATAGGGGGTTTAAACCCTGACAGGAGTTAGGATAGGGAGTTTAAACACTGACAGGAGTTAGGATAGGGGGTTTAAACCCTGACAGGAGTTAGGATAGGGGGTTTAAACCCTGACAGGAGTTAGGATAGGGGGCTTAAACCCTGACAGGAGTTAGGATAGGGGGTTTAAACCCTGACAGGAGTTAGGATAGGGGGCTTAAACCCTGACAGGAGATAGGATAGGGGGTTTAAACCCTGACAGGAGTTAGGATAGGGGGTTTAAACCCTGACAGGAGATAGGATAGGGGGTTAAAACCCTGACAGGAGTTAGGATAGGGGGTTTAAACCCTGACAGGAGATAGGATAGGGGGTTTAAACCATGACAGGAGATAGGATAGGGGGTTTAAACCCTGACAGGAGATAGGATAGGGGGTTTAAACCCTGACAGGAGATAGGATAGGGAGTTTAAACCCTGACAGGAGATAGGATAGGGGGTTTAAACCCTGACAGGAGATGGGATAGGGAGTTTAAACCCTGACAGGAGATAGGATAGGGGGTTTAAACCCTGACAGGAGTTAGGATAGGGGGTTTAAACCCTGACAGGAGTTAGGATAGGGGGTTTAAACACTGACAGGAGTTAGGATAGGGGGTTTAAACCCTGACAGGAGTTAGGATAGGGGGCTTAAACCCTGACAGGAGTTAGGATAGGGAGTTTAAACCCTGACAGGAGATGGGATAGGGAGTTTAAACCCTGACAGGAGTTAGGATAGGGGGTTTAAACCCTGACAGGAGTTAGGATAGGGGGTTTAAACCCTGACAGGAGTTAGGATAGGGGGTTTAAACACTGACAGGAGTTAGGATAGGGGGTTTAAACCCTGACAGGAGTTAGGATAGGGGGCTTAAACCCTGACAGGAGTTAGGATAGGGAGTTTAAACCCTGACAGGAGATGGGATAGGGAGTTTAAACCCTGACAGGAGATAGGATAGGGGGTTTAAACCCTGACAGGAGATAGGATAGGGGGTTTAAACCCTGACAGGAGATAGGATAGGGAGTTTAAACCCTGACAGGAGATGGGATAGGGAGTTTAAACCCTGACAGGAGATAGGATAGGGGGTTTAAACCCTGACAGGAGATAGGATAGGGGGTTTAAACCCTGACAGGAGATAGGATAGGGGGTTTAAACCCTGACAGGAGATAGGATAGGGAGTTTAAACCCTGACAGGAGATAGGATAGGGAGTTTAAACCCTGACAGGAGATGGGATAGGGAGTTTAAACCCTGACAGGAGATAGGATAGGGGGTTTAAACCCTGACAGGAGATAGGATAGGGGGTTTAAACCCTGACAGGAGATAGGATAGGGGGTTTAAACCCTGACAGGAGATAGGATAGGGGGTTTAAACCCTGACAGGAGTTAGGATAGGGGGTTTAAACCCTGACTGGAGTTAGGATAGGGGGTTTAAACCCTGACAGGAGTTAGGATAGGGGGTTTAAACCCTGACAGGAGATAGGATAGGGAGTTTAAACCCTGACAGGAGATAGGATAGGGGGTTTAAACCCTGACAGGAGATAGGATAGGGGGTTTAAACCCTGACAGGAGTTAGGATAGGGGGTTTAAACCCTGACTGGAGTTAGGATAGGGGGTTTAAACCCTGACTGGAGTTAGGATAGGGGGTTTAAACCCTGACAGGAGTTAGGATAGGGGGTTTAAACCCTGACAGGAGATAGGATAGGGAGTTTAAACCCTGACAGGAGATAGGATAGGGGGTTTAAACCCTGACAGGAGATAGGATAGGGGGTTTAAACCCTGACAGGAGTTAGGATAGGGGGTTTAAACCCTGACTGGAGTTAGGATAGGGGGTTTAAACCCTGACAGGAGTTAGGATAGGGGGTTTAAACCCTGACTGGAGTTAGGATAGGGGGTTTAAACCCTGACAGGAGTTAGGATAGGGGGTTTAAACCCTGACTGGAGTTAGGATAGGGGGTTTAAACCCTGACAGGAGTTAGGATAGGGGGTTTAAACCATGACAGGAGTTAGGATAGGGGGTTTAAACCCTGACAGGAGTTAGGATAGGGGGTTTAAACCCTGACAGGAGTTAGGATAGGGGGTTTAAACCCTGACAGGAGATAGGATAGGGGGTTTAAACACTGACAGGAGTTAGGATAGGGGGTTTAAACCCTGACAGGAGTTAGGATAGGGGGTTTAAACCCTGACAGGAGTTAGGATAGGGGGTTTAAACCCTGACAGGAGATAGGATAGGGGGTTTAAACCCTGACAGGAGATAGGATAGGGGGTTTAAACCCTGACAGGAGATAGGATAGGGGGTTTAAACACTGACAGGAGTTAGGATAGGGGGTTTAAACCCTGACAGGAGTTAGGATAGGGGGTTTAAACCCTGACAGGAGTTAGGATAGGGGGTTTAAACCCTGACTGGAGTTAGGATAGGGGGTTTAAACCCTGACAGGAGTTAGGATAGGGGGTTTAAACCATGACAGGAGTTAGGATAGGGAGTTTAAACACTGACAGGAGTTAGGATAGGGAGTTTAAACACTGACAGGAGTTAGGATAGGGAGTTTAAACCCTGACAGGAGTTAGGATAGGGAGTTTAAACACTGACAGGAGTTAGGATAGGGGGTTTAAACCATGACAGGAGTTAGGATAGGGAGTTTAAACACTGACAGGAGATGGGATAGGGGGTTTAAACCCTGACAGGAGATGGGATAGGGGGTTTAAACCCTGACAGGAGTTAGGATAGGGGGTTTAAACCCTGACAGGAGATAGGATAGGGGGTTTAAACCCTGACAGGAGTTAGGATAGGGAGTTTAAACCCTGACAGGAGATAGGATAGGGAGTTTAAACCCTGACAGGAGTTAGGATAGGGGGTTTAAACCCTGACAGGAGATAGGATAGGGGGTTTAAACCCTGACAGGAGTTAGGATAGGGGGTTTAAACCCTGACAGGAGTTAGGATAGGGGGTTTAAACCATGACAGGAGTTAGGATAGGGAGTTTAAACACTGACAGGAGTTAGGATAGGGGGTTTAAACCCTGACAGGAGATAGGATAGGGGGTTTAAACCCTGACAGGAGTTAGGATAGGGGGTTTAAACCCTGACAGGAGATAGGATAGGGGGTTTAAACCCTGACAGGAGATAGGATAGGGAGTTTAAACCCTGACAGGAGATGGGATAGGGGGTTTAAACCCTGACAGGAGTTAGGATAGGGGGTTTAAACCCTGACAGGAGTTAGGATAGGGGGTTTAAACCCTGACAGGAGATGGGATAGGGGGTTTAAACCCTGACAGGAGTTAGGATAGGGGGTTTAAACCCTGACAGGAGATAGGATAGGGGGTTTAAACCCTGACAGGAGTTAGGATAGGGAGTTTAAACCCTGACAGGAGATAGGATAGGGAGTTTAAACCCTGACAGGAGTTAGGATAGGGGGTTTAAACCCTGACAGGAGATAGGATAGGGGGTTTAAACCCTGACAGGAGTTAGGATAGGGGGTTTAAACCCTGACAGGAGTTAGGATAGGGGGTTTAAACCCTGACAGGAGTTAGGATAGGGAGTTTAAACACTGACAGGAGTTAGGATAGGGGGTTTAAACCCTGACAGGAGTTAGGATAGGGGGTTTAAACCCTGACAGGAGTTAGGATAGGGGGTTTAAACCCTGACAGGAGTTAGGATAGGGGTTTAAACCCTGACAGGAGTTAGGATAGGGGTTTAAACCCTGACAGGAGTTAGGATAGGGGTTTAAACCCTGACAGGAGTTAGGATAGGGGGTTTAAACCCTGACAGGAGTTAGGATAGGGGGTTTAAACCCTGACAGGAGTTAGGATAGGGGGTTTAAACCCTGACAGGAGTTAGGATAGGGAGGTTTAAACCCTGACAGGAGTTAGGATAGGGGTTTAAACCCTGACAGGAGTTAGGATAGGGAGTTTAAACCCTGACAGGAGATAGGATAGGGGTTTAACCTGAAGAGTTAGGATAGGGTTTAACCCTGACAGGAGTTAGGATAGGGGGTTTAAACCTGACAGGAGTTAGGATAGGGGGTTTAAACCCTGACAGGAGTTAGGATAGGGGGTTTAAACCCTGACAGGAGTTAGGATAGGGAGTTTAAACCCTGACAGGAGTTAGGATAGGGAGTTTAAACCCTGACAGGAGTTAGGATAGGGAGTTTAAACCCTGACTGGAGTTAGGATAGGGGTTTAACCCTGACAGGAGTTAGGATAGGAGTTTAAACCCTGACGAGTTAGGAGGGTTAAACCCTGACAGGAGTTAGGATAGGGGGTTTAAACCCTGACAGGAGTTAGGATAGGGGGCTTTAAACCCTGACAGGAGTTAGGATAGGGAGTTTAAACCCTGACAGGAGTTAGGATAGGGGGCTTTAAACCCTGACAGGAGTTAGGATAGGGGGCTTAAACCCTGACAGGAGTTAGGATAGGGGGTTTAAACCCTGACAGGAGTTAGGATAGGGGGTTTAAACCCTGACAGGAGTTAGGATAGGGGGTTTAACCCTGACAGGAGTTAGGATAGGGGGCTTAAACACTGACAGGAGTTAGGATAGGGGGTTTAAACCCTGACAGGAGTTAGGATAGGGGGTTTAAACCCTGACAGGAGTTAGGATAGGGGCTTAAACCCTGACAGGAGTTAGGATAGGGGGCTTAAACCCTGACAGGAGTTAGGATAGGGGGTTTAAACCCTGACAGGAGTTAGGATAGGGGGTTTAAACCCTGACAGGAGTTAGGATAGGGGGTTTAAACCCTGACAGGAGTTAGGATAGGGGGTTTAAACCTGACAGGAGTTAGGATAGGGGGTTTAAACCCTGACAGGAGATAGGATAGGGAGTTTAAACCCTGACTGGAGTTAGGATAGGGGGTTTAAACACTGACAGGAGATAGGATAGGGGGTTTAAACCCTGACTGGAGTTAGGATAGGGGGTTTAAACACTGACAGGAGATAGGATAGGGGGTTTAAACCCTGAC